>NC_047126.1:5919097-6519097 GCF_009829125.3 Periophthalmus magnuspinnatus | reverse complement strand
CTGATATGTTCAGAGTGTGTCTGATGAAGGTGTGTGAAGGTCCTGTATTACACATAAATTGACTCTTGTGAGCTTTAAGCCAAGTTATAGTGTTGATACTGTCTCAAAAACATACCTGGAGTTGTGTTTTGTTTCATTTACACATGTTTGAGTAATCCTGGATTATTTATCTACAATCCTAAAGCTCCAAATGCTCCGTTCCACCTTGTGATGTAATGGAATTTTACATTTTACCTTTTGTTCAGCAGAGATTGGCAATTCCAGGGCTGAAATTATCCAAATGATACTAGTGAAGTTGTATGGAGTTTAAATACACAGTGGAGCACTTCCTGTATCACCGCATGAAATCACAAGGTGGAACAGAGTGTTTTCTGAGTGAGGGAGGAACTCAGCCTAAATATGGAGGGTTTGAATGAAACAAAACACAACTTCAGGTATGTTTCTGATGAGGAAACAACATTATAACATAAATCTGAAAATAATGTAATAAAAACCCTTTAAAAACACGGAGCAGCTTCATGGATCGCAGCGTGTTGACGTGGGCTAATGAAGGGCAGTGTTCTGAGCTCTGCAGAGGGAGATCGAGCGCTGAAGCACGACTGAAACGGTATCTTTCTTAACTTAACTTGACTTGTGCAGTGTGGGTCATGTTACTCACGGTATACAGTGACTGGCAGCTTCATCTGACACTGTCCCACCTCAGTTATAGCGTAACACACAGGCTCCACGCTCCATGTGCCCAGGGACTCCTCTGTCCACAGCAGGGACGCGTGTTGAACTTCAGTGGGCACCGTCTGAGGAGAACAACAACAGGGCCACCCCACAGTGAGAGGGACCACCGCACAGTGAAACATAACACTCTGGTCACACTGACTGTCCAGCATCTTACGAGTTTAGATATTGTACCTAGCAAGTGTAAACTCATCATTTCACCACCAAACTGGAACAATATTGTAAATGTTTAATTTATCATGAGCCTAGTTAAAGGTCACAAAAACTACTTCCTGTTTTCCTGGTTCAGCCTTTTACGCTAAAGTGAAGTCTTACCCAACACAGCACTATTTAAGAAACAACTGATAAGTAAAATATAAAGTTTTGGGTTCACCGGTTTGTTTACTCACAGGACAAAGTGATATAAAACTGCACATGAACGCATGGAAAATATATATGATGTAAAATGAGCCAGAGCTTATGTTATATTTGATGTGTTTGCTCGCTCTACGGTGTGACCTGTGATGAAGAAGTAAGACCACAGTAAACATCAGTGAAAAGAACTCTCGTGTCTTTCGTGTTTGTGGACAAGCTGCATATGTTGTCTGTGTGTTAGCGTGCTGTTGTCTATGTGTTAGCGTGCTGTACTGCATTTCAGCCTGTTGTTCTCTATTTTATTGTCATCATTATAACTTGCCTTTAAAGATAAAACGTCTGTTCTTGGTCTCAGATTTTGTAACATAAATTATCCCAAAAATGCGACTTATATATGCTTTTTCTTTGTTATTACGCCTTTTTTTGCTGGTTCGACTTATACTCCAGAGCGATTTATAGTCCAGAAAATACGGTATATGGACAGAGGCTGAGAGGTTATAGCTTTTATACCCAAACGGTTCAAAGCCAGCTGAGAGGAGGAGCCAGGAGCCATGAGGAGGAGCCAAGAGGAGCTGGAAGGAGCCAGGAGGAGTTAGGAGGAGCCAGGAAGAGCAGTCAAGAGCCAGGAAGAGCAGTCAGGAGAAGGACTCAGGAGGAGAAGCCAGGAAGAGCAGTCAGGAGGAGTCAGGAGGAAAACTTAGAGGCGCAGGTGCTACGAGGAGGAGCTAGGAGGAGGAGTCAGGAGACATTAGGAGAAGCTAGGAGGAGGAGGAGCCAGGAGGACAGAGGGAGATCTTACCGGCACGTCGACCCAGCCCAGGAGAGTGAATTGTGAGGTGGAGCAGTTCACAGAGACGGGATCTCCAAACCTGCAGAGACAGAGGAGGAGTCTGAGAGCACAGCTGTGAGGAGACTACAGGAGGAGTATCTCACACACAGGAGAACAACTCTGGGGATTAGACCCTGGCAGGGAGACGCCAAGGACACATTCACCCGTCACTATTATATTAAGTATTAAATGTAAACTTTTTTTTTTATCATTTTATGTTTGTCCTAAGCAAAGAATGTCATTTTTGAGAATTCCTCCACCTGCTTGTCTCCAAAGATGTTATTACCTTTACACAGTATGTTGAGCTTATCTATCTCATCTTTTTATTACTCAGTGTGAGCAGTGCAACCTTTCCACAGCACTGACTTGTAAGTTGCTGCTTTTCTCCTTGGATATAGAGTTTAAAGCTACCATCTGTAATTTATTTGGTGGAAAAACATCAACATCCAGTCCAGTGAGGAGGGGCGGGGTCTGGAGGACTAAAGAGGAGAGTGAGGGGGGAGGACGGGTGGGGTCTGGGTCAACTACTGGAAATTGCAGAGGCCACTGGAGGCAACAAAAACTTAGATTTAGGTGTTTTTGACCAGAAAGCTGCAGATTTACCTAGTTAGCAGCACTTAAGTTGCCAAAAGAGACAGTAGATAATGTTATTGAAACACCTTATACACAGTTTAATAGCTAAACAAGGGGATTTAGTGTTTTTATTTCCAGTTTAAGTTGTTTAAAATGTTCAAACAAAGCACCAGTGTGAGCCTCTGCTGGACCTTAAAGACCCATAACAATATGTAAAAAAGTGCAAATACTTTTTAGGGTTTCAGGTTTAAAGAGCCTGTATTACAGTATTTTCTGATCTCTGTTATAATATTGTTTCCTCATCACAAACAGACCTGGAGTTGTGTTTCATTTTATTCATGTTTAACACACAAATTTTGCATATTTAGGCTGAGTTCTTCTTTCAAACAGAAAACACTCTGTTCCACCAAGTGATGTCATGTGGTAATGAAAGACGAGACTCCGCCCACAAGTCTACATCACCCACACTGCCATTTTTCATAAATATACAAAAACATGGTACAAAACTGTGCACAGCAACATGACAAACCTGATGTGATGTGCAGTAGTTTCATTAGTGGGATGTGATTGTGTTGTGATGACGCTCTGAAGAGGGAGTGACTCGAAATGAAATTATTATTGATGAAAATGTGAAATAGTTAAATCTTTTTTTTGATATTTTGATTTAATAATACCACGGTTTAAAAAGTTCTTTTTCATATGCGTTTTAGACTCTGAATAGTCCAGATAACTATTACCATGAACGAAATATGCAGTGGTAAATGAAGTATTTAATTTTGTTACTTAACTAAAAGTACAGATACAGAAGTGAAAAGTGACTCAAGTAAAAGTAAAAGTATCACATGAAAAAGCCTACTTAAGTAAAAGTATTTAAAGTACCAGTTTAAACATTTAATTCAAGAGTAAAAAGTAAAAGCATTTCACGTGTTAAAGTGTTAAATGTGGTTATATGTTCAAAGTGATACAGATTTTATTCAACAGTAACAATACAAATCTTTTCTTAATTTTTCTTAAGATTTTTGTGCATTTATTTTTGTTTTACCTCAAAGCCGAAGCTTGAACTCAAAAACTTTAGTCAAGATGTTACCACAAACATGAAAATAATCCCTCAAATTATATGAAAAGTACTTCCTTTTTAGTTCAGTTAAAAAATGTAGTGGAAAGTAGTAGTAGAAAGTACAGACACTGCTCTCAAATGTAGTGAAGTAAAAGTAAAAAGTATCCACTGTGAAATGTACTTAGGTAAAGTACAGATACGTAAAAATTCTACTTAAGAACAGTACTTTACTACCTACCACCACTGAAAATATGTCTGTGATTACTTTTTATATTTGGCTAGTCACGGTTAGTCTTTCATATTTCTTTTTTTTTTTCTGTACATGTTGAAAACGTGAACTTTAAACATAAAACCACGTCTAAAACACAAACCTCAAACCAAACTAAATATTTCCTGTATCTCCATGTTTGATGTGGTAGCACTGACCTGACCACCAGCTCGGGCGGCTCTACCCTCAGGCTGCACTGGCTCGAGGGCGGGCTGTGCTGGAGCTCGGACACGGGGCCGGAGGGAGGGGGGACCTGGGACGGCGCTGGGGGGGCCCGGGTGTAGAGGGACAGGGACGCTACAGGAGGAAACGGCACAGTGAGGTGTTACTGTCGTGGAAGAGTGAGCTCACACCAGAGACGCACCCCGCCCCACAACGCTACGGGTTAAAGGCACCGGGTTGTCTCCATGGAGGTGTTATTGCTTTGTCTTGATTGTTCCCTTGAATGGCATTACATCTATCTGTCTCCATGGTGACGCAACCAGGCCAAGTTATAGGTCAGAGTGTTTTTCTGAGGAATAAAAACACTTTTAGTTGAGTAAATGCAAGATAGATACGCTTAATGCCATATTGTGAAACAGTTCTGGACAAGGAATAACTCAGGTCTTAAATTAAGTAGTGGAACCACCCCCAGAAATGTGACTTAGTGCAGCTTTAATGAACTCAGACTTGGACTTGGGGCTGGTTTTAGAGACAAGAGAACAAATCTTTTCTAGTATTTGGAAGATGGGCCATGATACTGGGTCAGATCGTTTGGTTTGTTCAGAAAAAGTTTGATTTCTTGAGTATTTCTTCAGCATCAAATACAGCCTGGGTATGTTTTTTTCTTGTTTGACAACCCACATCTCTATGAAAAGTAAAACATGAAGAATTGCACCAGTTCGTCATTCATAATTTCATCAGCTCCCTCTTTCATCACACAAAAATCATACACTGTGACCTCCGCATGCTGGTGAATGCCATTAGCTTGTGTCAGCATGAGTCAGTGCTGTGGCTCAGAGGCACAGGGGCAGACGGGGGTCAGTACAGAGGTGCCACCCAGCCAAACCCTGCTGTTTGTGAGCGGGGCCATTGTTCTGTGGGTGAATCCGCCCTGTGGACTGTTCCTGGAGGAAGGAAGGACACCCTGCCCTCTCTCTCTCCCATCATTGTTGATCTGAGCTGGGCTGGCTCCGCTCGGGCGCCCCACCCATACCAGGCTTCCTCCCACTCAGCTCCGGCAAGCCCACGGCCGCATCCAAGTCCAACAAGCAGACCGACAACCCCACGGCCACATCTGAGTTCTGCAAATAGAACTACAGCCCCATGGCCACATCCAAGTTCAGCAAATAGAACTACAGCCCCATGGCCACATCCAAGTTCCGCATACAGACCTACAGCCCCATGGCCACATCCAAGTTCTGCTAACAAACCTACAAGCCCTCGGCCACATCCAGGTCGATGGCACAGTGGTTAGCACTTTTGCCACACAGCAGAAGGTCCTGGGCACCACAGGGCTTTTCTGTGAGGAATTTGTATGTTCTCCCCATAACTGTGTAGGTTTGCCCCGGGTACTCTGATTTCCCCTTCTACTAAAAGCATCCACAGTATATCTACAATAGCCTCTCTGGGGTCAGGACTCGGAAAAAGAGATTCCAAATCTCAGCGGGACTTTCCTGGCTCAATAAAGGTCAATAAAGGTCAATAAAAGTCGTCCCACTCAGATCAGCCCAAGGAAGCATCCAAGTCCTCCAAACACATCTACTGTCATAGGTCTGTTTAGGGGACAACGAGCACAGCTACAAGCTCAAAAAGCAGATGCAGAGTGGGGTACTCACCAGAGGAGCAGAGTGTGGGGTACTCACTGAAGCAGAGTGTGGGGTACAGTACTCACCAGAGGAGCAGAGTGTGGGGTACTCACTGAAGCAGAGTTTGGGGTACAGTACTCACCAGAGGAGCAGAGTCTGGGGTACTCACTAAAGCAGAGTCTGGGGTACTTACCAAAGGAGCAGAGTCTGGGGTACTCACTAAACCAGAGTTTGGGGTACAGTACTCACCAGAGGAGCAGAGTGTGGGGTACTCACTGAAGCAGAGTTTGGGGTACAGTACTCACCAGAGGAGCAGAGTCTGGGGTACTCACTGAAGCAGAGTCTGGGGTACAGTACTCACCAGAGGAGCAGAGTGTGGGGTACTCACTGAAGCAGAGTGTGGGGTACAGTACTCACCAGAGGAGCAGAGTGTGGGGTACTCACTGAAGCAGAGTTTGGGGTACAGTACTCACCAGAGGAGCAGAGTCTGGGGTACTCACTAAAGCAGAGTCTGGGGTACTTACCAAAGGAGCAGAGTCTGGGGTACTCACTAAACCAGAGTTTGGGGTACAGTACTCACCAGAGGAGCAGAGTGTGGGGTACTCACTGAAGCAGAGTTTGGGGTACAGTACTCACCAGAGGAGCAGAGTCTGGGGTACTCACTAAAGCAGAGTCTGGGGTACGTACCAAAGGAGCAGAGTCTGGGGTACTCACTAAAGCAGAGTTTGGAATACTCATGAGACGAGCAGAGTTTGGGGTACTCACCAAAGGAGTAGAGTTTGGGGTTTTGGGGTACTCACCAGAAGAGCAGAGTTTGGGGTATTCACCAGAAGAGCAGAGTTTGGGGTACTCACCAGAGAAGCAGAGTAGCTGTAGAAACAGAGTTCGAGGTATGAGGAGCAGAGTTTGGGGTACTCCTGTCCTGTCCATCCTGACGGCCCTCGCTGCAGGTACTCAGAGTGAGAGGAGAGTGAAAGAGGAGAGACATGAGGGGAGTTCTAGAGCTGTGTAGGCGTTTTCAGAGGAAGGAAGGGAGGCTCCAGCAGCAGGCCCTCAAGAACTCCACCAGTGCACACACACACACCCACCCACTCACACACACACACACACACACACACACTCCCTCTCTCTCAAACTTACACACACGCAGAGAGAACTAAAGAAAGAGTAAGAAGTACATGAGGGAGTAAACACAATGAGGAGTAAACACAATGGGACATGGTGGGGTGGGGTACTCTCTTATTCCTCCTGCTGTTCATAATGTGTTGGTGAGGACAACCTTAAAATGTATTTAGTTACAGAATACTGAAGGGTAGGATAGTCAGAAGTATCAAAAGTATCAGATACTTATCAATACTAAAACTAATATCAAAACTAGATACTTATCTGAGCAAAATACAAAAAAAAAAAATCACATTCACAGGACAGAAATGAACCTTTCATCAATAGCTTTGGAGTGAGTGTGTGTGTGTGTGTGTGTGTGTGTGTGTGTATGTGGGTGGGGGTGTGTGTGTGTGTGTGTGTGTGGGGGGGGGGGGTGTGTGTGCGTGTGTACGTGTTTGTACAATCTTGTACAATGTTTTTTATCTTTCAATTTTTGGTATTTAAAATGTTAACTTAAAGGTGCACTATGTAACATTTCTGTAACATTGAAGAATATGAACAGCACCAATCAATACTCTGTAGTGACATCACGCTGGGGGTGTTCTACATGTATGTCTATGCTGGAATGTCCAGCAGTTACCACGGTGACACAATGCACACGTTAGCAAACAGCCAAAAAACTTTTAAGAGCCTGAAAACTCAAGAAAAAACACAAAATGGATTTAAACGACCCATTTTCAGGAGCCTGTGATCAATACGAGCGTTTATGGTCCTGTTTAGGCTAATGCTAGCTAGCGAGTGACTGTAATTTTATGTGAGTCTTGTTTAACAGCATGAATCAGCTCACCTGTTGTATTTCCAACTAAATCATCTCATTCTGGTCAAATAAATATTGGAGTCAGGTCTGACAGAGCTTCAGACAGAGCAGTGCATAATGCTAGCATCACACAATGTTGATGACATCAGCTGCAAAGTATCAATAGGTCTATAATCAGTCAAAAGAAGAAAAAAGTTTAAGTTGGCAAAAATGCATATTGTTTAAAAACGAACTAACAACAGAGGGAGTAGCCATGTCGAGGGCGTAGGTACTCTTGGAGACTCTTGAGGACCTGGGCGAGGAGGACTTCCAGACTCTGAGGCGGTACATGTCCCAGAACCTTGTGGAAAGCTGCAGCCCCATCGTACTTACCATGTGGACCACACGCACTCAGACCACGAGCCAGGTACTCTCTGGCTATAGCCCGGACACAGTGATGGAGATTTTTACTGCCATAATTTTGATTTATCTTTTATTTAAATAATGTTAATGTTAATAATATGTTATGTGGTATTTTAGTGTTTTATTTTGATAGTCAGGTAGGAACTGTTGTTGTTTTGTTTGGTTCCGCTCGACCGCTGGAAAGGGACGCACGCCTGGTTTACCTGCAAACTGTGGCGTGTGTGCAAGGTATATTAAAGTTACAAAGTTAATCAAAGTAAAGCTCATTCTACCTCCTAAATTTGGGTCAGCCAGCGAGGTATGTGTTTGTAATTTCATGTGTTTATTTTATGTCTTTTATTATTATATATCTAATTGTAATTTATGTTAAATGATTTAGTTTTGACGGCGATGGTGATGTTGTTGGCATCTACAATCAAGTTTGCACTTATATCAATTAAAGATTCATCCAGAAAAAATCTTTTGCAAATCTTTGCACATCTAGAAAAAAATAATAATACTAATAATATCACTGCATGTCCTTTCATCTCTGTTAATGAGCAGAAAGGAAGGGAGGCTCCAGCAGCAGAGCCTCAAGAACTCCACCAGTACACACACACCCCCACCCACATACATATACACACACACACACACACACCCCCACACACACCTACACACACCTACACGCCCCCCCCCCCCCCCCCCCCCCCCCCACACACACACACACACACATACACACACATACACATTTACACAAACAAAATACACCCACAAAATACACCGTGAACTACAGTAAGTACAGGGCAGGGGACACAGAGTACATGAGGGAGTACACACATAGGAGTAAACACAATAGGATATGGTGGGGTATTCCCTTATTCCTCCTACTGTTTATGGGGCCTATTGAGAAGCACGTGTTCATTTGTGTAATCTGTACCAAAATTATTTCATTTTTAATTTTTATTTTTGTTTGTTTTTGGCCTGTCTTGACATATAAGCTTTTCATCTGGAAACAACAAATATTGTTTCTCCAAAGGCATTTTCTTCTGTACACAAGGATCAGTCCTTAAAGTAGCACCTACACACACCAAACTTTACAACCTCTCGATGAACTGTGTGGGGTCAGTTCAGGATCCCCAAACTCAAGACAGCATTTGGAAACTCATAGCTCCTCTCGAACCAAACTGGTGTGTGCGTGTGTGTGATATCTTGGTGTGAATAAATTGATGGATGCTTTTGGATGATGATTTTTAAGCTGCCGAGAGAACTGGATGTGATGATGTCACACTTTTATGATGGTCTGGTCTTTGTAAACACATTTTCTGTGTGTGTTTGATTTTATGAACTATGACCTCATCCTGTCCAGGGACGACAGGTGGAATTTAGCACTAGCACAACAACCTGGTACAAAAATAAATAAATACTAAACTAAAACTACTGAACAACGTTTTGAATATTTTAATGCACGGAATGTTTTATATCTAATTCCAAGTCTGATTTATATATTTGTAATATATAAAATATAATATACAGCCTACAATATAAATCTAATATTCTGCAGTCTAATATGGCAACATAATGAAACGACATTAGAATCTGGCTCTTTAAGTTTTTCAGATTTGTCCCAAACGTGCAATTTTGTCCATTTTTACACTCAAAATGCCTTATTTCTTACGTAACATTGTAAGATGGAAACTGACATTTCCTGTTCTCCTTATTTGCAGCTCACTCCTCATGAGCTCCAGTTCAGACAAGGTGGGAATTGAACCATGCAGCTTCTCGTTCTGCTGCATCACGATGCTGTCTCCTCCTACTGCCCAACAACTTCCTTCCTTCTGGCACAAATCGAAAGTACAGCTCCATTTTCTGTGCAGTTTGTGCTTTCTTTACACCAGAACTAAGGTGAGTTCCTGTGTGTGTGTGTGTGTTTGTGTGTGTGCACGTACCGAAAATACATATTCATTATACCAATTTTGAGTACCTGTATTTTGGTAGTTACTCATTAGGTGGTATTCAGAATAAAGTAACGTTCTTAAATTAAAAGGATTACATGACTGTACTTCATTATGCACAGTATTAGTGAGAAAAATAGAAAACTTGTTCTTACAGTGCATGTGTGTGTGCGATTGTTCGTCTCTAATTGGAGATAATTTTTTGCATAACAAACAAGGCAACTAAAATAAAGCTGTTTGTAATTATATGTCATGTTTTTATAGTATAATGCCACTCAATGTGGAAGTATTCTAAATATTCAGAATACAGTGCTGTGATTGGCCCATGTAACAGAACACGCTACAAAATACATTTTAATTTAGGTATTCAGTATTCTGTAACTAAATACATTTTCACTGTACTGAGAGCACTGCACTACGGGCACACGAGCACATCCAGACCAGACAAACGACTAACTCTGAGATGAATGAGAAACGTGCTCATGTAAAATCAATAAACGATCACAGAGCAGAAGGATTATTAAAAATGACGCACAACACCTAACCCTGATGTAATTATGACACAGGCTACAGACAACTCATTAAACCACAAAATGTTAACTTAAAGTTCTGGCACCTTGTCTCCTTAGGTATTTAATTCCATTGCCTGAAATGTTCCATAGCTTGGCATTAAAGACCCCATATTCTATCCTTGTTATAATGTTTCCTCAACAGAAACAGACCAGGAGTTTTGTTTTGTTTCATTCACACATGTTTAACACACAAATCCTGCATATTTAGTTCTTCTCTTAAATAGAAAACACTCTGTCCCAACTTGTGATGTCACGTGGTAATACAGGAAGTGCTCCGCTGTGTTTTTAAACTTGATACACTTTCACTAGAATCATGTGGGTAATTTCTGTCCTGGAATTGACAATCTCTACTAAAGGTAAAAAGGAGCTGTTAACTATAAAATACCACTTCAGACAAATAAACCAGGATCACTCAAACATGTGTGAATGAAACAAACACACCTCTAGGTATGTTTTTGATGAGATAGCAGCATTATAACACGCTTTAAATGAGTCAATTCTTCTGTAATATAGGACCTTTAAAAACTAACCGTCCCTCCACCTTGTCCCTGTGGTTAGAGGGAGTAGCCATGTTGGGGGCACAGGTACTCCTGGAGGCTCTGGAGGACCTGGAGAACGACAACTTCCAGACTCTGAAGTGGTACCTGTCCCAGAGGCTGGTGGATGGCTGCAGGCCTATCGCACGTTGCCACCTGGAGAACGCCACACGCACCGAGACCACGAGGTTGTTACTCTCCAACTACGGCCCAGACACGGCGGTGAAGGTGTGTGTGGACGTCCTGACCAGGATGAACAGGAACAATAGTGTTCAGGAGCTGCAGCAGGCGTATGCAGGTAGGACACAGCAGAGAGCACCCTACAAGAGCACCCCACAAGAGCACCCCAGAGGGGTACCCCACAAGAGCACCACAGATCAGAGAATGTACAGGCACAATTGTAACACAGTGCTCCAGAAGAGTACCCTACAAGAGCACCACAGGCCAGAGACAGGTACTCCTCACAGCAGAGAGAGTACCCCAGACCAGAGTGTGTACAGGCACAACAGCACTATAACAGAGTACCACAAGACTACCCCACAAGAGCACCCCACAAGAGCACCCCAGTAGGTCCAGGGGTTTTATCCTCCCTTCACTGACTGCCGCACCCACAAATACAAAATGAGAATGGACGCCGGGCGACTGGCTGCCCGTTTGAAAAAGTTCTGATTTGTTTTGGTGTTGCTAGTACTGTTCTGCTATTATAACACATCTACTGCACCTACACTCATTGTTTTACAAAATAAGTTAAATTAACTCTGGGTTTAAGAGTTAACTCAGGTTTAATCTCGCCTGAGACAGACAACCCAGAGTTTTCTGTTTAGAGTTTAAGAGTTAGAAAACTCAGAGACAGTAAACCTTGAGCTAAGCAGAAGATAAGATTTTATTTATATGTTTTATCTTGCCATGGTGAACAGTAAACCAGAGGAGGCTTCCATCTTACAGGGACAGGAAGTCCTGTGACTGTGGATCAGTCAGGTTTAATATAAAGAAATGTGGAGGAGCACATTGTTTAATCAGTTTATCCTATTTTAATATGAAGATTCAAATAATACTACTCAAAACACCTACATCATTTTGCTGCAGCCTGCTTAGATAGAAAACAGTAAACTGTTATTAAAAAGTTTAATATTACAATTTTAATATTTGATTTCAGATTTTAAAATAAATTAGCTAATTACCATATTTTGCTAATCTAAGATGTTGAGAGTTGTGTACGTGTATTGTATATGAATCAAAATGTAAAAGTGTACATGCATTAAACTGAATAAAGTCCATGAATCTAATGATTTGTACCAGTGCACTAAAGTGCAGAAGAGATGAAAGATCAGACTTAAGTCATTTGAGTAAAATAAGTGTTAAGTAGAAATGAATGCAAGTCAAATCATAAAACTCTTGTTAAACCTTATTAAGTACACCTGGTCCATCTGTGACTGTGCCATCAGAGCTGCCCTTCAAGAGTAGACTAAACTCTGGTTACAGAAATAAAACCTGCTCTGAACCAGGTTAGTGCCAGGTTAGGTTACCATGGTGACAGACTCAAGTGACAGAAACCTCTTGTCACGGTTAACAAAGTCTGAGTTTGGCCTAAACCTGCTTCTTGAAACAGGGCCAAAGTTAAAAGCCTAATTGGGTTGTAGCTTTTGAAAAAGACAAGCCACAGTGTGGCCAGTGTTTTTCTTTTTTTTTTTTTTTTACCACAGTACCACACAAGAGGCAGAGTACCCCATAGGGTCTGGAGGGCCCTCAGAATGTTCTGAAACACATAAACATAACCTACTCTGTGTGTCTGTGGCATCACTTTGTTTATGAGACTAACATGTGTGTTTGACTCTGTAGCTGAAAAGGCATCTCGACCTGACTTGGTGGGACCTGCTCCTGGTGCTCCGGCTGGTTCTGGTACTCCAGCTGGTCCTGGCGTTCCGGCTTCTCTGATAGCGCAGGGTGGCAGTGTGATCGTGGCCCCAACAATGTCTGGAGGGAGCGCTGGAACATGGAATTTTAACATCTACAAATAAATTATTATTTTTTTAATATCAGTGACTGCATGTCCTTTTATTATGTTCTGCAACAGTAAAGAATAAACATAGAGCCACAACACAAATGCTTTATAAATACTAGGGCTGAAATTTAGAAATTAAATTTTTCTTGAAAGAGATACAATGCAGTCTAGGTATGAATTCATGGGTTTCTGTTTTCCTTTTAATGCAACACTTTCTCATTTAAAATATATTGTTTTAAGTTGTTAATTGCTATGGCAACGGTCCTCATTTTTCATCATTTTGAAGCCCATGGGTAATTCCTAACTTCGATCAATAAAAGGGAAATATGGCTCTTAGCAAATGTCATTATGTTTTCTTAGTGAAGAAAGAATCAGAATGAAAAAAACTTTTTTTTTTTTTTTTCGTGTTGTCTTCTCATTTTAATAGATCCATGATTGTACGTATACGTTATCTTCGGACGTGGAGCCGCAGTCACGTGACCACTCTCACCCGGAAGTGCTGTGTGATTCACGTGACCCGCTGCGGAGCTCGATCTCTCGGCTACTTTTACCCGTCTATACCCGTACATCGAACGAGCATTTTCGGACCACACATCCACGACGGACCCGGGGGGCTACTTCTGTGTCCCTTCCGTGTTCCGCGTCGCTCTCAGCTCCCTCCATCCGGCCCGGAGACAAGGCCCTCCCGCGGCAACTGCTGACGTCTCCGGCCGCTGTAGCAGTATGGGACCAGGAAGCGCAGCAGCTGTCGGGCGATGAACGCACAAAGGACCACTAAAACCACACCTCGCAACTTCCACGGGTACAGATCCTGATCACAGCCGCGGTAGACGCCCGGATCGCCGCAGAGAGTGTAGCTGGAGCTCCGGGGACTCTGCGGGAGCTCGGGCGGTTGTTTGGCCGTTAGCATTAGCATCAGCTCGGTTAGCACGTTCGGGTCGGTTCGCTCCAGGGAATGATGACGGGGATCTTGGGGAGTATGGACGGGGCACAGAGGAGATTTGGGGTGACAGCTGTGGTTCTGTTCATGCTGATAATGGACTGCACAGCTCGGATACACAAGCTCACACTCAAGGTAAGCTCCGAGATGATGGACGCGTCGTGTTAACAGGCTAATCAGTTAAAATGTCCTCCGTGTTCTGCTGCCGTGGCGTGTACTTTACCTCTATAAATATCTATCCATTTGATTTCTTTGAAGCGTCTGTTTTCACTCTTAAAGGGCCCACATTAGGCCATTTCCTGTTGTGTGTTATAGTGTCATTTCCTCATCACAAACATACCAGGAATTGTGTTTTGTTTCATTCACACGTGTTTAACACACAAACCCTGCATATTTAGGCTGAGTTTTTCTCTCAAACTGAAAACACTCTGTCCCACCTTGTGATGTGGTAAAACAGGAAGTGCTCCACTGTGTTTTTAAACTCCATACACCTTCATTAGAATCATTTAGATGATTTCAGATCTGGAATCGTCTATCTCTACAGAACAAAGCCCCCACATGTGTTTAGCTGACCAAGAATTTCCCTAGCACACTACAGCCCTAGAAAGAGTGATATAATTATACTGTCGTTATACAAAGGATGTGTTCACACTGCACACACACCACGTCATAATTGAAATGAAATTGGAGCAATCCAGAACTAAACCTGGCCTGGACCAAACCCAAAACAGGTCTAAACTCTGCTATATAATGCTAAGTGTACCACGTCTCGCTAATAGTCTTGTCACGATGCTCACATTTCAAACCCTATGTTGATACTAAGGAATTCACTCAATAATCAATACCGATTACCACAATGAAGATAAAATGTGCTCCTTTTTTATTAATAGAATGTAATTTTCCTAGACAAAATAATAGTCCTTTCTTCATTTTAGCATGAGGTCTTATATATGATAAAGCTCAAAATCATGCTAAAACTGTTCAGGAAATTTCAAATTTTGTCCTGTTAGTGTAATTTCTTGCTCAAATCTAGTTTTGATATTCATTTTCATACCACTTAGTAGACTGGTCACAATAATACATTTTGAAGTGCAGTATATTACTGAAGAACGATAAGTTGACGATAAATGATAATAATGAAACTAACTGATTATACCAAAAACGATTCAAAATGAAATTGAAAACATGACCGTCTACAAATAAATGGCTTAATGAAACAGTAGTTTGTATCTATAATGAGTCATATAAGTCATTTATTCAAACTTGTACAGCTCAAATCTCACCATAGTACAGAAAAAACAAAGTTCCCTCTTAGTGCATAGAAAAAGTACTCACGATAAATGTTGACCCAAAATAATTACAGTTCCATCTGTTACATATTGAACGATAAGTTGATATAGACATTAGTGTGACAGGCCTATCAATTAGCATCTGACTTTCGATATTTTGACAACTCCAGTCTCTAACGTAATGTTGTTTCTCTGTTGCAGAATGAAACTCGCTTCCTGGTCCAGCTCAACACCTTTGGTTTCTATGCCAACGGGACCCTGGATGTGAATCTGACAGCGCTGAGATTTTCTGAACAGCAAGTCAACTACCCGGTAAGACACCAGAGATCAGAGATAGGTTATGTTTTAGACTCTGCCACGTTACAGTGTTCTTATCATTTGATACGCATCTCGATATTTGGGTCACAATATTGAAACATTTATCATATGTTTTCTGCCTCAGAAATCTTTCCTGTATTGTTCCGATACCGATACTGGCATCCTCAAAAGCTCAGATACTGCACATTTATCCCTGTTTTTATCCACGCTCTGTGGTACAAAGTGACCAAGTAGAAAAGTAAAAGAGCTGAAATCAGCACAACTCATCATCAACACCAGTCTCAAAATCTCATTATTTCTTGTAAATGTTCTGTAGAGATAGACTTTTATTTTTTGCTCTTGTACTGTAACAAATTGGTATTGGCGAGTACACTAAGGACAAATATCTGAATCAGATTTTTTTTTTTTTTTTTTTGAATCGGAACAGCAATGCTGTCCCTGATTTTTACTTTCTTAAAAACGTGAGAAACACCCCTAGTTTGTCTCCTGCTCCATCTGGGACCACGTCCTCACATTCTCCTATCCCAAAACTATTACTGACCCCTAACATCTGACCTCTGACCCCTAGTTTATGTTGTGTAATAGTAAATATTGAGAACCTCCTTGAATTTTTGAGCAGTGATTTCAATTGGGTTATGGAGTGAGAAGTTTGTCTATGAAGTAAAAATTAGATTGTGAGCCTTTGTTTTCCTAAATGAATGCTTAAACTGCCAGCTTTGTTTTTCCTGTATTTTGGATGGAGTTTTGCGGATTGCTGACATAGGGATTTCCTACTTTACTTCCTGTAATTTTCAACTTTTTTCGGCCTTTCCTCGCAAACTGATGTAAAACTATGATAAATATTGAGCACAGGTACTATCCCACCAAGTCAGAATTGGAAAAACATGAAAACTCGTCATGTGCCCTTTAAACTTGTCCTAACCAGACTGTGTCTTGCAGGTGGGGTTCAGCCTGTCCAGATCTCGTGTGAGTGGGGTCCTGTCCTACACAGTGAGTACACTTAAAACACCTGGGTCATAATTTCACACTTGTCACACCATCCTCTGCTACTGCTGCAGTGAGACTTGTTATTTTGGTCTTAAAATGTTCATATTAAACCGCTCTATATGATCCTGGTGTTTGTATTTCATTTTTATCTGTAAATTAAGATATGAACACTAATAACAGACAAATCAGGTGCCCTCTTTCCCTGAGGTCGCTCCCGCTTGCGTTATTAACAGGTTTGACTGACAACATTGCTAAGTGTCAACTCCCTGCTAAACCAGCGGTGCGAGCGGGAAGGGGCATTTCCTTCAACAGCCTGGCTCCAGATTGGCTGTTTGTTTGCTATGATACTCACAGTCGAAACTCTGCTCCAAATTCACCCCTATAACTGCTACCTTCATATGGGTGACGTCACACTCACTTAGTCCACTTCTTTATGCAGTCTATGGGCCCAGCACTGAAGAGTTGATGTGTTTTGGGCATATTCCATGGATCTGGTAAAATAACTGGATAGAGTATCGCTAGCTTAGAGCTGTCTCAAGTTGGATTAGTGGCCATTCATTGATATGACAGTGAAAAAATCCCTCCTTCCCAGAAAGGATTTTTCTCATGTCCAGCTGACAGGGCACCTACAGCTTTCACAAAGGTTGAATTTTGTGACGATGTTCAAATCATATATTTTTTCTCGGTTTAAAATCCATCTGTTGTCTTAAAAAGGCTTTTTAATCATTAGCTTCTTCTCTATGTCTGCTCAAGCTCTGATTGGTTAGAACAGTCACATGGTACGACATAAACGAGCATGTGAGCGACGTGAACGAGTCCAACTGCCATGAACGAGCCACAGGTTTAGAACATGGACATTCAGAAGATCCTGGAAGCATAAACATGGCAATTCATAATTTGCTATTTATGTATTATTCCCTTGCCTCCTTCACGGTTACTCTGTTCGCTCTCGTCGCTCATAGTCTCATGGGAGGTAGCTCAACTGCGCATGGTCCATGGACAGGACCGGATGTACCTCGTCGCTAAAGACTAAACTCGTGACATGGTCCATTGAGCATGGCCCATTGACTTCAGTGGGCGGCTTAGACCCTGGGGCTTGGTGGACACGTTGCAACTCTGCACGCTGTTTTTTCAACTCTTCTGTACCTTGCACTCTGCTTGGGCACATGTAGGCTTATGTTTAACGTGATGCTGTTTGGGCACATGTAGGACTATGTTTAACATGATGCTGTTTGGGCACATGTAGGCCTATGTTTAACGTGATGCTGTTTGGGCACATGTAGGCCTATGTTTAACGTGATGCTGTTTGGGCACATGTAGGACTATGTTTAATGTGATGCTGTTTGGGCACATGTAGGACTATGTTTAACGTGATGCTGTTTGGGCACATGTAGGCCTATGTTTAACGTGATGCTGTTTGGACACATGTAGGCCTATGTTTAACGTGATGCTGTTTGGGCACATGTAGGCCTATGTTTAATGTGATGCTGTTTGGGCCATAATAATAATTATTATTATTATTGGTTCATTCTGCTGTTTGTTTGTTGCAGGTCAGACCTTTTAATGATACTGCCCAAAAATATTTTAAATGGTTTAGTGGTTTTCCTGCTTTGTTGTTATTGTGTCGGTGACATTAGTTTCAATATTATCGTTTATTGCAATATCTCTCTGTAGCAATAGATAATGTGCTTCAAAATATGTTATTATGACAGATAGTAAAAAATCATAACTTTAATACTCAAACATGCATTTAGACCTATGTCATCCATGTTCCCACACAGCAGTTCTCCATATATAAAAGCATGATATGATTTCACAAACCTGACATGATGTACAGTAGTATCATTGGTGAAATGCAAGCCAATTGTGGTCTGATAGCGTGAAGGGGAAGGCACCCTCCTGTTGCTCTCCGCAAGGGGAGGGTGCCCTCCTCTTCCACATCAAAATGAAAGTGAAACTTGTAAAGCACGTTAATACGCACGTGGTGGTCCAAATATGTTATGTGTTAGCAGTTAATACCTTTTATAGAAGTAAAATTCTCCCTCTTTAAGGTATTTTTAGTGATATTGATAGTGATTCATCTGTGTCTTCAGATATGAAGTAAACGCGTCCAAATGCAGAATACTGATTTCATAACAACTGCATTTTTTCTTTACAATAACATTATCCGATTAGCAGTGTTTCTTATAAATAGAGACTATGGTGGCGCCTTCATCAGAAGTTTCCCCCATTACTTTTTGCTAGTTGTTTTATCATAATTATTTAGAGCTAACTTTATTTCATCTTTTAATCAGTCCTGACTTTGGTTTTAGCTGTATGATCTGGCAACACAGTTTGTGATGACCCTAAAAATGATGTGTCCTTGAGTGTATGACCTTGTATAATGTCCTCTCAGGTTTAGTTGTGATTCTATTGTTTTTACACCAAACTTTAACACATTCTTTTGTCAGGCCGAGGAGACGGAGAGCTGCCCCCTGACCGTCGCAAAGTCCACCAACAATGAGCCTCTCATCCTCTTTCTACTGGACGTCTCCTCGCTGAGGTCAGTCTGCTCTGCTGCACTGTAGAGGCCACTGAAAACAACACAACACCGTCTTTGGTTCCTCTTCAGATCTTATCATTTATTATTACTTCCATGAGACAGACAGTAAAAGACGATTAATTAATGTTATTATTTTTACAGTTTGGGGTGGGGGAATTTTACTGGTCCGCCTAAAAAAAAATCAGTTTTCATTTAGTCAGGTTTCAGTTTTTATTTCATCACAAATCATGCACACTTAGTATTTTTCATATTGCCTTTAAGAGTTAACTTAAGTCCTCTTCTGCTTTCGAGAATTCACTCTTCATTGTCATTGGGTAAATCCAACGGTCACTCACTCAGATTCTGACTGAGGCCGACCAACAGGAGAAGTGGTCGGGGACAGTGTGTGTGACCGTGTGTTTTGTTGTTGTTCCAGAGTCAATGTGAAAGTGATGGGAAGTCAAGACAACATCCTGACCGGGCGCACAGTGGACACAGGTGGGCTCAGACCTGCACACGCTTCTCTGTTCTAGAAACAAATTTAAACATGTTATTTTACATTTAGCGAAGAGGTCCAAACGAGAGAACGAACCTCTCGCTCCTGCAGAGGATCAACCACCTATGGCCAAGTCAGGGAGCAGCATCACTGGGAAGAAGGACCAGGGTGCGGAGCAGGTGAAGAACCCGGGTGCGGAGCAGGTGAAGAACCCGGGTGCGGAGGAGGTGAAGAACCCGGGTGCGGAGGAGGTGAAAGAACCAGGCGCGGATCAAAAGAAGGACCCAGGCGGAGACCAAGTGAAGGACTCGGGCGCAGACCAAGTGAAGGACCAGGGCGTGGATAAGGGAGAGGAGAAGGGACAGGAGAAGGTGGATGAGAAGCAAGTAGTGCCAGAGGTGCCAGAGGTCCCAGAGGTGGAGCAGGTGGAGGTTAGTCATCTCTCACTAATTTAAGGAACCTAATTAATTTAAAATTCTATAAACATGTGTTTACTGTGTTCCCAGATACGAGGTAAACATGTTCAAATCTAATATAACCTTTACTAATGACAATTGTAATTCTGATTTATTCATTATTATTATTATTAGTCTTTTAAAAGCTTTCAACACACAGTCTACAAACAGTTCCATTACGGCTTGTAGTGAGCCAAATTCCCTGACAAAATATCACTAAAAATATTTTTTTTTAACCTACAATACATATTTACTTATAATATATTTAGTTTTTGGATTATATTTCCCCTCCCCCCTGATTATATTGTAAAAACAATTTGTGGCCAAGTAACATTTCTGTGTTCTCCGTCTCATAAAAAAGCATTTACCGGTAGTCTATGGCAAACCCAAAAGAATCACATATTGGCTGTGGACTGTCTAGGAATGTTCATGCATGATGGCACTACAAGCCTTTTTAACCTCAGCCTTCTCTGTACAAACTAACCTGGGGCCCATTCACGCATTATATACATGATGTTATTTACAGCCCTCAAAAAGATGCTGGCAGCTCTACCATAGACTCTAGTCCTATGATTAAGATGAGTCAGTGGTTTCAACTACCTGCCTCCTTAACAGAAAGTGTGAAACCCAAATTGACATAAACTGCTGTCAAGTTTCAGTAATATCTTAAACTTGTCTCTGCACAGGAATCTCAAATGTTAGACTCTGTTTGCGTCTTCATTTCGCCTGTGGATTTCCTGTGAACATTTGCACTGACTGTACTTTCTGCCCACAGCTTTCAAAGATGAAGCAGTTCTCTTTGGTTCTGGGCAAAGTGGATAACTCCTACAACTTCAGTGTGAGTACCTCCACCTCCTCCTGCTCCTCTCCTCCTCTCTCTTCCTCCTCCTCACTTGTCCTCCTCTTTCCGCCTCTGTCCTCTTTTCTTTCTCTCTTCCTCCGCCTCCCTTCTCATCTTCCTTTCTCTTCCTTTCTTCTGCTTGTCCCTCCTGCCTTTTCCCCACTCTTTTCTCTCTCTTCCTCCTCTGCCCTTCTCGCCTTTCTTTCTTTTCTCTTCTTCTGGTTCTCCTTCCTGCCTCCTGCCTCCTCTCCTCTCTTCCTCCTCTTGTCCTCCTCCTATAATAATACTCATCCTCTACTACTCCTGCAGTAGTTTATGCGGCTGATCTAAAAGTGACCATGTGCCCCACAGTTCCACCTGAAGGTCGGCACTCTGGCTCAGGGCCTCTACAACCTCAACTTCCACTACTGCCCCAAGATGATCCCAGGACTGCCCTACTCGCTCAGTGTAAGTGAACAGTTACTCCACTACACTTTAGAGGTCACAGTTTTACCTTTTCAAGCCACATTTGCGCGCTTAGGGTTTGTGCGGGAGTTTTATAGTATAATAATAAAGCTGTAAAGTAAATAATGCTAGATACAGCCATAATTTGATTAAACTTTAATAAAATTTACTCATAATATGTATTCTACTTGGACTTCTACTTAAAGGGCCCATAGTGCTATTTTCTGATCTATGTTCTCATGTTGTTTCGTCATCACAAATATACCTTTTAAGTTTTGTTTTGTTTCATTCACACGTTTAACACACAAATCCTGCATATTTAGGCTGTGTTCTTTTCTCAAACTGAAACACTGTTCTACTTTGTGATGTCATGTGGTAATACAGCAAGTGCTCCATTGTGTTTTTAAACTCCAGACGCCTTCACTAGAATCATTGTAGTAATTTCAGACCAGGAATTGCCTGTCTCCATTAAATGAAAGTTAGCTGTTGATTTGAAAACTATCATTTAATGGCATCACAAGGTAGAACAGAGCATTTGGAGCTTTGAAGATGTAGATAGACTAATAATGCAGGATTTCTTAAACATTGTGGAACATGGAGTTAATTTTGCATAATATAAGACCTGGATAAGTATAGTGTTTCTGAACAGCCGGCTGCATGTGCAGAGTTTGAAGTGTGGATATTTATTAGACCAATCAGTGTTCCTTATGCCTCCAGACTCTGCCCCACGTCCCCCCTCACTCTCCCCTTTTGTCCATTTACTGCCCAGTTTAGCGGCTCAATTCAAAATGTGGTTGTTGTAGTTTACGTATTTAGTCCCACTTAAAAAAAAAACTTCACAGATGTTCAGTGTACTCAGTTCATACCAACATCAATTTTACTTCTCCATATCTTTACCAAAACAATTTAGACAGGAAGTCTGATGTTCCTTTGTGCAGAGCTTGATCACGTTTGTAATGAGAGTAAATCCTATGGTTATAATGAGAGTAGGTCACAGGCTTATAATGAGAGTAGATCAGACTCTACACAACCTCACCCCAGCCATTTGTCTGTGCTCCAAAGGGTTCAGTCTCAGTGTGAATTTAGTCAGAACAGGACAGGGCAGAGGTGGGAGTCCCGAGTCAGTGGCCCAAGTCAGTGGCCCGCAAGTCCAAGTTTAGTACCAAGTCTTAGTCCATTTCATCAATTCAAGACTCAAAATGGAGACTCAAGTCTGACTGGAGTCTCGACATGCACGTCCTTACCTCTGGGACAGGGTATATGTGCAGTGCAGTTCTAATGTGTGTGTGTGTGTGTGTGTGTGTGTGTGCGCGCGCAGGTGGAGGTGACGGAGAAGAACCCGGGGGGTTACCTGTCTGCTGCAGACATCCCACTGCCGCGCCTCTACATCGGGATGGCTGGAGTGTTCTTCACCGCAGCCTTGGTCTGGGTCTACACACTTATGAAGCACAGGTATGATCTGACCACAGCAACAGTTAATGTGGAGCTACTGAGCAGACTGTAGGGTGCGCTCTTTAGAGACACCAGGGGCAGACAGACGCAGACTAGGGCTGAGCAATTTGTGATTAGATTTTGAATTTTGTTCAAATCTCCATTTTAACTGGACTGTAAACGTTACTACATTGACAGCTGAGAATGGGAGTCCATGGAGCGCACATTTGGGTTTAATACAAACTGGTTACTTGTCATAACATCTGGCAACCCACTGTGAGGAGCTCATTCTGCTTTCTGATTGAATAAGTGCCACGAGAGCCAAAACGCAGTGTGAAATGTTTTTGTGATTGTGAATTTGGTCAAATCTGTGTGATAATGTATTTTTACTTTATATATAAGGACACACACTACCCTGTCACTGTTACACCACTGTTGTTTACCTGTACACTCACTGTGTAGAGCTGAGGTTGGTCTCACCTTTATCTCTGAATGCCCATGTGATCAGAGCATGTTGTGTAAACCTGTCCGAGTTCTCATCAGCACTATGTGAGGAGAACTTTGCGACCTGCTCTGTCAATAACATTGACTTCAAATGATGTGTATGCCCAGGTTAAAGGAGATCTATCAATGTTTATGAGCTTTTAACCATGTATTAATTTTATTATTATTATTATTCATTTTTCAAATAATCACAATAGTCTAAGTCTTAAACATAGGGTTCAAAAATGTTCAGTAGCTATTCTCCAAACATAAAACTAAGTCACTGCATATGTACTTCTTGCCTACTGTTACTGTGAAAAGGGTGAGGCTTATCACTTCTGCAGTTTTGAACTGAAAGTCAAAGGTACCATATCTGTTACTAAGTCATGTTGTTCTCTAAATGACATTGCTGTAGTGAAGTCAAATATTCATATTTTTTTCTACTGTAATTGGCCTTGCTCTTACGTACCTTATGATTTAGAACTTAAAATAATTGCTAATTCCAAAAATAAATAAATAAAATAAAATCACAGCCACATGCTCTAATCCGGTGCAGCTCCCAACAGAGAGAATTATCATAACAATTCAAATCAAATCAAATCAAACTTTATTTATATAGCACTTTTCATACAAAAAAAAAGTAACACAAAGTGCTTTACAAACCATTAAAATCAGTCCCACCCACCAAACCCACCCAGCCACCCGACAGCCCAACAACCCAACCCCAACACATCAATAATCATAACCAAACAACCCCCCACCCCAACACACACTCCCACCCCCCACCTCAACACATGTTAAAATACCTCAGTTTCATTTAAAATATGTTTAAGTGGAACAGGCTGGATAAAGATGAACCAGATGAGAGAGCGCCACCAGAGGAACCATCTGCACCAGGAACAGGGTCACCCACAGCCACAGGACACCAGCCCAGGGCCCAGAGAAGAGATGAGGTCAAGACCAAACCTCCAGGGCCCACGAGCCAGGGCCCAGCAGCCACAGCCAACCACAGCTCCCGGTGCAGAGGGCTCCTCAGAGGAAACACTGGCAAATCTAAAATGATTAAAAATAATAAAATAAGTCAAACCTAATAAATAAGTCAATAAATAATCAATAAATAATAAAATAATCAATAAATAATAAAATAAGTCAAAACTAAACAAGTAAATAAAACATAAGTAAAACATAAACACACTAGCCAGCCTGAATAAGCCTAAATAAATAGAGAAGTAAACTAAAATGATAAATACTAATCAAAAGCTATGCTAAAAAGATGGGTCTTGAGCCTGCTTTTAAAAACCTGAATGTTCTCTGCGGCCCTGAGGTCCTAATTAAACTAGGTAATGAGGAACATGCTCCCATACTCTTTTTGATGAAGCTCAGAGACACTAAATACACCTCCAGGAATGTTTAGTTTTTTTATTTAATACATTTATTAGACTAAATGTATTTAATCTAATATGTCTTTAGTTCATACATGTGATAATTGTGAGTGATGATGCATGTATTCCACAGATACAGCGTGTTTAAGATCCACTGGCTGATGGCAGCTCTGGCCTTCACTAAAGCTACCTCCCTGGTCTTCCACAGTGTAAGTGTCTCAAAGTGTCTCACATTTCCCAAGTTAAAATCAAAATTTTTAGTTTGGATATACCTGAGGTTTTTCCCCATGTATTTGAGCAAAATGTGTCTTGCCCCAGTGCAGATATTTAGACCTCATGAGTTGCTTGCACAATACAAGTCCACTGTGTGCTGTCTGTATCTAATAACAAAGCATTTTATTGTCCAATAACCAGGAAGTTAGCTGTTAGCGTTATTGTCACGGGAAAACTCTGGTGTCAGAGTTGTGAAAAGTACTTATAAACTCACTGCAGTGAATAATTATGATGCTCCGAGTGCATAAAGTAAGTGAGGTGATTTCAAATGAACTAGTTCTGTTTTTCTTGTTTTTAAGATGGTATAAATCAGGCACAGCACATTTTTAATGTAGTATTTTTGATAAAGAAAAAATTCTTTAAGGCTTCTGACATGTTGTCTGCCTGTTTCAGATAAACTACCACTTCATCAACACAGAGGGCCACCCCATTGAGGGCTGGGCGGTCATGTATTACATCACTCACCTGTAAGTGTCCCTCTGCTCTGGGATATTGTGAGGACATGTCACCTCTTTAGTTTACATGTTGTGTTTGTCCTCTCAGGCTGAAGGGGGCGCTGCTGTTCATCACACTGGCTCTGATTGGCACAGGCTGGGCTTTTGTTAAATACATTCTGTCAGATAAAGAAAAGAAGATATTCATGATCGTCATCCCTCTGCAGGTATGTGGCTAAAGTGTTTTGGAGGATAAAGAGAAGTGTTAAGTACATGCGCTGTTTGGTCCCTGGGCCAGAAACTTCAGAGGTTCAGAGGTGTACTGTAGCTGTGCTACTGTTATTCGGTCACCCTTGAAGTGAATACTACAAAGCTGGTTGGACATAGCCAGGCTTTCATCTTGAGCTGGCCAGTACCGATATTTGGCCTGCTGTTGCACTCACGTGATCTGTAATACCCATTCTATGTTTGCTCTAGGTGTTGGCGAACGTGGCCTACATCATCATCGAGTCGACGGAAGAGGGCTCCAGTGAGTACTCCCTGTGGAAGCAGATCCTGTTTCTGGTGGACCTCATCTGCTGTGGGGCCATCCTCTTCCCCGTCGTCTGGTCAGTCTGCTTCTCATTCTGCTCCTCACTCATAAGGCTGAGTTTAGAACATTTAGATAAACACATACTGCTTACACTAGATCTCAACAAGAGTCCCAAAGTAGTGAGTGTTGTTCCTTCTTTTGTTATGTGTGCAGGTCCATCCGCCACCTGCAGGAGGCGTCCAGTACTGACGGCAAAGCTGCGGTCAACCTGGAGAAGCTCAAGCTCTTCAGACACTACTACGTCATGGTAAATGTGTACTATGTCATGGTAACTGTGTTCTACATCATGGTAACAGGTCCTTTAAACACAGTTAGGAGCATGGTAACAGTGGTTAGGATCTCATGTTTTATCTTGCAGACTATGCCATGGTAACAGTGTACTACCTCTTGGTAACAGTGAATGTTGTGTCCACAGATCGTGTGTTACATTTACTTCACCAGGATCATAGCCATTCTCCTGAAGATCACCATGCCTTTCCAGTGGCAGTGGTGCTATGAGGTAAGTCAATCCCAATGACTTCATAGTTAAAACAATATTTTCATGTCGTCTTGGTTTATTCAATTTGAAACTTTAAAGAACACATAATACATTGACTTGTATTTATGCAATTTGATTGATTCAGTTTGTGTAATCTTGTGTTGTTCTGCATTTGAGGCCTCAATGCTAAGAAAAAGTTGTTTTTCATCACTCCTGACAACCTGAGGGTGGTGCTGAAAGCACTGAATATATGTGCAGGGTACATACATTTTAGCACATTCCCATCTGGCTGTCAGGACTGATTAAATCAAATCATTTGTAATTTCATGTTCACCTGCCCAAGTAGCACTGTGTGACACTGGAGACATGTCTGACCTTGTGCTGGACCTCTCTCTCTGTGTTCTGACCTCTGGACCTCTTCTCTCTGTGTAGTTTCTGGTGGAGGTGTCCACTCTTATCTTTTTTGTGCTGACCGGGTACAACTTCAGACCAGCCTCCAACAACCCGTACCTCCAGCTGCCCCAAGACGAGGAGGACGCAGAAATGGACCAAGTGTAAGCATGCAGGCACACCACTGCTAGGTCCACATGTGCCCTAACTACTGTGAGCGGAGGGGAAGAGAGGGGAAGAGAGGGGAAGAGAGGGGAAGAGAGGGGAAGAGAGGGGAAGAGAGGGGAAGAGAGGGGAAGAGAGGGGAAGAGAGGGGAAGAGAGGGGAAGAGAGGGGAAGAGAGGGGAAGAGAGGGGAAGAGAGGGGAAGAGAGGGGAAGAGAGGGGAAGAGAGGGGAAGAGAGGGGAAGAGAGGGGAAGAGAGGGGAAGAGAGGGGAAGAGAGGGGAAGAGAGGGGAAGAGAGGGGAAGAGAGGGGAAGAGAGGGGAAGAGAGGGGAAGAGAGGGGAAGAGAGGGGAAGAGAGGGGAAGAGAGGGGAAGAGAGGGGAAGAGAGGGGAAGAGAGGGGAAGAGAGGGGAAGAGAGGGGAAGAGAGGGGAAGAGAGGGGAAGAGAGGGGAAGAGAGGGGAAGAGAGGGGAAGAGAGGGGAAGAGAGGGGAAGAGAGGGGAAGAGAGGGGAAGAGAGGGGAAGAGAGGGGAAGAGAGGGGAAGAGAGGGGAAGAGAGGGGAAGAGAGGGGAAGAGAGGGGAAGAGAGGGGAAGAGAGGGGAAGAGAGGGGAAGAGAGGGGAAGAGAGGGGAAGAGAGGGGAAGAGAGGGGAAGAGAGGGGAAGAGAGGGGAAGAGAGGGGAAGAGAGGGGAAGAGAGGGGAAGAGAGGTAGGGGGCAGGCAATCTTAAAAGTCGTATCATTGTTTTTCTGAACACAAGGGCTACTGTAGGCTGTAACCATAGACTGTGTGTACATATAAAATACATTATATATATATATTAGTGAGTGCAGTATTTTCAAAACAATAAAAGGTAACCTGGTGATATAAATATGTTATGTGTTAGCAGTTAATACCCTATAGAAATAATATACTCCGTCTTTAACCTAATACAGTGTCCGGTGAGTGTGTGCGCCCCCTAGCTGACACTCCCTCCCTGTGTACAGAGTGACTGAGTCCGGAGCGCTAGAGGGCATCTCCCACGTCAAGAAGACTTCCAACGGGCGCGACCGCCAAAAGGAGTCCACGCTATGAGCCATGCCCAGGAGCTGGACCCCTGACCTGAGGGAGAAGAGGACGGGACGCCCCCCCTCCCCTCTGAGACTCTGGTGCAGTGGTGATGTGTCCACTGTCTGACTATGCAACACACTCCACCGGGCTCCCCAGTGCCACGGGTGGACGGACAATAGAGATGCGACTGCCGCCATCTTGAATCTTTTTTTCATCTGTCTATCTCGCTTGCTCTTTCTCTCCAAAGATGACTACACTGCAAAAAAAAAGTTGAAATTCAGAATATTCATCTTGTTTTGAGTAGTTAAAATCGTTTCTATGGCGACCACTTAAAAGGCCCATATTGCACTATTTTCTGATCTATGTTATAATGTTGTTTCCTCATCACAAACAAACCTGGAGTTGTCTTTTGCTTCATTCACACATGTTTAACACACAAACCTCTATAGCATATGCACATTTAGGTTGAATTCTTCTCAACAGAAAACGCGCTGTTCCAGGTAAAAGGTGGCATGCTAACTTAAACTACCACTGGATGACATCACAAGGTGGACCAGCACGTTTTGAGCTGCAGGTCTGTTTTTGATGAGGTGACAACATTATAACACATCTTAAAACTCAAGAATCCATTTTGTGTAATATGACTTTTAATACATCGATGCTCAAACACAGACATGCCCTTCCTGCTATTGGCCAGTCTCAGTCCTGCTCTGAGTGAGTGACAGGTGGATTTAACCAATCACAGCGAAGACACATGCCTTCTTAAAAGAACTATAAAGCAGCATGATCATTAAAATTTAACCGTAAACTATGTAACTTTTCTGGTGGAGGGTCTGCCACCTGCTTGTCTCCATGGAGATGTTATTGCTTTGCCTGAAATGTTCCATGGCGTGGCATTCAATTTCTCCGACAGGCGAGTTTTCAAGGCGCTGTAACTGATTTTTTACTGTCTTAAAAACCGTGAAAAGCAGATTTAGTTCATTTTAAACAGTTTGCTGTAGTCGAAAGTTATTCCTCACTTACCTTATGCGTTCTGACCACCCTAATTATTCACCATGATGACTTTATAAACACTTTTCACAACTTTAACAGACCAGGGCGGAGTTTTGCATCACTGTAATGCTAACAGCAACTAGCATGCTAACCGCTGATCAATACAAGACATTTCTTGACTCTCCAGCAGAAAAGTAACTTAGTCATAATGTTCTAACTAAAGATGCACTTTTTTGTCTTTCCTACAACCTTCGTTTATTTTTATTTTTTCTTACCAACCAAGGAACAATTTACATTTTTGTTACTTGATCTCTCATCGTCAGATCTACTCAAACCCAGATGGACTTTGTGAATGGCCGTCGTCTGCGCCCGTGTTTGCCGTGTGGGAAGCGACACGGCGTCTGTGGGCGTGGTCTTTTGCGGTACTCCTCCTGAGCTCTGCGTTTGTGGGTTTTCATGACAGACTTTTTCTGCTCAGGTTAAGTCTTTCTAAGTGGACATGTATTTAGTGCACAGTAAGAACCTTATAGCCTGTACATCATGTTTCTAATGCGCTGAATCAGGGCTGCACCATATGTGGACATGTCTCATACTTCACACGCTACACAGTTTTGGACATGGTAGATGCAAATAAGTTATTGTAATGTAAATGCATTTATTTAAAACTTGTGAAAATTGAAACCTTGGTGGTGGGCGATAAATATATTGTTTACTAAATGATATCACAATTGTTGTTTTGATGACGCAAAATTATAATATTATGTATTATATAAGAAAGAAAAAAAAGTTAGAAAAATCTATTATTTGTGCACTGTTAACTTGGACATTTACAAAACTTTTTTTATCTGATTAATAAATATTATTTATTAATACATATAATATTAATAAATAAAATATACAGATTTAGCTTTTTAGTCAATATTGCCCACCCTTCCCAGACAGGCAGACTTAACCAACAAAACAAAGCTCAAGCGGATCAAAACTTGAAAGATAATAAGTTAGTTTTTCCTTTTAAAGAGGTGGTATTATGCAACTTGACGTTTTGAAGCTTTCTAACATTTCTCCCTCATCAAAAACATGTCTGAAGAGGTTTTAGACGGCATCTGTGCATACTTGAGTAATCTAGTGATCTCTCCCGGCCCTTATTTGAACCTGTAGTACGATCCCATCCAATACTCAGCCCACAAGCCTACGTCACCCGTCATTTTTCATGAATCTACAAAAGAAACTTGACAAACCTGATGTTGTGCAGTAGTTTCATTAGCAGGATGCACTTTGATTGTGCAGGGGCAGTGACTTAGGGCAGGGAGCAAAGACAAAACAACTAATTTGACATGTTGATCTGTCGTTTTTGGCGAATATAGCATTTTCAAAACAACAAACGGTAATGTGGTGATGTAAATATGTTATGTGTTAGCAGTGAATACCCCGTAGAACTAAAATATCACCTCTTTAAATATCTGAATTTCCAGTTCACTGATTAGAGGCTCTGTTTGGAAACACTGGTGTAAATGTGATCTGTTTAGTTTTGGTGATAAGTTTGTTGTATTTGCTGAAACCGCACTCACCGTAACTCCGCTGAATATCGTGCAGCCCTACATCGAATTATTCTTCTTCTGTTTGGAGTTCACGTTAAAGCTTATGGCTGTTCTTTGGTATATCGCTCTATGATTTCACTATTGTTCATTTTGAGGTTTTCGGTTGGGTACGGCACACTTTGGAACTTTTGTCAGCTGTTCTAACCTCCACCAATCACACACATTTTCACATTTTCATACATACAGGCAGCAAGAGTAAAGTGTTTTGCCGAAGGAGCGGGAATCGTCCCACAAACCTGATTCTTACTGTTGGGTTTTAGACGTCAAACTTAAACTCTTAAATGAATGCTTTTATTTTATTGGTTTATTTTTCATTTTCTCTCAGTGCTTATTCTCTTGGATGTGTTACTAAAATGTATTATAATGCAATTTTTTATTTTATTTTTTTAATTTTACTCTTTGTGAAAATTAATTCATAGTTGATAAATAGTTGAATCGCCACCTGTCACAGCAGCGGTTCACAACTCGGCACAAATCAGTTCAGAAAATCTTTGACTTTCTGTGTTTTGCTTTGCCTAAAATGTTACACAGTACGGCATTAAACGTTTTACATTTAATCAGTGACAGGTTGTTTTTATTGGGACTTGACGCCTAATTTTTTTTCTTTCTAATAGAGCTAAACTGGGCGGGGCCTGGAGGACTAAAGGAGAGAGTAAGGGAGGAAAAGGGGGCGTGGTCTGGAGGACTAAAGGGGAGGGGGCGGGGTCTGGAGGTATAAAGATTAGTATGATTGGTCTAACAGGTAAAACTCTGCCCTTATAAACTGAGACGTTTATAATCAGAAACACCTGTCATCAAGGCAGTTTTGTGTAATGTCACATAGTACTTGAAATTGCACACCTTTTTTTTTTTTTTTTTTACTGCAAATGTGTTTAGTTTGCACATTTTACCCCCCAAAGTTGCCCCCATCCCCCCAAAAAAAGACATGGAACAGTAGATGATGCTATTCAAACACACAAAAAACATCCATTTGGTATTTTGTTCCACTCTAATGCCATACTGTGGAACATTCCAGGCTAAACAATGACATTCCACGATGACAAGCGAGTGACAGAAATGTTACGTAATGCACCTTTAAAACACAAATGCCCAAATGGATCTAGAACAAGCCCGCAGAGTCATTGTGGACCTGTTAATATATTATGTTTTATATGACTAAATTCTGCTGCTTTTTGCCGTTTGGTTTGTGGTATTTTTCAATATTTTTTTCTTTTTGTTGTGCTGTACTGACCCAAAGCTATGTTAGATTATTTTTCATCAGATTTTGAATTTTAAATCCTGCATTCAATTGCTGAATTTTGAAGTTTGAATTTTGACTATTTGACTCACTGAAAATGTAAACTGTTAAATTCTCAATAAAGAAATTTGCAAAAAAGATCCAAGATGCCAAGACAAAAGCAATCGATTGTGCTTGACTGAGGAGGACTGAGGCTGTTCTCTGGCCTTTCTCTTCTGTGGGCGGGGCTTAAAGTTAAGGAAAGATGAGGTTTTGATTTAGGCTAATTCTGACCAATCAGATCGGAGCATTTCTGGTTGTTACTAGGTTAAATCAACTCACTCAGGATCGACTGCTCATGTCTTTGCTGCTCATTTTTCACTCTGAATTTAGACAAATGTTGAATTTGAGGCCTTGACAACTTAGTAATCTAGCGATCTGTCCCAGGCCCTATTTGATTGAAAAAAGTTTTACATCTAACCGTAAAGATGTTCAAAGTCAGAAATTCAGTAGGATTTGAAATTAAAAGTCTTGTCTCTTGTTTTGCTCTCCATGTGATGATGATCATGAAGATGATGAAATGATTTATGAACAATATGATGGGTCTTCTCCTGATGTGTGCGTTTGAGCTGGTGAGATCACAGATGTGTAAATAATCTATTATTGGACACAGACAGACGGTCCTGGTCCCGGGACTCCTCTGGGACGGGTTAGGACCAGGGGACGTGTGTGGATGTGGACAATAAAAGTGCTGTTTTGGAAATGTTTTTGGCCTCTGTCTTTGTCTCTTTGGTCTGGCAGGTTGCAGTCAAATCAAAATCACAATTTGGAGAAAAGTGTGATTATTTAAAGATCCTATATTAAACAAAACTGACTATTGTGAGTTTTACACCATGTTATAATGTTGTTACCTCCTAAAAAACAGACCTGGAGTTGTGTTTTGTTTCATTCACACATGTTTAAGTAACCCTTTATTATTAGTCTGTTACATCTCCAAACCTCAAAATGCTCAGTTCCACCTCGTGATGTCATGTAGTGGTAGTTTTCACGTTAACATCTCCTTTTACCTTTTATTTCAGTAGAGATTGGCAATTCTAGGGCTGAAAACATCCAAATGATTCTAGTGAAGGTGAGGAGTTTGAAAACACAGCGGAGCACTTCCTGTATTACCACATGATGACATCACAAGGTGGAACAGGGTGTTTTCTGTTTGAGAGGCTAAACCTGCAGGATGTGTGTTGAACGTGTGCGAAAGAAACAAAACACAACTCCAGGTGTTTGTGATGAGGAAACAACATTAAAACAGATGAGAAAATAGTGTGACATGGCCCCTTTAAAGGTACAGTGTGTAGAATTATATCTTTAATGTCATTACCCGAGTCCAGGATACAAGGTAAATTTAAGTTAAAGTTAAATTTTTATTCAGTTTTATATTAAAGGTGCGTTATGTAACTTTTGTGGTGGAAGGTTCACCAACTGTTCGTCTCCATGGAGATGCTATTTGCCTGGATTACACAATATGACATTAAACTTTGTCTTGCATTTCTTCAACTGCAGATGACTTTATGGCAAATGCACAATGAAACTGTGCAGCAGGCTCGCCTCTCCACAGCTCTGATCCTCAACCTGTCCTGGCTTCATGAAGACGAGCAGATGGTAGACGCTCCAACATAAGAGTTACACAGTGCATCTTCATTATTTAAAGAGACATCTATGTGACCCATCTATGTCTGTATGTTCAAATCTAATAGTACAGATTTTAACCATAACAATTCAAATGCTGATTCTTGATGACAAAAAGATTGGACACGGTGGTCGAGTTGTTCATTTAATCTGATGTTTTGGTTCAAGACGCTCTCATTTGTGTTGCCAGTTTCAGTGCTGAACTCCAGTTGGTTTAAACCCAAAAGGACTCGCTCTGATCTGAACGGTCACTGCAGCTCAATGAGTGAATTCTGGAGGTTCTGAGGTTTCACATGAGGCCTGTTCATACCCTGAGAATGAGACGTGTATGTGTCTCTGCAGGTCAAGGCTCTGGACACAGGTTCAGTTGTGACTCTGGGACCTTTAAGAGCACAGTTCCTTTAATACTTTACATACTGATATTACACAGAATTGACTCTTGTGAGCTTTTAGTCGTGTTATAATGTTGTTACCTCCTCACAAACAGACCTGGAGCTGTGTTTTGTTTCATTCACACATGTTTGAGTAACACTTTATTATTAGTTTGTTACATCTCCAAACCTCAAAATGCTCTGTTCCACCTTGTGATGTCATGAAGTGGTAGTTTTCAAGTTCACAGCTACATTTTACCTTTAGTTCTGTACACACTGGCAATTACAGAGCTGAAATTATCCAAACGATTCTAGTGAAGGTGCGTGGAGTTTAAAAACACTGTGGAGCACTTCCTGTATCACCACATGACATCACAAGGTGGAACAGAGTGTTTTCTGTCTGAGAGAAGAACTCAGCCTAAATATGCAGGGTTTGTGTGTTAAATATGAATGAAACAAAACACAACTCCAGGTCTGTTTGCAATGAGGGAACAACATTATAACATAAATCAGAAAACTGCGCATGTAAACATTAGGCCAGTGGTTGGGGGGAAAAATACAGTTTCTTTTTGTGGGCTGGCGGTGAGGTGCACTGTCTCCCCCCTCCCTCTGTCCCGGCCCCTCCTCTTGGTCCGCCCTCCCCTCCCCATCGCTCCTCACTGCAGCATCACACTGCGGTGTCCAGCCTCTCCATCCGGCCCCTGCACTCCAGCCAGGCGCACAGGACACGCGAACATGTGAGTACAGCCTCCCTCTTCACCACACAGACACACGCACTTTAATAACACGCCAGGACGTTGCTATTTCACGCTGTCTGAGCTGATGCGTCACGTTGCATCCACGCGTAAAAAATAAATAAATAAAAAAAAAGTTGGATAAATGAACTTGACGCACCAAACCCAAACGTCCCGAGCCGCGTGTGTGCGTCCCTCATGCGTCCCGTGGGGGAGTCTGCTGACATCAGGGGAGTGGACACGAGCTGGTGGGCTTTGGGGGTGACCTCTGCGCCGCTGCAGTGCCCGCCTCTGTCCGCTGCGCAGCCCCTGGTGGAGGTGGAGGTGGAGGTGAAGGTGATGCAGCACTTTTGGGTTCGCTCCGGGAGGGATCCAGGGACGTGTCCGGTTTCTCCGCAGCAGCAGCAGTAGCGCCGGTACAGCCTCTGCGCCATGCACGGTCACGCACGGGCACGCACATGTAGGATGGAGGGTATAAACTGACCGCATGTGCAACTACAGCCTGGAACTTTGCGCATTTGTTTGTGCGGGTGACATTTGGGTGAACGCAGTCTGTGTCCTTCACTTTGAACAGGGCTCTTTCGCGTAAATATTGATTGCGACACACATTTTATATTGATTCAGAGCTCAAAAAGAGACCCAAATAAAATAAATAAATCAATAAAATAAAATAAAAGTTGAAAGTAATCTGTCAAACTTGTTTCATCACAAAACAAATGACAGTGAAGTGCGGCTTTAAAGGGTGTCTAAACTATGGCCCCGGAGCCCAAATGTGGTCGTTGTACTGTTTTTCTTGGTCCTCCTGCTAAATTGGCTCACATTATCCCGAGAAGTGCTTTTTGCTGACCCCCAAACTGGAGGAGTGACTACAACAGATCCCAGGAAAAACATCAGACATCTCAGTCCAGAAAAGTCAGTACTAGAAACAGCAAAGATACCAGCGCAGAACCCTCAAGCTCCCAGGACTCGAACGTGGAAAAGAGGAGATGAGACCACCCACGCTCTGAAGGGGGAGTGACATAGCACGGAGAGCAGAGGAGAGGGGGGCAAGTTTTTAATATGTTAATGCATTGTTTTCAGTGAATATAGCATTTCCAAAGCAAAAAAAAAAAGGTAGCATGGTGATCTAAATATGTTATGTGATACAGTTAATACCCCATAGAAGTAAAATACCCCCTCTAGGGATAATAATGCATTAATCTTGTACAGAACTTTCCCAGATGCTCAACGTCGCTTTACAGTTTGGTGGATCATTCATTCGCTCCACACTTGATGGTAGAAAGATACTATTGTAGCTACAGTTGCCCTGGGACAGACTGACAGAACTAAGGCTGCCCATATGCACCGTGGTCCTCTCCAACCACCACACACACACACACACACACACACACACACACACACACACACACACACACACACACACACACACCACAGAGGTCCACCATTCAAGTACTAACCCAGCCCAGCCCTGCTTAGCTTCAGATATGGACCACCAGTCTGTGACCTTTGACTCTTAGTTTGATTATTGATAAAGAGTTTGCACAGCCCTGATGTGTCCGTGCTGTAGTCCAGGAGTCTAGAGTCGTCTCTGTCCGCACCTGTCCAGATCTGTCCTCATAGTCCTACTGAAAAACTCTGGCCTTTGTCTCCTGCTGCACAGACTTCACACTGTTCACTGTTATTTGAGATGGGAGCTCACTGTGTCTCTCTTTGTCCCTCCCTCTCTACCTGTGTTTCTCTGTCTGTCCTGTCTCTGCGCCTGTTCCTGTCTCTGCCCCTGTCTTTGTCCTTGTCGCTCGCTCCCTCTGTACCTGTCTCTCTCTCTCTGTACCTCTCTCTCTCTCTCTCTCTCTCTCTCTCTGTACCTGTCTTTCTCTCTGTAATTGTCTCTCTCTCTGTGCTTGTCTCTCTCTCCCCTGTACCCATCTCCCTCTGCTCCTGTTTACCTCCCTGTCTCTGTCGCTTTCTCTCCCCCCCGGTCTCCCTGTCCCCACTGCCCCCTGTCACTGTCTCCTGTCTCTGTACCTGTCTCTCTCTCTCCTTCTGCATCCATCTCTCTCTTCTTCTGCACCTGTCTCTCTCTCCCTCTGTATTCGTCTCCCTCTGCCCTGTCTCTGCCCCCTGTCTCCCTGTCTCTGCCCCCTGTCTCCCTGTCTCCCTGTCTCCCTGCAGGGCGGTGACTTGGGTGCTGTCCTTGTTGTTGGTGCTGGTGGTGTCAGCAGGAGGCAGTGTGGGGTAAGTTACTGCTTTGTCATCCTCCTTTTTAACATACAATCCATCTGTCCCTGTCGTCTCTCCAGCTGTCCCTGTGTGTATCCCTGTCCTCTGTCCCACTGCCCCCCCTGTCTCCCTGTCTGTCCCTGTTCCCCAGTCTGTCACTCTCCCTGTCTGTGCCTGTCCCACTGCCACCCGGTCTGTCCCTTTTCAACTGCTTTCAACTACTGCCTCCTTTTCTGTCTGTCCCTCTGTCCCCCTGTCTGTCCCTCTGTCCCCCTGTCCCCCTGTCTGTCCCTCTCCCTGTCCCCTCGTCTGTCCTGGTGTAAACATGTCCCTTTGTCCTCAGGCCCAGCTCCAACAACAGTTTGTGCTCTGAGTCTCGAGAATGTCTCCAGTACGAACTGCTGTGTCAGACCGACGAGTATGAGGTCAGGACTAAACCAGGACTAAACCAGGACTGAACCAGGACTAAACCAGGACTGAACCAGGACTGAACCAAGGACTAAACCAGGACTGAACCAGGACTGAACCAGGACTAAACCAGGACTGAACCAAGGACTAAACCAGGACTGAACCAGGACTGAACCAGGACTAAACCAGGACTGAACCAAGGACTGAATCAAGGACTGAACCAAGGACTGAACCAAGGACTAAACCAGGACTAAACCAGGACTGAACCAAGGACTGAACCAGGACTAAACCAGGACTGAACCAAGGACTAAACCAGGACTGAACCAAGGACTAAACCAGGACTGAACCAGGACTAAACCAGGACTGAACCAAGGACTGAATCAAGGACTGAACCAAGGACTGAACCAGGACTGAACCAAGGACTGAACCAAGGACTAAACCAGGACTGAACCAAGGACTGAACCAAGAACTAAACCAGGACTGAACCAGTACTGAACCAGAACTGAACCGGAACTAGACCAGGACTAAACCAGGACTGAACCAAGGACTGAACCAAGGACTGAACCTGGACTAAACCTGAACTGAACCGGAATTAGACCAGGACTAAACCAGGACTGAACCAGGACTGAACCAGGACTAAACCAAGGACTAAACCAAGGACTAAACCAGGACTAAACCAGGACTAAACCAGGACTGAACCAAGGACTAAACCAGGACTGAACCCAGGACTAAACCAGGACTGAACCAGGACTGAACCAGGAATGAACCAGGACTGAACCAGAACTAAACCAGGACTAAACCTGGACTAAACTAAGACTGAACCAGGACTGAACCAGGACAAACCCAGGACTGAACCAGAACAGAACCAGGACTGAACCAGGACTGAACCAGGACTGAACCAGGACTGAACCAGAACAGAACCAGGACTAAACCAGGACTGAACCAGGACTGAACCAGGACTAAACCGAGACTGAACCGGGACTGAATGAACAACTTGGTCTGCACCGGTTTTAAACTGGACCTAAAGACCACGTTTGCCCCGGATGCCCTGGTTTAGCCCTCACACTGCTCTGTTCTCAGGTGCGGCACTACAGCCCGACGCTCTGGGTGTCGACCGATGCAGAGGCCTACTTCATGGGTGTGGGAGCAGCCATGGCCTTTAGGAGGCTCTTCCAGTACATCACCGGAGCTAATGAAGGAGGTACAGTAGCTCACTCCTCATGAAGCTAACAAAGGAGGTACAGTAGCTCACTCCTCATGAAGGTGAGGTAGGGGGAGGGGTCAGGTGAGTGAAGGGACCAGGTGAGGGGAGAGGAGAGGGGAAAACGGTTTCACATTTCTAAAATCTACTGGTGAAAAAAAAAATCAAATCAGGGTGTCTTTAAACTTATCCATTTCAAAGAAGAAAAACAAGTTATGGCACCAGTCCAAGTTACATGCCAGATCTTTGGTGAGGCAAGCAAGCTTAGTAAGAATTCCTGTTTATCGAGTTTTCTTTTTTATGTATTTAAGTAAATGCTACACTTAAATAAGATTAATGCCACATTACAGGCTAAGAAGTAACATCTACATGGAGGTAAGAGGGGTACAAGAAGATGGCACACCTCAAAAGTTACATATGTAAGTTTATGATGCATAAAATCTGGTACTTTCAAAAGAAATCACACTTACGCACTCACAGTGGGAAGAGGAACCACAACCTTTTCTCAAGTAAGAGTTCTGTTAGACTGTTAAATATAATACTTGAAAGTATTTTAAGTATTTGTTTCAGAAATCAACTGACAGAAGGAAGACTTAAGTAAATATAACAGAGTACCAGCCCCTGTCTATGTGCCTGTATTAAGGTCATGTGACTGTCGACAGGTTACCAGATGGACATGACGGCTCCTGTCCTGGTGAAGATCCCAGAGGAGACCACGATGTGGGAGCCAGCCATCTACACACTGAGTTTCCCTCTGCCCCAGGCCTACCAGGAGCAACCCCCCCAGCCCACCAATGACAAGGTACTCCCCAACCCTCTAACAATAAGGTACCCCCCAGCCCATCAATAACAGGTACTCCCTGGCCCGCCAATGACAAGGCACCCATTTACCTCCTAAATCACCACTCCTCAGGGACAGGGTCATGGAGGCAGCAGTCCTATATGTTCTCCTGTTGCTCTGGAGACACACAGAGGATCTAGGCCAGCTGGGATACTGGGTCATTCTAGTGTATTTTAGTGTACAGACATCAGGGAACAGGTGTATAAAGATCAGGGAAATCTGCCCACTTCAAGCACAAACACTCCACTGATCTAAAAAGACTGAGTCAGGGGGTGAAATAAAACTAGGTGTCCCTCTGACCACACATCTGTCGCTGAGTTCAATTTTCAGAACACGTGGGACCTTTTTGTGTGGAGTTTGCATGTTCTCTCTGTATCTGGATTGGTAAACTTCAGATTCCCCATCAACAAAAAGCATGCAAAACAAGCTAATCTCCCGACTAGGTACTCCTGACCTACTCTTGACAAATGCGGCTTAAGATTGTCTTGGAGGATACTATCAAAAGCACATTAAAAACAACCTGCTTCCCTTACAGGTGGGTCAGGCTAAGGCCGTCCACACTGAGAAAAACTCAGCTATGGAGGAGGAGCTTTTGCAGGGGAACCAGTCCTGCTCTAGTGAAGGTGCTTTTGTTGAGGAAGGACAGACTGGGACTCCATCACCCGAGCTTGATTTCAATGTGACTCCAGTGTTGTAATTTTCGCTGTAAATTCAAATATCTCCTGTTGTTTCTAGCTGTATTTCACGGAGATGCCGGACATGGACGTGTACGTGCGCAGCTACGGTGGCTGGATGCTGTCTGTCACCTCGAGATTGCAGGCCCACCAGCTGACCAAAGAACTGGACAGAGTGAGGGCCTCCTACAACCACAGCCACCACTACGGCGTGGGCTACGACAGGTACAGCGCACATTTAGGGGTTACGACGGGTGCAGCACAATCTAAGCGTAAATAAACATTAAAACAGGTTCCTAGTTCTTGAACATTTACACTGTGATGGAGACTCAACTGTCCTCTGACCTTCTCTCCTCAGTCCTCTGAAGCTGCTCAACAGACACAATGAGGTGTGGTACGTGTCTGAGGGGAAACCAGTGTGTTCCGACCCTCGGGAGCCCACACCCCCTCACCCCTCCAGGCACGAGACCGACCACCAGGAGTCTACAACCCCTCACCCCTCTAGGCACCCGACAGACCCCCAGGAGCAGCCCACAGTCCCTCAAACCTCTGTGCTGCAGACCGACGCCAAGGAGCCCACAGTTCCTCATCCCTCCGTGCTTCAAACTGACCCCCAGGAGCCTACCGTCCCTCACCCCTCCATGCTGCAGACCGACCCCCAGGAACCCACAGTCCCTCACCCGTCCATGCTGCAGACCGACCCCCAGGAGCCTACAGTCCCTCACCCCTCAATCCTCCAGACCAACCCTGAGGATCTCCCCCACTTCTCCAGGCTCCAGGCCGATGACCCAGCCTCAACGGCCCCCCAGTCCTCCGAGCTGCAGGCCGATGACCCAGCTGCATTTGCTCCTTCAGACGCCCCTTCAGACACCCCCACAGGTGCTCCCACGGGTGCTCCCTTAAGCCCCTCTTCTCTTCCCTCTGAGGTCCTCTCTGCCACCGATGACAACAGCACCTGCTGCAACTCCTCCCAGACCACCTCCACCCCCACTACGCCTCTGTCTCATGCCACCCCTAACCCTTCAGAGCAGAGCACCCTCAGCCCTTCTGAAGAGAGCACCCAGGGCAACTCCAGCCACCCAGAACCAGGCACCCAGAACACCCCTTCCTCACTCCAGACCTCCGCCTCTCCCTCAACCCACGTCCCTCTGGAGCTAACCCCTGGCCCGTCTGACCCTTCGCTGGGCGCAAACCAGTCGGAGCACCCTCCCAGCACAGCACCAGAGCACCAGGACCCCCCTCGTCATGAGCAGTAGGTCCTCCATGTTACAACCAGATGTGGGGAGCACTTAGCAGGCTTTTTAGCAGATACAGACAAATGAGTGAGGGGGAGGACGAGGTGTAAGCGTTTATTTAAAGAGGGGGTATTATGCTAAGTCAACTTTTTGGAGATTTTTGTAGAACCGTGTTATAATGTTCAGCGCTGTTCCCTCATCAAAAACATGTGTGAAATGGTTTTATATGTCATCCCTGCATGTTTCTGTAATCTTGCGAAGTCTCCTCACTGTTAGCAGCATGAGCCCACACCACTTGTACAAGGCTCCACCCACAAGCCTACATCACCTTTATTCCTGTGCAGTAATTTTTGTTAAATATACAAAAACATGACACTGAACTATACACTACAAATTCACAAACCTGATGCGATGTGCAGTAGCTTCATTAGCGGGACGCACACTGATTGTGTTCTGATCGCGGTGAAGGCGGAGCGAGACTCAAGAGTGTCAAATACAGAACTGAAACTAATAATAATAACTAAATATGTTATGTGTTAGCAATTATTACCCCACAGAAATGTAATGCCCCCTCTTTACGGGATAAAATGTGGTGCGTAGACCCCAGCAGGGAGAGAAATAAGAAGCAGAGACGGAGATAGAAAGTGAGGAGAGTGAGGAAAAAGGTCGTGATTGGCCGACAGGTGACAGGAAGTAGGAGTCTTCAGCTTCCTGGAGTGATGTCAACACTTATGGTAGGTCTAAATGTCAGAATTAGTCCTATTATATTTGTTTGGCTGCTGTACCCACTTCTGGTTGTCAACAAATCCCTCTCGCTGTTACAGTCTCACTCATTATGGAAGTAGCTCCGTGCTGCTAGCCCTTAGCTTCAATACTAGTTTAACGCCACATACTGCAGTCATATCATAATGCTTCATGTATGGTATGGGTCCATAGGCATATTTTCTGTTGCGCCTCCCGGGACTGTTTCTTGTTTTCTTGGGGCCCGTGGCAAAATGGCAGTTTTGGGGGTCTCTAATTTGACACAAAACCAAAAAACAGAGATTTATGACACAGAAACATGACGTTATGAAAGCTCCATTTTATGTAACTTTTCTGTGAGCTCTGCCTCCTCCTTCTTATTATTATTATTACCATTGGTTTGTCTGGAATGTTCCAAAGTATAGCAGATCAACATTTCAAGGCAAAGCAATCGTGTTTCCATGGAGACAATAAGGTGGCAGATCCTCCATTAGAAATTTTACATAGTGCAGATTTAAAATAGGAAAACAGATATAAATAAACATGTTTATTCAAATCGAATTGTTCAAAATAACATAACCCCTCCTTTTGTGTCATGTTTTTACCATAATATGCTCCGAGCTAGAAACAGCCCTGCGGCGCCACCTACTGTAATCAAACGCTAGCTTTTCCGTTTGCGTTGCATCTCATAAGCACTTTAAATGCATTTTTAGTCATTAGTGGTATTCTAAGGCAATAATTCTATAAGACATTTCAGTATAGTCCATGTTAGCAGCCATAGAACATATTAACTGGTCTGTGGATGGTTTGTTGTTCTGCATACACTGCTGCTTTAAAGAAACCGGAAAGTGGCATTAGCTAAAGTTACAGCGTGTGATGTAATAGGATCTTATTCACCACATGTAAGTCTTATGCAAACAGCTCTGTTCACTAATATCTGTTATACAAAGTCATCAGATGCAATAAAAATCAGAATGAAATTGAATTATCGACAAATCTGTGTGTATTTTTGTGTGTGCTGTGACTTTTATGGATATTTTTTAATCAAGAGAAGCTAATCTGAAGGGCATAAGTGACATTGTGGTAGTTTTACAGAGACAACATTGAGTTTTAGGCTACTACCTTTAGTGATAAGACTTTTGACTCTTTTATGGGGTATGAATTGTTTTTTTTAATCTGTTCATTTCAAAGAGCCGTTCAAAGAGCGAATGACTCTTTTACTACTTACTACTACCATTTTTTGTGCACAAATCTCTCACTCGTGTTGCCTGCTCTGCTTCTGTGCTGATCCTTGTGTTGGTTTAGCGTGAATCAGGATTAAAATGCATCTGGATCCAACCTTTCACATTAAGGAATCGTGTTTATGTGTTTATACTAGTTTTAGGATCAAGTCAGCTAGTATCTGGGTGTGCATGTTAACAATACCACACAAACGATGACTATTTGACTTAAATGTAGTGAAAATAAATAATAAAAGTTATAAATGTAACTAAAGTTCTATGAATCCTGGATAATGAGACATACCGTAGTTTGTTTGCAGCTATAAAAGTGCCTCTGATTGAATACATGCAAGATAGATACGTTTAATGCCATGCTGTGGAACATTCCAGGCAAAGCAATAACATCTCCATGCAGGCAGTGGACCAATCCACCTGAAAAGAGTCACATGTTAAAGTGAAACTAAACTCTAAATCAACTTTTTTGCTACTGTGTATGGTGTTTTATTCCTGGTTGTTTTGTGCTGTGTCTCCTCCCCTCACCCTCCCCTTTAGTCCTCCAGAGCCTGCCCCTCCTCCTCCCCCTCACTCCTCCCCCTCACTCTCCCCTTTAGTCCTCCAGAACCTGCCCCTCCTCCTCCTCACTCTCCCCTTTAGTCCTCCAGAACCTGCCCCTCCTCCTCCTCACTCTCCCCTTTAGTCCTCCAGACCCCGCCCCTCCTCTCCCCTTTAGTCCTCCAGACCCCGCCCCTCCTCGCCCCTCACTCTCCCCTTTAGTCCTCCAGACCCCGCCCCTCCTCGCCCCTCCTCTCCCCTTTAGTCCTCCAGACCCCGCCCATCCTCGCCCCTCACTCTCCCCTTTAGTCCTCCAGACCTCGCCCCTCCTCGCCCCTCCTCGCCTCTCCTCGCCCCTCCTCGCCCCTCCTCGCCCCTCCTCGCCCCTCCTCGCCCCTCCTCGCCCCTCCTCTCCCCTCCTCTCCCCTTTAGTCCTCCAGACCCCGCCCCTCCTCTCCCCTTTAGTCCTCCAGACCCCGCCTCTCCTCGCCCCTCCTCACCCCTCACTCTTCCCTTTAGTCCTCCAGACCCGCCCCTCCTCGCCCCTCCTCTCCCCTTTAGTCCTCCAGACCCCGCCCCTCCTCGCCCCTCCTCTCCCCTTTAGTCCTCCAGGTACTGCCCAGTTTAGCAGATCTTTTAGCAATGTGGCTGTGGGCAGAGTTCATGTGCTAAGGTCCCACTCTTATGAAGAAAAACCCACGACAGGAGGGAAGTAATAGTTTTCTGGAAATCTTTATTTACTTGTACTGTTCAGTGTGGCACTTACAGCATTCAACAAGTCATGGTAAAAAAAAAAATCAGTATGTCAGTGAGATTACAACACACATTTAAAAGAACCTTATGTTGGATGTACTACCTCTGCTTACCCACAGGGGGCGAGAGCTGGAGCCTAGGACAATCACAGGGCTAGCATATCCGGATTTTCACTCAGTCGACCCACTCTGACCTCCACTTCACCTGTACATGCATGTCTTTGGACGGAGGAGAGATAACCACTCTGCCACAGTAATACAGGGAAGACAGAGAGATCAGGAGTCTAACCCACAACCTCCTTATGAGACGAGGAGACAGGATAACTACTCTGCCATGGTAACATAGGGAGGACATGCGCACTTCACTCGGAGAGATCAGGAGGCTAACCCACAACCTCCTCACTGAAGGGAGGAGACAGGATAACCACTCTGCCACAATAACACAGGGAGGACATGCACGCTTCAGGAGATCAGGAGTTTAACCCACAACCTCCTCACTGAGAGCTTATTATGGTGTGATTTATTATATAATACAAACATTATGATAGAAATGCATACTTGATAAATGTTGTTTTTTTTTTTCTTAGAATTGTTCTTGGTATTTCAGAATAGGTGTTCAAAACAGATCTGAACAGTTTGTAGCTGTATAAAACATCCATCTTCAGTTCATTTTCAGTCCCAGGAGTCTAACATTGGTTTATACATTACAGATGGAACAATATTGTTATCGTCTCAGGAGTTTTGGCAATACTTTGAATGGTGAGCTGTCAGGACTGAAATGCAAACAGCCACTAAAGAAGTGGTGTGGTTTCAAGTTATAGCATGGTAACTGACCCTAACCCTGTTAGTGCTAACCCTGGAACTAAACCAGGACTTGAACAGGACCAAACCATCAGGACTAAACTGGGCTCAAAACAGTGCAGTCTTCATGCTGCATGAGTTTAAAGGAACTATATGTAGCCTGGGCCCTTAGGGCCTCAGTTATGCCGAAAACACACTGCACCAACTAGAGCCGTACACCTTCACTGACCGAGCTGCTTCACAGAGAGTGGAGTGATAACACAGGCAGCGAGCCCAGAGAAGTGACTGCAGCAGCTGTCACTGTGTTTCTCTATGGTGGAGTCTAGAGCAAATTATAGCCAATAAAACAGGTCTACTCAGACAAAAATGATCTGAATATGTTCATCTTCACTGTCTCTGTGGGCTGGTTAGGTCAGATGTGACACTTCACACAATAAAAATAAAAGTCTAGAATCACTGCCAACCTGAGTCTTCCCTGAGATGTTAAATCAGTGCGTGGGCCACATGTCGTGTTGATCTAGTCCTCAAAAAGCATCAATAAAATTAGATTTTCTATGTATTTTCACTGAAAGCCACTTCACTGCATGATCCTCAAGTAGAAAAATTACACTCGGAGTGTATTTTGGGTTGACAGCCTTGGTGCAACCCACGGCTCGTGGCTGTGGGGTGCTTTGGCGTGCTGTCTGCACACTCTGTTTAGATGGGGTAAATCTGGCAGCAGCTGCTAAACAACATAATTTGCATTTCCTTCGCATTTTGAGCATGTTTGTGAAAATGCCCCATTTTACGGATTCTGTCATGCCTTCTTTAGTCTCTGTGAGAAACTGCATTGGGTTTTTGCTCTACTTTTAGCATGTTCAGCATGTTTTCTCAGTATATGGACAGCTAGCTGGAGGTTCTAAGCTTTCATGTGAAAAGTAGAACCTAGAGAATTCACTCACTGAGCTGCAGAGGCTGCACTAGCACTGATTCATGATTACTGGGGGTTTAGGTTGTGAGGATTCAGATCAGAGAGAGTCCTTTTAGGTTTAAACCAACTCACATTGAAACTGTGAGACTCTTTCTGCTTTCTGATTGGATATTCATGCTAAAAATACCGAATTATAACCTTGGCCATCATGTCCAATGTTTTTGTAATTAAGAGTAAATCAGCATTAGAAGTGTTATCAGTGAAAGATATATTTGATTTGAACAGGTTTACCTCAAATCTGGGGACATAGTTAGGTCATGTTTATTCATTTTAAAATCTAAATCTTACATATAGTTCCCTTAAATCATATTGCCATGAACTAAAGTCCTGTGTTCTGTTTTCATGAGTAATTACTGTGTAATTACAATAGTGACAGTTAAGTACCATGCTATATCCATTATATTACCATGCTTTTAAGTGCTGTCAGTGTTCAGTGGCCGTTCGGGTTCAAATGACTCTATACCCTCTATGGCGGCGGCCCATCTCAGTAAAGAACTCTACTGTTTTCTGACACTGGCACTTCAGCCTGGAGAAATTCTGGAGCTGTTCCTTAACACAGAGACATTACAGCTGTGAGGTGTGGACATTGTTCCATCTCTGATAACTACAGTGTGCTGTGGGACAGTCACTTCCTCTTTACGGGTCTGTGCTAGATTTTATAAAAAACATAAGAAAAGACGATTTGTGCAAATTTAATAAGATACTGTAAAAAAAGCACTTCAGTGAGTGGACACTGACACTCTCGTTCGGATGTGTACAAAGAGATTCGTCCACTTACAGTCTCTTGTGTGGCTGGCCCATAGACTGTATATATAAATGGACATAGTCAACCTGCTAGCCAATGCGTTCCAAACAGGAAGAGAGCATGAGTGCACTTCCGGCTACATCAACTTTGGCACCAATTCACTTTCTATTGAAAAACCGTCGCCGCTATCTCTGTAACTGCTGTTGTCAGACGTGTCATTTTGGTCTTAAAATGTTTGTATTATTCCGCTCTACATCCTGGGGTTTTTATTTCACTATTTTGTCCCTAAAGACAAGACAAGATATGAACATTAATAACAGACCAAAGAGCTGCCCTCTTTGTGCAAGCGTTACCTTTAACCACCTTGCTCTTGATTGGCTCTTTGGTTGCTATGATACTCGTGGTCGGAATTCCAAATATGAAACTCCAAATTCCCCGCTATAACTGCGAGCCTCGATTGGTCCCTCTTCCTTTGTCCACTTCTTTACACAGTCTATAGGCGGGCCAGGTGAGGAACTGTCAGAAAAAAAGATCAGAGTTCAACCAAAGCCTTAATCAACCTAATCAAACAGGAAGTCCAAAACTGTAGAAGCACAGCGCACAGGTCAGAGTTCATTTGGCTGAGGTGGTGCTCTTCTTGGTGACGCTGGCCCTCCTGCTGGCTCCGCCCCCGGCCCCGCCTCCCTGCCACAGTGGTCCTGGGATGGTGAAGGCGTCCACGCTCATGCCCAGGGTCTTGGAGGGGATGGGGCAGAACTGTTTGCGGTCAGAGCTATACTTGTAGATGGACTCGACCTGGGCACAGCTGACGGCCCGAGGCCCCATCCCAGTCAGCCGCACTAGCTCCTGGGCATCCGGGCTCAGCGTGTACACCCCACGAAACTGGCAGCTAGCGTCCCGAAACAGGATCAGGAAGTGGTTAGCAGGACTCTTCTCCATCTCCTGTGGACACCAGAGGGCAGTGTTGTGTTTGTTAACTCATTATCAGCAGTATATTTCAGATAAAGTGGGACTAAACAACAACCAGGGGAGGAGGGGGGTATAAGGAACAGTGTGATTGGTCTACACCACACCTCAGACTCCACCCCTGCAGCCAGGCGTAATCAGAGCAGTCTTTCGTAAAGTCACCAGCTACTTAAATTGCAGAGGCCACTGAAGGCATCACTCACTTAGATTTAAGTGTTTTTGACCTGCTGCAAATTTGCCCATTTACACTAAAGTTCCCAAAAATAACTAAGAACAGTAGATAATGTCATTACACCATATATAGTAGCAAAAAAAAGTAGCTAAAAAAAAAACTTGGATTAAGTGTTTAACTGACATGTCCCTTAAATGTTGCTGAAGACCTCCCTGGTTTAGTCTTGTTTATGACCCTCGAGCCGTACTTACCCCACAGGAGCTGGTCCAAAGCTGTCGTCAGCAAACTGATGTAGGAAGTGTGGCCAGACTGCACTCTAAGACACTATGACCAGACAGTATCTTTCAGCTTAGAGCTAGTCCTGGTTTAGTTCTGATTTAGTCCCTTGGTTTTCTAATTTTAAAGGCCCTATACCTGTTTTTTCCCATTTCATTGAGCAAAAGTAGTCTTTCCCCCAGTACACATCGTATAAGCTGCTGTGTACTGTCAGCGTCTGATTATAAAATGCTTTATTGTCAGAGAAGCAGAAAGTGCACATTAGCATGCTAGTTCTTATTAGCAGGAAGCTCCTCAGACAGACCCCTACCTCCACAATCTTCTTCTTTTGAGTCTCGTTCACCTTCCCAGCCAGGCAGCAGCGGGACAGGGCGTTGTGGATGATAAACTTGTTCGACTTTAAGCTAGGCTCTTTGAACAGCTTCAGGCCTGAAACATAGTCAGGAGGGACATGGGTCAGAGACATGTCCGCAGTAGGAAGAAGGCATCCTGGACATAAGTGGGGGACAGTACCTGTATAGTCCGGGGCTGACGAGGGACCGCTGGAGCCTGGGTCACACTCCTTGTCCTGTTTGCACGGTGAGGCGGGACGGCTGTGGACAAACATGTGTTGGTTTAGAAATGTTTTTTGTGGGCTTTGAACCATGTAATAACAGTGTTTCCTCATCACTAACCTACTGGAGTTAAAGCATGTTTGAGTAATCATGCATTGTCCTGCGTTTAAGACCACGTGTATTACCGATTAAGAAAATAAAATTGAAGAACGAAGTAAGTATAGAACAGTGGGTGTGTATCTGTGGTGGTGGAAGCGGTGATTGATTGGCAATATGGCATCTTGAAAATAAGTGATTAAAGATTGCTCAAACATGTACAGATCATACAACTTCCACAGGGTAAATGAGAAGAGGAAACAGCTCTAACACGGTCTGTATAATAGGTCTATTTTAATAATAAAGGTGTTGTACCTGTGGGGCTTGTTGGGTTCATTGCTGCTGTTCTTTGTGTCACCAGTTGCAGGCAAGTTCAGAGACGAGTGTGAGTAAACTTTAGTCAATTTAGAGCCTAGGAAACAAAGAAACACAACATCAGGCGGTGGAGTATCCATTGGCGACAGACCAGGGCTTGTTCTGAATTCGTCAAAGTGGCCAAAAAGCTCCTAGCTCCTTAAGCTAAAACCGTATGTGCGTCACCCTGTGTCATGATAAGGACTGTCCAAATAGGAAGGAGTCTGTATTCTTCCTTTCACTGTTCCTTTAGTGTAGGAACGTCGAGAGTTTCCTACTGAGTGGTAAGGAGCTATACGGCATCCCATAATACAATTCGCTTTTCCATTTCTGAACACAGTCGCTCTCTGCACGATGAGTTTGTGATGCAGTAAAAATGTTATTGTTTCAGACATTATAAAAAAAACATCTGGACAAACCCAACTTTATATAAGAGTGCAAATGAAAGCTTTACCTGCATTATCTGTAATGTACATAATGACAAGGAGCACATTCTTTACGAGAAATGAAACTTAAAGCTACATGATTTATTTGTCTTAACACTGCTGATGGAGCAACTTGTACCTCCTCTACACTCCACCGCAGATGGACTAAAGGACAGGATTTTCTGGAACATTTGTTGGGACAGAGGACAGAGCAGAGGCTGCAGCTGATGGTGAGACTGGAGAATTATGTGAGGTTTATTGCACAGTGTTTTTATTCAACAACAGCAAAGAGTGCAAACACTGTAGAGATGACTGAGGAGCACTTATAGTAGTCCGTTTTGTTGGTGTTGTAGTTTCTTTTTATTAAACAGCTGTAAAGTGCCATGACTCCTCCATATTTCTTGCTGCTGGGGAGGATGGTTGGATTGTCCAAATGTAACTGAAGCTCCTTCTACTGTCTGCTTAGGACTCTTATGGTGGACAAAGGTAAAGGCGTTAGGGGCTAGGAGTTAGGAGCTATGATTTGACAGTTTCAGAACAAGCCCACAATTGTCCTTGCTGACGTGAGGTGTCCTACTCAACTTGTAGTGTCCTTATGATCGATAGCATCCTCACTGACCTAGCTCTTGTCGTACTGACGTAAGGTGTAGTTAATGTTAATTCTCGGAGCTCTTGAGTTCTGACCTAAGGTGTAGTCTTTAATACTAACCTTGGGTGTTCTTATGTACAGACTTAGGTTGTAATCGTTAATACTACCCTGGGGTGCTCTTATGGTACTGACCTTGAATGTAGTCTTTAATACTAACTTCGGCTGCTGTGGTACTGCTGTGTATCTTTAACACTAACCTTGGTAGCTTTTGACTGACATGGGGTACTCCTGTGGTACTGACTCAGGGAGTAGTCTTTAATACTAACCTTGGGTGCTCTTGGCGGGGCTGAGGGACAGCTGGGTGCCGTCTCGAGTCATACTTCGGGGCCGGGCGCGTGTCTTCTTGGCCGGGGTAGACTTCTGCTTGAGCATTTTGTCCAGGTCATCCATGATGCGTAGCTGCTGACGGCAGGTGTACTCCCCCCGAGTGAAGTCTCCACGACGGGCCGGGGTGGCTGGAGGGGTGGGAGAGGTGTGACCAGCAGGTGATCCAGAAGGAGAGGCTGACCGCTGTTCAGGCCCACCCAGTCTGTGGACAAAAGAGACAATGGGACAAACACTCAAGAGAAGAACAGGCAAACTAATGATGCAATGTTCTGTGTCCCGTGGCACCCGGCAAGTCACTAGAGCAGTCATGGTCATTTACGTTCAAATAATGTCTCTTCTGTTTTTTCCTGTCCACTGTTTATTTATTTAGCGCGACTCGACACAAACCTCCTAGTGTGGTGTGGGAATAACCACACCAGATATCATTACACATAGAGCCTATTCTACACAACTTGAGCATAGCCCCTTAAATCAGTTGAAACTGTGTTAAAAGCACAGCTTTAGGGCTTGATCAGTTGTGATTCATTTCTACACTCACTGTGCTGCCCCCTGCTGTTATGGAGGTACCTGTTGTCTGGGTCGGGTTCGTGCCACTGCCTCCTCCTCCTTATCTCCTCACTCCTCCTCTGCTGTCGCTCCAACAGTGCTGCTCTGCGCTGGGCCATGTCCTCCTCTTTGTGAGCGCCCTCCTGCAACAACACCTCTGCTGTCACTCCTGTCTCATCACACAATCACAGAGAGAGAGAATATGTCTGACCATGAAGAAGAAGCCTATGCCTCCTCTTGAGACACTGCCATTCTGCTCTTCACTCTGCTCTCCACTCTGTTCTCCACTGGTGTCACTGCTGGGGTGCTCGGTGAGCCCCTCTGTACTGGCTTCACTGGGTGGGAGTCCCTCTGCACTGGACTCACTGGGTGGGGGCCCTCGCTCTCGGGCTCCTGCGGTTGCACCCTCTGTTTGGTCGCTCATGGAGTCAGAGGAGAACTCGTGGGTCTCATCTGTGTGATCGTCACTGCCTCCCTCTGCCGGCTCCAGAGAAGACAGAGAGGCCATCAGGCTGCACCTGTCCACCTGCCCCCCCTCAGGGCCCACACTGAAGGCAGACAGAGACAGGGTCTCACTCTGGAGGGAGCACTCAGAGGGACTGCTTTGTACTGCAGGCTGCTGAATGTCATGTGTGGAGCTCCTCTCCTCCTGGTCCAGCTCCAGGCTGAATTGGGTGGGGGTCTCGCTGGACCCTGTGTCTGAAGTGCTGTCCTCAGGCTGTGGTGGGGGAGCTGCCTGAGGGGACTCCTGTGGGGTCTGCGGGCCCCCAATGCGGAAGGAGGAAGAGGTCTGGACTTGGCATTTGCTGGGAGACACGCGGCGCAGATGGGGTAGCGAGTCCACGCTCTGTGGGGGGGTCAGGACACGGGTCAGAGGGGGAAACTTTAGCTCCGAGGGGCGCGGATGGGGTGCGTGGGGCCGTGAGTGTGTTTTGGGGCTGCGGGGGTTTGTAATGGCTCTAGTGCGAGGAGCGGGGCAAGAGGAGGACAAGGGTGATTTAGCAGAAGCTGAAGAACGATGGGATGCAGAGGGGGCTGCGGGGATGAGCCAGGCCTTACTCACACTCCTGGTGGGGGTCTTGGTTGGGGTGCGGGGAGGAGTCTTGGAGCCGGTGAGAGGGGGTTTGTTCTTTGAGGAGTTTTTGGGTGTGGTCCTGGGCCACTGTCCACTGAGGAGTTGCTGCTGCTGCTGTGTCAGCTTCTGCATGTCCTTCTGCAGACACTCCAGAGCCTCACTCAGCTTCTGGACCACCTCAGTGTACTCCTGCACCCCAGGACCAGAGCCTCCGGACCCACCATCTTTCTCCTTACTGTCCTTATTGTCCTTATTGTCCTTATTGTCCTTACTGTCCAGAGAGAAGGTCACTTGCTTCTCCAGCCGAGGGGGGGTGGCGCTGACTTTCTCCTTCTGTTCTCTTTCTTCCTCCCGTTGCAGCTGCTCCTCCACCTGTGTGAGGCGCTCATCCAGGCTAAGCTGGTCCTCGGTGTCCCCCATGGTGGAAGTGGTAATAGTGGTAGCGTCCCCACCTATGTCCCCTCCCCCCTCGCCCTGCTCTCGCTGCAGCTGGAGGAAGGCTGTCTTTCCCAGCCTCTGTCTGTGTTTTGCAAATATGGCTTCTATGCGCCTCTTCTGTGCCTCGATGCTCTTGCGCTTCTCCTCCAGACGTGCCCCCAGAGCCAAAGCTTCAGGGCCTGGTGTCCCGGGAGTGTCTTGCCGCCCTGCAGCCACAGCAGGACTCCCTGGTGTGGTGGGGGCTGAGCTGGCCTCCTCCCCGGGTGCAGCAGGATGTCTCCTTCGGCTATCCCGGCGCTCGGCAAAGCTGGTCATGCGGGGGCTTCCGTTGGGGGTGTGGGTGCTCTGACGACCCCAGTTTGGCCGGATGTTCCCAGGGGTGTTCCTGGGGGTGTCATCGGAAGCCTCTGAAGAGTCCACACTGCCGTCTCTAAGCACCGAGTCATCGTCCCGCGATATGTCCGAGGAGCGACCTCTGTCCCTCTTGTCCCTCCCACCCCCTCGGGCTGGGACAGAGCTGCTGAGAGGCAGGTCCTCTTTCTCTGGGGAGTGCAGGTAGAACCCGGCTGGAGCTCCCTCAGGCCGCAACCTGGGCTCAGGCCTGGACTTTCTGGGGTGGGTGACCTGCAGGGCCTCCTCGATGGTGGGTAGCTCTCCCAGCTGTGTCATGTAGGGTCCCCAGGAGTGCGGGGCTGGGGCGGAGCTGCTGATCAGGTGGCTGAGGTCCTCAGGGGGGCTGTAGGCTCTCACAGGGGAGGTCATGGCGGGGACGGCAGGAGCCAGGCCATCGCTGTTGACGGGGCGAAACACACAGTCGATTGGGTTGCCCATGACAATGTCTACATCACTGTCCAGCCCAAATGGGATACTGAAAGCCACTGCAGACAGGGGACCACTGCAGACATGGAGGTGGAGGATGGATGGACGCACCACACAGCACAGCATAAAAGCCAAAGGAACATGTTAAAATAAGGTCCAAAAGTGAGGGCACCACAGTCACCAAACAGCACACAGACTAGTACCTGATCTGCTTCTTTGCCCAGCTCTGGTTTTCTGTCAACACAAAGACACAGTCTGTCAGGACCCTGTCCATGTTTGGTACAGGTAGATCTGAGTATATGCTGTTAGTGGAACTGCTAATGGCCTGTATTATGGTGGACATGCTGTTCAAGTACACTTACCTGCTGATACTTCAGGGGGAATGGGAACAAATGGTGGTTTGAAAATATACGAAGGAGAGCCACTGAAAAACAGCATCAGTCAGCGAACATTTACAACAGTGTGGATCACATCAAAGCATAAGGTGTTGGAACTGTCGACCGTCTAGTTCTGGTTACTTCTGTGTGTGTGTGTGTGTGTGTGTGTGTGTTTGTGTGTGTGCTATACCTGTTATTGTGTCTGCTGACAGGGCTGGTGCAGTCCAGGACTCCAGAAACATCTGAAAACATCCAGGAACCAAAATGTAATGAGGGGTATTCCTCTGGGCTCCTCCCTCTGTTGGTGTCAGCCAATCAGCCTGCTACTTTTGACTCTCAACCTATCGCCTCTAAAGATGCTCATAAATGTAACTGCGCCCTCAAAGGAGACCCCTCTCTTCCTCATCATCACCAGGGTCTACTGTCCATTCTCTCCCTTCCTTACACTTATATATCTGCCAGGGTCTAAGCACCAACGTCTCTGCAGTGCATGACCTTTTGAAGTCTCGTAGGTTGAAATGGTTCTTACCTGTCAGGTCTACGGGCTGCACTGGTCTCACAAACTCCGGCTTCTGGATCTCAAAGCAGTCCATGAGCTCCGAGAGGAAGACCAGGATGTTGGCCTGTGGAGGAGCAGAGGGGGGAGATGTAACTGCTGTACATTAGCACTGAGAAGTGGGTGGCAGAGTTACTCACATGCAGCAGGGGAGGTGCGTACAGCAGGTCCTCCACCTGTAGGGGGCAGCACTTGTGGAGGTGGGTCTCACAGAAGGCTCTGATAAGCTGCAGGTTGTACACACTGTCCGCCACTGACATGGTGTCCTTCAGGCACACGTCTGAGAGAGGACAAAGGCTATGGGCAAACTGAGCACATGTCTACTGCTACCATACAGTCTACTACTACTACTACAATAGAGTCTATGTACTACTACCATAGGAAATACTATTACTACTACTACTACTACTACTACTACTACTACCACTACTATCATACAGTCTACTACTACTACAATAGAGTCTATGTACTACTACCATAGGAAATACTATTACTACTACTACTACTACTACTACCACTACTATCATACAGTCTTCTACTACTACAATACAGTCTGCCTACTACAGTCTGTCTACTACAACCATAATGTTACTGTTCAGGAGCGAGGTTGTTTACGGTTTAAATTTAGGGACAGAATACAAACATCAGGATCATGTAGAGCGGGTTATTACAAACATTTTAAGGTCAGAATGATGAGTCTGACAGCAGCAGTTCCAGGTAGAGGGGAACTGCTGAAGGAATCACTTCGTGCCTATGCTCACTTCCTATTTGGAGTACTGTGGTTAGCAGGTTAGTTATGTCCATCATTTATGCAGGCTGTGGTATGGATACTTCTCACTCAGAGTGGACCTGCAGCTAGGGCGCAGTAGTTTACAGTAAACACTTAGACATATTTATAATGGATGAATGGAACAGGTCGGTGTCTTCTGCTTTTCAACACATAAGTGGATAACATGAGAGTACGTGTGCATGTATGTGTGTGTGTATGTGTGTGTGCCTATGTCTATCTATGTGTGTGTGTGTTTGTATGTGTGTACCCTCCAGAGGCAGCAGGCCGGGGCAGTAGAAGTGCAGGACAGCTCCTACACCACAGCCATTGGACAGGTCCTTGAGTCCGGAGACCAGGGGGAAGGTGGGGGTCAGCTTGGACTGCACTTTGTCCTTCCTGTAGCGGATCTAAGAACACAACATACCCCAGGTCAGCATCGGGTCAGCACTGGTTCACCACCGGGTCAGCACATCAGAGGCAGACGGGCAGCGCACAACGACAGCACAGAGGTGATCAAGTCAAGTAGGACCAGGTGAAAAAGCAAAATCAACCACCACTCAAACTGTGAAACTACAGACTTAAAGAACAAAGGGTGAGACAGACAGCGCAACAGAGGCAGGACAAGCAGCACCTCACAGCAAGTGGACACATCAGTGGACACCTAGGCGGACAGGTGAGAGGTGTGCCGGTTGGATTTACAGGTGAACTCAGTGACCCAGAGCCATGCAGCAGCAGCAGACACAGAGGAGCATGGACCTGCACATGCATCAGACAAACTGCACAAACCTACTCCTCTACTGACCACACGGGTACAACTTTTAAAGCATTTAAAATAAGGTTACTGCAAAACTACTGCTGCAGCTACCTCAGAAACTACGACCAAAATCATGAGTACAGACCACCATGCCAGAAGAACGGATACTTTTCAAACTCCAATGCTAGATAGTATGCTCCGGAGGGACAGTCAAGGTGATGAACAGGGTTATAATCTGGATCACAAATGTGTTACGGTTAAAGTTGTTTTAGAACATTCATTTACGAGGCCCTCTTCTTTCCAAGAGTTTAACAAATGCGAGACTATGGCTTTTACTCCACCTGCACCCGAAGGTCAGATGCTTTAGTGAGTTTGTGTGATCTAACTTTAAGATCACGGTTAGGAAAATGATCAAGATTGGAGCTCAGGCAAAAATATAACAGTTTAGACCTGTTTATAGCAAGAAAACTTACACATTACTATGGCAACCAGGGCTATGTCATCACTTTTGTCCAATCAGAGCAGACTAGCTAGCATTAACCGTTTTAATTTCAAGCTCCTATATTACACAAACTTGATTCTTTTGAGCTCTAAGACTTGTTATAATATTGTTATCTCCTCAAAAACATACCTGGAGTTGTGTTTTTTTCATTCACACATTTGAGTAATCCTGGTTTATTAGTCTGTCAACATCTTCAAACACGTGTGAATGAAACAAAACACAACTCCAGGTCTGTTTGTGATGAGGAAACAACATTATGACATAGTAGGTGGACTGGTGCGCTGTTTTCATCAGTGACTAACGCAATGTACACTGATGTAGCTTAAATGCTCTACGTAATGAGAAGCAAGGAATGAATGTTTGTTTTGGTCCGCCCCCTTAAGCCCCCTCCCCGGCTCCGCCCCTTATGTACAAGATGGATGCGGTCATGTGCATTTCCGTGACGATGTGAGGGAAGCGGGTCAGAAGATGCGTTATACGTTACCACAGGAGGCTTATTCCCCGACTCCTTCAAACAAAAAGCGATAGCATGCTGATGGAGGGATGAGAGAGGAGACAAGCATAAATGACAGGAGCATCAAGGAGGCGGGGACACATCAGAGGGGGCGGGGCCACAGGGGGGACAGACAGGGCCAATCAACAGGGTCCACACACACGCACTCATCTCACGCATACCCAACAATGTATTCCTCACGTACGTATGTTAGCATGAGCAAGAACAGCAATACCTGACCAAGATGGCCGCCTGACCAACCCAGTCTTGTAATTAGAATTAAAGTGCATTTGACAGGTTTTCATGTTTTTTCTAATTCTGATTTGATTTGATATGTTATAGGTTCGGTGGTAAATATGTATCATAGTTTTGCATCAGTTAAGTGGCAATTTGTGGGGAAAAAAGTACAAAAATACAGGAAGTAGGGCTGAGTACCTCTACCTCAAGCCCAGGTCCTAAACATGGCCGCTCATTAAATCAATGGGCCGTGCTCAATCGTGCATGTCACAACTGTATCCTATAGTGGCTGCGTGCATCTGGTCCTGCTCTGCATCCATCATGTGTAGCTGAGTTAACCCCCCATGAGACTTTGCATGACGAGGGCAAGCAGAGTGACCACAAAGGAGACAACGGACTAATACATAATAAATAATAAATAATAATGTTTCTGCTTCCAGGAGCTTCTGGACCATATTCTAAACCTGTAGTTCATTCATGACAGTTCAGCTCATTCACGACACTCACATGCTCGTTTGTGTCGTACCATGTGACCGCTCTAACCAATCAGTGCTTGAGCTTAGCTAGAGCGACATAGAGTATAGTCAAAGCTAATGATTAAAAAGCATTTTTTAAGACAACAGATGCATTTTAAGCTAAGAAAAAGTTTATGATCTAAAAATCAGAAAAAAATTCCTACAAAATTCGACCTTAGTGAAAGCTGTATGTGCTCTGTCAGCCCCTGTCAGCCCCTGTCAGCCCCTGTCAGCCCCTGTCAGCCGAACACGAGCAGTTTGTGATTACACTGCATCTATGAGAAAAATCCTTTTCTGTTCATTGTTGTACCAGTGGGCCACTAATCCAACTCGAGACAGCTCTAAGCCAGAAATACCTTATTCAGTTATTTTTTTTAATTTTTTTTATTTAACCTTTATTTAACCAGGAAGGTCCAATTGAGATTAAAAACCTCTTTTTCAAGGGAGTCCTGGCCAAGAGGCAGCACATTACAAAAACAAGTACATACAAACAAACAATGTTAAAATTGCATAGGTCATGTATTTTAATAGATCCATGCTCTACTTATGTCGTTAACACAAAAAACCCATCCAGAATGAAAAGACAATTTATGCACAAGGAAGAGTTCTAGCCCTTGTTTACATTATGGTTGTTAGGTAACAGTTATGGATTTACATTAACGTATGTGTCCGTATGTCATATCTGCTGTCAGATCTTCGAACCAGGACGTCAAATTAGGATTTCTAGTCTTAAATCTTAAATATAATGTTAAGGGACCAGTCTTATGCACCTTTATGTGTTTTTTATTTTATCAAAAGCTGTCCATCCTACTCATCAAATTAGTTTTTTTGAGAAATAATTTGTAGGAATCGCAAAAAAAAAAAAGTTTTTTTTTTTTTTTTTTTTAAAATATGTCTACTGTTTATATAAAGCGCCTGGGTTGCACAGGTCCACACACACATGAGTTTGAGTGACAGCTGTGTCTCAGCTCACACACACACACACACACAGCTCACCGGGACCAGCTTCCAGTACCAGCGGCTGGACTGGCTCTGAAAGACAAGAGACAGGTCAAAGGTCACAGACAGGTCCAGGGTTGAATGTGCAGTAAAAATGTTGCGATCACTGTCTTAAACATCACAAGTAGCACGAGCCCGTCAGAACCAGCCCAGAACTCTCATCAGTGACACTGATTTGAGTTTTTCACCATGAGTTTGTATTATGTAAGATGAAGAATGACTTGAGTAATGAGGACGCAATAGTGACTGTGACTTGAGACATTGTGACACAGATATGAGTGTGTGTGTGTGTGTGTGTGTTGCTTGGGCAATTTGAATGGAGACGTCCACAGCCAATCTTTTGTCAGTACGAGCCTGTGGTTTGAGCAGATGCAAGACTGACGGAGGAAGAAAATGAAATCAACATGTCCTTTGTATTTTGTTTTTGAAAAGAGAAAATCAAAAAACTAATCTTAGGTTAAGGTTTGACAAGTAGTAATGATGGTCAGTCCCCATGAAATGAATGTAACAATATCCAAACCTCACAGTACAATATTATCACTAGAGATCAACAGATATTTTTTTCATGGCCGATGCTGATATTGATTGTTTAGAATCCAGAGCAACCCATGGCCGATAAGCTCTACCGATATTTTAAGGCCGATATAGAGGCCCGATTTTGAATATTTTCACCAATGTTATTTAAATTAGGGGCGACAGTGGCTCAGTGTTGGGTCCCCCAACCCGAAGGTCAGAGGATCGAGTCCTGCTCGGACCAAGTTCTGTCGTTGTGTCCTTAGGCAAGACACTTCACTCACATTGCCTAGTATGGTGTGTGTGTGTGTGTGAATGATAGGTGGTGGTTGGAGGGGCCGATGGCGCAGATTGGCAGCCTTGCCCCAGGGCAGCTGTGGCTACAAAAGTAGCTTACCATCACCAAGTGTGGAAATGAATGAATAATGACTGTAGTGTAGCGCTTTGACAAGGCTGTAAAGCTCATTACAAGTGTAAGCCATTATTATTATTATTATAAATTTACTACAAACTCCCCCAAGCCCTTATATTGTCTATATTGGTCTATCTCTAAGTATCACAATATGCATCTCATGGTACAATATTGTGATTTTTTTGGGGGGGGACTTTCAAAGAATTGCAAAAACAGGCTTTTTTTTAAATCATTACTGTCATAATCCAAAGAACTAGTGTCTTAGGGGCCCAGAATCAGAATCTGCCTATTCTTTTATATTAGAGGCGATTCCATGTGAGCCATTCTGTCCCGGGCCCCAAAATTTCTCCCGATGGGCCTGATGAACAGTTATTACTGTCTGCACTGAAACAGCAAAGGACCATGGTCTATGTAGTTTCCTGTAACCAAAAGTGTGTGATTCGATATATTGTGACAGCGCACGATATTATTGTGACATTTTTGATTATACGATATCATGATATTTTGGTTATTGTCATCCCCACAAAGCCTGAAAACGTGTCTGTGGTGGTTTGGTGTTACCGGGTCTGCGGCGGGCTGCACATCAGTACAGTTTTGGGCTCTGGGCGTCTGCTCCTCCTCCTCTGTGCTCTCCCGTAGGGTCTGGTTTATCTGTGAGAACAAAATCTTTAGCCAAAAGAGCCAAGAATCCAGACTGTTCAGACCAATGAGCGTTTAACAAAAGGCGAGACAGATCATTGCCACGGTAACCTAGAGTCACCAACATCCAGCTCCAGCGCCATGTTGGGAGAGGAACATTCAACAATCATGGAAACAACCAGGGAGCTGGACTTTTGATTAATCATTTTCTGTATTACACTTTGCGTAATGTAAGTTTAAAGCAGAACTATTGTGCTTGTGTGTGGTCCATAGTTATAACCTGTCTGGATCATTATGTTACAATTTAGGTACTTTACTCTAAAATGTGTAAATAAAACTGGAGAAGGAAGTGCATACGTCACAGTGGGTGTGTACGGGTGGAGGTGAAAACTAGGTAGATCAGAGCAATGACATTTTGAATACTGTACAGGAGAATAAAGATTACTCAAACATGCACGAATCTCTCTAAACGTCAGAGGGTAAACGATAAGGAAACAACTATAACATGGTTAAACCTCTGAAACATCCATTTTGCAGAATAGGTCCACTTTAAGTAAACACAGGCGTTATCACTGTTGTGTCACATGGTTTATTGACACACAAACATTCTCTTCCTCCACTCACAAGATGGCCGCCACAACTTCCACAACAACACCACCCATGACCTCTTTAGCCCTTATTAATATTTCATTGGTTCCCTCCAGCTCATTTAACCCAGATGCCCTGTCCCAGCTCACCCTGTTGACCCAGAAGAGCAGCGCGTTCTCCCAGGCGGCGCCCGGCCCCGCCTCCACCTCTGCCGCCATCTTGACCTGGTCCAGAGTGTCCTGAGCGGCCAGCGCCATGAGGCCGTCCACCAGGGCCATGTGCGCCTTCTACAGACGAGCACAGGGGGTATCAGGAGAGGGGGAGGGGCAGACAGCAGCAACCGATCACAAGACAGAAACACAACATGAACGTGAATCACATAAAGACTTGTACGGATTGACATTAGGGATTGTGTTGTTGTGTCCCTAGGCAAGACACTTCACTCTCATTGCAGTGAAGAACGCAGTGTAAAAGTGCTCTAATAGAAATCCAATGCATTTTTATTTTTTATCTCTTTTTTTTCTGTTTGGACGGTCCTGGCCACAGTTCCACAGGCCTATAGTTGGAGACATGTGGTCCAGCTGAGGACATGAAAACAGCGCTATCTAAACCAGGACACGTCAGTCCACATCCATCACATGCGTGGTCTGAGTGTGTGTGTGTCTGTCTGTGTGTGAGTCACTGACAAACACTGACCAACATTGTGACTTGATGTTGTGCATTATACACTGTCCACTGCTGCGTTTGTGCTGTGGAACTTGAGCCAAGAAGATTTGACAAGTAGTAAACTGAAGGGACAAGACTTTAAAGACATTTGAGATTTGCCTGATATTAGATATTCACTTTTGTCGCTTTTGTGGACTCATTTGTTTAAGAAATGTCACTGAAAATATGAATCTCTTTGACTTTACTAAGAATGCAGGAGTTTAGAGGGACAATATTACACTATTTTCTGATCTATGTTCTAATGTTGTTTCCTCATCACTAACAAACACCTTCAGTAAAATCATTTGGATAATTTCAACCCTGGAATTGGCCATCTCTACTGAAATCAATGTAAAATGTAGCTGTTTACATGGAAACTACCACTACATGACATCACAAGGTGGAACAAAGCATTTTTTTGCAGACGTAGAAAGACTAATAATAATTAAAGCTCATAAGAGTCAGTTTTGGGTTATATAGGACCTTTAAACTGAGGTGGAGGACAGGTCAGATCACTATTGTCTATAAAGTTTTGTTTTTATTATCAGAATCAGTATTGAGTATCCGAGTATTTCTTAGTTTTGAAATTGAGTTTGACATTTTAGTATCTTGACAACACTATACTGACCAGTTTGATGGGAGCATGGCTGAGATCCTTGTCCGTGACCTGTCCCTCCTCTGTCTTCACACTGATGCCCTTCTTCGTGAGGAGCTGGAGCAGGGCTGGAGTGTCCCCCGGGTCCCCGCCCTGTCCCCCCGGCGCCCCCTGTTGCCCCCGGGCCGCTCGGGCGTACAGGTGCGGCGACAGGAGCAGCTGCGACAGGGCGGGCTTTAGGTGCTCCTGTCCGTACTGGTCTGTGTACAGAGGGTCCTGCAGCTCCTCCGGGACAGGCTCTGAGGGACACAGGGGACAGGGACATCAGCAGAGGGACACTGAAGGGGCGAGGGGACAGTAAGTACAACCAGACACTGTTTTTGGGATAAACCTGTGTTTGACCCATCCTTTAGTGTCTCTGGGTTAAATCTGCATTTGAGAAACAGAAAGAGAGAAGGACAGAAGAGTGAGACAGAGAGTGAGAGGGAAAGAGAGAAAAAAGAGAGTGAGAAAGAGGGAGAGCAAGGGAGAGTGTCAGAGAGGGAGGGAGAGGGGGAGAGGAAGAGTGAGAGGGAGAGACCAAGAGAATGGGAAGAAAAAATGAGGGAGAGAGAGGGAGATAAAGAGGTAGAGGAAGAGAGAGCAGTGAAAGTGGGAGTAATAGAGCACAGAGAGAGAAAGAGAATGAAGAGACTGAGAAAGTAAGAGAGAAGGAAAAACGTGAGACAGAGAGCTGTTTGAGAGAGACAGTCTGAGAGAGAGAGCAGAGATTGAGCAGAAAGAGAGAGCGAAGAGACAGAGGAAAGGAGAGGGGAGGGAAAATGTGAGACAGAGAGCCATCAGAGAGAGGGTGGGAGGGGGAGAGAGAGAGAGAGAAAGACTGAGAGAGCAGAGAAAAAAGAGAGAGAAGATGCGATAGCAGAGAGAGAACATGAGAGAGAGAAGAGGTGGAGAGTATAAGGAGACGGAGGAAGTGAGAGAGGAGGAAAAACATGAGACAGAGAGCCATGAGAGGGAGGGAGAGAGAGCAAGAGCAGAGAGAGACAGAGAGAGAGAGGGAGGTGGAGAGAACGAAGACAGAGAGGAAGTGAGAGAATGGTTGTCATGGCGACGAGAGGAGAGCACAGAGCCTGGAATAGACTCAGCATCATGGATCTATTAAAATAACTCAGTAGGGTATTGATAGGTTTGATCTGTCTCGAGTTGGATTAGTGGCCACTCATTGGTACTACAACAAAAACAAAAACACCCAATAAGCTCAAGCGCTGTTTGGTTAGAGCGGTCACGTGGGGCGAAGTAAATGAGAATGTGAACGATGTGAATGTGCCCAACTGTCCTGAATGAACTACAGGTTTAGAACATGGCTCAGAAGCTCCTGGAAGCAGAAGCATTATAATTTATCATTTGTAATTTATTTATTAGTCCCTTGCCTCGTTCACGGCCGCATGCTCTCGTTGCTCAAAGTCTCATGGGAGGTAGCTCAACTGCGTAAGGTCCATGGACAGGGCAGGACCGGATGTACCTAGTGCTAAAGGCTAAACCAGTGGACTTCAGTGAGCGGCCATGTTTGGACACCACGGTTTGCTCAACACAGAAATGAAATTAAATGTGTGTCTTTAAAGTTTCCATGCGTAACCCTCCTCCATCCCTCCCTCTCTCCCATGCACCGCAGTCGCAAAACCATCTACTTCCTCAGACTCTCCTCCTCACCTCCGCCAATCCAGCCATCCAACTGATCAACAAACCCTCTCTCTAAAAAAAACAAAAAAAAACAATCTCCACACCTCACTTGCGTGTCTGTGTCTGGTTTGGTAAGACTCTCAAAACTATTCCGTATCTCTGTGTATCTGACTCAAACTGCGCTCACAAGACGACACCTACAGGAGGAGTTCATGCAAAAACGACTATTTATGCAGAAAATATGTACTAAGAAACTTCGTAATTCAATGGAAAAAAAGCAGATTTAAGTCACGATTCACTCCCAAATCTTCAGCTAACTCACTCACTTCTCCTTTTTGCTGTTTTCCCATAGAAACCTTCATGATCTAAATACAGAAATTATTGACTAACACAAGTTTTGGTTGATTAAAGCCTGACACACACTATGGGATATTTTGCCTGATTTAGGACTCGATTTGCTTCTCCCTAATTTCGAAGACTTTCAATGACTCTTGGTGTATGATTTTGTATCCACGGTGCTCCTCATGTGCTGTGTCCAAGCGACTCTGAGCTCCTCTTTCATATCATAGCCACAAAACATCACCACGGCAACAGCCAATAAAACATAGACGGAGAGACACACAGAGGTGCAAGATACAAACTCAGGAAAAGCCAAGAAATACGACTTTATTCCTCACCTGTCATAAAGTTTTAAAGTTAAACTGCAGCATTCTCGTCCATATTATACTTTATAATGTTTCCTCTGCAAATAATGACCCCCAGTCCACAAAACAGCACTGTGAATTCTGTTTGAAGCGTTCTTTAAAAAGTACATGGGGCCCTATGTTGTTTTTGTTTGTTTTTTTGCCCCACTTTCATAGCACATCCAGTTTTGACAAAAATGTTAAAATGGCACTGATAGAAATGTTCGTTTCTGATGCAAGCGTCAAAGAGGAGAAAGAGACTGAAATATAAGTCAGAAGGGTTTAATGAGTTCATCACAGGTAAAGTTAACAATGGAGCACCGGACTCTCAGGAAAGGATAGGAAGAGAGTCCTGAGATGTTTGTCTTTCCAGCTTTTATAGGCCTCCCGGTGTGTGAGGCGGGTCTTCCTCTCGGCAGCATGTGATTACACATTAAAAACCTTTTTTGGCAAAATCCCTGAATGTGCGTTTTTAAGTCAATCAATCTTATTGTTTTATGACCCTCACAGGATGGGGGCACTCAGACCTTGGTGAACAGGGCCACAGATAAGAAGTGGCCCTGGTCCTGGGTGTTATCTTCTTAGCCCCAGTGCTGTAGATTGCTTTACGACCCTCTCAGGGTGGGGTCTTTGGTGAGTAGGGCTACAGGCATCTGAGGGTAGCATTACATTGTTAAAAAAAAAAAATACCTTACAGCACCCACAGAGTGTTCAGAAAAAAGTCCATATTAGGTTTTATAAATCACTACAGGGGATAACTACATTCAAACTTACTTAAAACATCGAAGCAAACATGGTAGGGGGTGGGGTTGCGCTCTGTTGCTAAAAGGCACCCAGGTTGAACACCTTAGCACCCTCTTAGCTCCTACAACAAAAAATGTGTAGCTTCACCTGTTGATTCTATTTCCTGTGTCATTTATCTCCAGCCTTCTGTGCATTAAAAGCATTCATCTGAACTACGGCACCACATTTCACGAATAATAATAACGTAGTTTTGACTTGTATGTAACGTAGAAGTGCAATGCTCTGATCTTTAGAACACTTTAAAGTCTCAAAACAAGCCATTTTATGACTTTTAGCTTGTGGTGTACAGTCTCTTCGCTGCAGTCTTTGTGCTCGGGGGATCTTAAGTTTTAAAATCTCATACGATTCTCCTCATGTCTGTGGTGTGCGTGTTTTGTCTCATGTTTAAAAATCATTTAAGGCTGAAAAACCCTGTAACATAATAATATTAGAGAGATGAATCCTGACCTAAAACCTGGGTCAAATGCAGAGGACAGATTCTCCTATGAGGACCATAAAGTGTAAACAAATACATAGACCAGCAAATAGAACAGTGACCGTGTTATGAGTCATGGGCCACATCATAACACTGGACTTAAAGGGCCCATATTACACTGTTTTCTGATCTGTTATAATGTTGTTTCCTCATAAAAACATACCCCAGAGTTGAGTTTTGTTTTATTCACTCGTGTTGGACACACAAACCCTGCATATTTAAGCTGAGTTCTTCTTTTAAACAGAAAACACTCTGTTCCATCTTGTGATGTTATGTGGTGATGCAGGAAGTGCCCCACTGTGTTTTTAAACTCCATACACTTTCACAAAAATCATTTGGGTGATTTCAGCTCTGGAGTTACCAATCTCTACTGAACTAAAAGTAAAATGTAGCTGCTAACTTGAAAACTACCATTTTATGGCATCACAAGGTGGAACAGAGTATTTTGAGCTTTGGAGATGTAGACAAACTAATAATAAAGTCTTACTCCAACATATGTGAATGAAACAAAACACAACTCCAGGTGTGTTTTTGAGGTGGTAACAACATTATAACATGGTTTAAAGAGTCAGTTTTGTGTAATACAGGATCTTTAAAGAGCAACAATGTTTGGCTGAATTCAACATCACCAACAAGGTTCTACAGTGCACCCTTGTCTATTTTGAGACTTAACAGGGCCAAATTCATACCAGGAAATAAAAAATGCATGCATTTCAGGACTAAATCAGAACTAAACCTGGTGTAAACCTGGTGTAAACCTGGTGTAAACCTGGTGTAAACCTGGTCTAAACCTGGTCTAAACCTGGTCTAAACCTGATGTAAACCTGGTAATAAACTGGATTAATAGGCCTATGACTATGAAGAAGGCCTGTCCCAGTCTTATTCCAGTTTAAACATAATCACAGACGTGTGGACACAGGCCTAACAGATGAACTGTGTAACTGCACAAAGAATGTTCCGCAGTATGGTTTTAACACATTATTTCAACATAGACAAGCAGATGATGCCACCCAAGTACATCAAATTTCCATGGTGCCATTGAGCTACAGTTACAGGTCAGATCTGTGGATAGGCGAGCCCAAGTTACAGGGTAAATCTGTGGAGAGGCGAGCCCACTCACAGTAAGAATTTCAATTTTTGACCAAAAAACAAAAACAAAACCCCAAAACATTTGTTACTGAGTAAATGTAAGATAGAAATGTTTAAAAGAACTATATGTAACCTGCACTCTTACAGTTTAAAAAGTTTTCTACAAACAAATCACAACTGACCCTGTGAGTCCAGAGCCTTGACCTGCAGATAGAGACACATATAAGTGTTACTCATTCTCAGTATATGGACAGGCCTTATACAAAAGCTCAGAAGCAGGTCTTTTTTATGGAATTTAAAGTCAAAATCTTACATACAGTTGCTTTAATGCCATACTGTGGATCATTCAAAGTAAAACAACCAACATCTATGGCTACCTCCCACAGGAAAACTTACACAATGCATCTTTAAAAATGTGTGAAAGTGCTGCACATTTAGTATAATGACCACATACTGAACAGCCTTAAAGAACATTTTTTTTCTCTTTCTTTGACATTTTCAGCTGTAAATCTGACATTTTGCTTCTACAACAGGAGTGTAAGGAGCTCGGTGAAGTAGACCACAATGGATGACGTCAGGAGGGAGCGCTTAAGGCGAGATGCTCTGGAGAAACTGTCCAAATGGCATCTGGAGACATTACGCAGACCAGAACCACGCCGTGCGCCTTTCTGTCCATTCTCACGCTAATTACTGTCATTTCCACTGTGAGCATAGCGCCATCCCAGCCCCTGAACAATGCGCACCCCGGGCCGGTACCCACTGCGGAGGAGCCGTGACACACTGACACACTTACCCACGGACGGCCCACTTTTCCTAGATTCCCCAGAACAGCGCGCGCACACCCCCAAACACACACGGAACCGAACTGGACCCAGAGAGAGCGCGCACGCCTACCCGGGGAAAGACGCGCAACACACCGGCGTGCAGTGCGTCTCCTCCGGGCAAAAGGCTCTTTGTCAACCGCGCTGACGCTACACCGCGGCCCACGCACGCACACGCTGAACCGGACATTAACAAGGAGAGGAAGAGTCCAGAGGCGAGCTCCAGAACAGGGCCTCCGCCGGTTCTGGAGCTCGCTCTGTTAGACGCCCTCGTGAGCTGGTACCAGGACCCCACCCATCCTTCCATCGGACCTACCTGCTCCGCCGTGCGCTCTCTGGATCAGCCACCGCACGCTGGCGCACACTTTGGCCCGGTTCGGTTGGTAGCGGTCCAACGGGATGAGGTCCAGCCCCGGGGGTAGTCCGGTGCCGGGAGTCTCCACCATGGTAACCGGAGCTCAGGCAGCAGCAGCAGCACGGACCCAGCCACGCCGCGCTCCCGGGATAAGCAGCAGAGACGGGACAGAAGAGCAGGAGGCGTGATGGAGGATGGAGGGCGCATGCGCTCAGTACTAGAGCAGGTTGTGGATGCTGAGGCGGAGGGATACTGTGCAGAGGTCATCAGTAGTGGTCCTACACGGTCACCGCAGAGATCTGTTTAACCCACAGACCCACAGAATATTAGGTCAGTTAACAACATGGAGTTTACGGTCATGTTCCGAGGTCAATCTGTCTCCAAACAACAGATTACAGATCATAGTGGAGACGTTTACACTGTCAAAAGAAACACTGAGCAGCACAAAGTGGCCTCAGGCTGTTTAAACGCTCTTATCTTTATTTGGCTTTGGCTCTTCTCTCTATTTGTCTCATCATTCCAGCTCTGGGCCTGTTGCTTTCACATTTCTCTGTAGCGCAGGAGCATAAGTTCAGGCCAATATGAGGCGGACTTGCCTTTCCAGAGACCTGAACAGTCAGAGCAAAGGTGAAAACTTGTTTTACGCATAGCTCTGATTTTACTGCTCTGCGGCAGTGCACAGAGTGTCCACACGGGGGCGCCGGAACCCAACAGAACATGAAGGGCCTCTTCTACAGCAGCTGTGGGGCCCACGCGGGGCCCGATGAGGCGGTGCAGATGAAGTTTTCTTAAAATAGATTTTTACCGAAAATAAGCAGCTCCCCCTGTTCCAAACAGCTGTCTCATATAAGAGAAGAACACAAAGTAAACTAAAGTAAACTCTCTGCCTGCAGCCCGGGCCAGTTTGGACCAGGTCACCTGTGAAACTGAAACATGAGCCTAAATAAAAACGCATTCATGACCAGAATGGCACGTTGAATACTGGGCTTCTGACTTCATTTCCTTGTCCTCGTTGGCCGCTAGTGCAGAGTGCGCGTGAGAGAATGCAGCAGGACCAGTTTGTCGGGTCGAGTCCCGGATCATAGGTCTGTCCCAGGGCCGTGTGTGTGGAAGTGCGCTGCTCAGAGGACCCTCGGCACAGTCTGACCCTGCCCCGGTGAGTCCTGCGCTACATTTACTCTGCTGAGATTTACCTGAGTCTTCTAATGGAAATGATGTACAGGTAGTAGAGTATAGTGGTGTAGGCCTACACCACTACACCAGAGTGTAGTGGTGTAGGCCTACACTATACACTACTACACCAGAGTATAGTGGTGTAGGCCTACACTATACACTAGTACACCAGTGTGTAGTGGTCAAATTACTTTGAAAATGTAATCATAAAAAACTACTAACAACTCCTTCTAAAAGTAATCTAATTAATAATAATAATTAATAATCTCTGATTATTCAGTAGTAATCAAATTACTGATTTCTATAAGTTGCTCTGAGAAAAGCAAACATACAGCTCAGAAACTTTTAAAAAGTCCTGTTGTTTAAGTCAGTTTAAACACCCCAGGACTGCACTCCTCCATAAACCAGTATTTGTATTGTCCTGGGGCACAGCTGATCTGTGTCACCAAGAGACGACGTCACATGTTTATCGTTTTACTGTTTTACAATATGGATTACACAAATATTTGAATAGGAAAATTAAGTTTAAGTTACGAGGGCTGGTAACTGTAATCTCATCACCTATTTACTAGGTCCAAAGTACAAGTACTGCGCTGGTTTCTTGAGGCTCAGGTCGGTCTGTTTTCACTTCATGTTCTTGTATTTTGCCTCACTAGAGTGTGTTATACAGGCTCGTGCTCTGAACAGAATCAAGTCTTTTGTCTGTCTGTCTGTGGTATACTGATTCATTGGCAGTGAAGAGCCTGGTATCGTCGCTGTGTCATTGGGCAAGACACTTCTTCCATCTTCCCTCCAGTGTTTGTGTACACTGAATGAACATGTGTGTGTTCTAACCAATCAGAACCTGATTAAAAGGTAAAAACTCTTCAGCCATATCTTTTTTATAGAACCTTTATCACTATTAAACCTCAAAACTTCTTTTGTAGATCACCTGTGAGGGCCCCTGTGCAGTACCCCCCTGGGCCTCTAGGGGCCCCACACCTTCAGAGCGATGGGCAGCTCCGGGTCCAAGCGCCGGTTCTTTTGGCAGAAGAAGAGGTCTCCTGTGGAGCGAGCCTGGAACAAACTCACCACAAACAAGAGGAAGAAGTCCAAGAGAAAGAGCAATGTCCCAGGACAGGACAAGTTGAGACTGTCCCAAACCCCACCCCAGAAAACTCCCCCCGAGGAATCTCCCCTCAGACCCCCCTGGCACCACAGACTGTCCCAGATCACATCCCAGACCCCTCCTCAGAATCCTCCCCCCCAGAACCCTCCCCTCAGACCCCCCTGGCACCACAGACTGTCCCAGATCACGTCCCAGACCCCTCCTCAGAATCCTCCCCCCCAGAACCCTCCCCTCAGACCCCCCTGGCACCACAGACTGTCCCAGATCACGTCCCAGACCCCTCCTCAGAATCCTCCCCCCCAGAACCCTCCCCTCAGACCCCCCTGGCACCACAGACTGTCCCAAACCCCTTCCCAGAATCCTCCCCCCCAGAACCCTCCCCTCAGACCCCCCTGGCACCACAGACTGTCCCAGATCACATCCCAGACCCCTCCTCAGAATCCTCCCCCCCAGAATCCTCCCCCCCAGAACCCTCCCCTCCGACCCCCCTGGCACCACAGACTGTCCCTGGGGCCCCTCCGGAAGAGCGCCAGCAGTGGAGAGGGCAGTGAGGGGGAGACCAAGGGAGAGACCAAGGTGGCCACCAAAGGGTCCCGGGACAAGAGGAGCCTCTCTTTACCTCTGCAGCTGCATCGCAAAAACTGAACAAAAACTTCTCCTGAAATGCAGTAGTATTGAAGTGAGATGTGGCTGTTAAAGGTCCTATATTACACAAAATGAACTCTTGTGAGCTTTAAGATGTTATAATACTGTTACCTCTTCAAAAACCTCCTCAAAAACAGAATTTGAATATGAATCTAGTAGTAACAAGTACAGCCAGCCCGGTCAAAACCATAGACCGTATAAAGAAGTGGAGTAAGTGCGACGTCACCCACAGCGTTCGGCTCCAGTCTCATCGAGGCTAGAGCAGTTATAGGTGCCAATTTGGAGCAGTTTCGTGTTTGGAATTATAACTGTATCATATGAACCGAAGCGCCAATCCGGAGCGAGGCTGTTGAAGGTAACGGCACGAGCCTGACAGAGGGAGGGGGCGACAGTTTTTCAATAGAAAGTGAATTTGAGCCGATAGCGCGCCCGTGATCACTTCCTATTTGGAGCAGCAGGTTAGCTATGTCCATTTATGTGTGCAGTCTATGATCAAAGCCTGATCTGGTCAAATCTCAGAAGCTAAGCGGGGCCGGGCCTGGTCAGTACTTGGATACGAGACCACTGGGAACTCCTTACGCAAGGCACTTCATCCATTACTGTGGTGTGTGTGATTGTTGGTGGTCAGAGAAGACAATGGCACAAATGGGCAGCCTCACTTCTATCAGTCTCTTCATCACCGTTTACCGCAGAGTGCCTTTTAGTTATTTTTATTTTTTTTTTACATCTATAACCTGACGTGATGTGCGGTATTTTCATTAGCAGGATGCACTCTGATTGTGTTGTGATGGCGCTATGAAGGGGAAGTGACTTAGCACGGAGAACAAACGGAGGGGGGGACTCAGAGCATCTAAAACGAAATTGCAACTAATTAAACATGTTAATACGTTGTTTTTCAGCAAATATAGCATTTTCAAAACAATAAAAGGTCACATGCTGATCTAAATCCACTCATTCTGTCCTTTGTTTTATAATAGGTGATGGATCTGAAACCCTTAACTGTGTTTTATATGAAAAAGTGGGTTGTCCATCAGTGTCTGTTAGAAAAGAACAGCAATGTATGAAATTTATCTATAAGGGACGACTTCAAAAACCGTCAGAACACTTCACCTGTTTGTGAATCATGATACTGAAACATTTAACACCAGATCACATGACTGCGTAAGACTCAGGACGAGCCGCAGCAGAACTGAGACATAAAAGAGGCTTCAAGTCGTTTTGCTTTACGAAAATAGAAAACACTCCAAGGAGAAGCAAAACTGAACACTTTAGTGACACAATCGGAATTTAATAATCTGGTAAACTTTTATACGAACGCCTGCTCCTGTTTTTAATGTTTTGTCTGGACTTTGTATTTGTTTTGTTTGTTTTTCTGCTTGTATTGTGTTTTAAAACCGAGCGAACATGGAAAAAAAGATCCCAAGTGCTCTCATTGGGCTCCCCTGCTGTATAAATAAAGATAAATAAATAAATGCGTTAACAGTTAATACCCAAGACAGGTAAAATCCCCCCACTTTAATCTGTTTTGTCATTTCCGATTAGTTTAACGATAATTTAGTTTGAAATTAATCATTATAAAACCCTCTGGAGTAGAAAAACCTGTGACGTAATTCATAAATGACTAACATTTCTACATGATTCATACAAATTCTAACTTTGTAGTTTCTCCCCAAAGATACAGAGTCAAAGTGATTTCAAAGCCTCGTTCAGTCTCCGTGGACCTGACTTGTCGTTTCCCGTTGACCGATCATGTTGTTGTTTCTGATTAGACGACGGTTTACAGAAAAGTCTCATACGGTTGAGTTTCTTTGTTGTTCATTTGTCTCAGTTCTCAGCACCAGCGGGGGCAGTAGCGGGCAAACAGAAGCCAGTCGTGTACCCAAGGAACTAGAAGAACCCATTTATTTGCTGGTAGAGCTAATTATCTTCCATGCTAGTTGAAGTTAACTCCAAGGAGACAAACAGGAGATGCCGCCTACCAGTCAGGTCTCTGAAAAAGCAATCTCACTCACAGTTAAAATGTTTTGACTCTCACCTGAAAAACTTTAAAGGTCATCAATTATACAAAATGGACTCTTCTGAGCTTTAAGCCATGTTATAATGCTGTTATTTCCTCAAAAACAAACGTGGTGTTGTGTTTTGTTTCATTCACACATGTTTGATTAACTCTTTATTGTAAATCTGTCCATATCTCCAAAGCTCAAAATGCTCGGTTCTGTTTTGTGATGTCATGAAGTGGTAGTTTTCAAGTTCACAGCTCCTTTTACCTTTAGTTCAATGGCAATTCCAGAGCTGAAATCATATACAAACGATACTAATGAAGGTGTATGGAGTTTAAAAAACACAGTGGAGCACTTCCTGTATCACCACATGACATCACAAGGTGGAATAGAGTATTTTCTGTTTGAGAGCCTAAATAATGCAGAGTTTGTGTGTTAAATTTTAGTCCTGCTTTAGTCCTGGTGTGTGGCGCTGGTTTAGTCCTGGTTTAGTCCTTGTGTGGTGCTGGTGTGATCCTGGTTTAGTCCTGGTTTAGTCCTGGTTTAGTCCTGGTGTGTGGTGCTGGTGTGTGGTGCTGGTTTGAACCTGGTTTAGTCCTGGTTTGAACCTGGTTTAGTCCTGGTTTGGTCCTGGTTTGGTCCTGGTTTGGTCCTGGTTTGGTCCTGGTTTAGTCCTGGTTTAGTCCTGGTTTGGTCCTGGTTTGGTCCTGGTGTTTTTCTTGTTTTCTGTCCGTGTTCAGACATTGATTTAGGAGAATGAAACGTTGTTGTGTTCATGCTATGGCTTTTAATCCCAAGCAGCTTAAACGGTTCAAAAACATCTTCAAACCATAAATAAAATACATTTGTCACAGATCCAGATTTCTACTGAGAGTCTTTCAAAAAGTCACGGTTCTAAAAGTCAGAAGTTAAAAAAAATATAAAATAAAAAATAAAATTAGGGACCACATTGTAGCCATATCTGTACACTACAGGCCCTCTGTGTGTGGAGGGTGAGGGCGGGGGGCATGGCTAGCTCCAGGTGCGGGACAGCTCCGCTCTATCCGGCTCCATGAGGGGGGTCCCGTTGCGCCGCGCCTCCTCTCCACGGATGGACTTATGGTTCTGGACACAGCAGACAGGAGTGAGGAGTCAGGTGACAGGAGCAGCGGACAGGTGAAAGGAGACAGGAAAAAGACCCTGTTAAACCACAGTCTGGTGGACACGAGCATTTATTGAGTTCACTTGAATACACACTAAAGCACACTTGAAATGTTACATAAGAGCAGAGTGAAGAGCAGGGGGAGGTTCTGCACTGGACACAGGCCTTAAAGTGGGACTGAGGACAAACATCTGACCAACAGCTCATCTGCACCAGTGGCTCATGGGCCCAGAAGACACAGGATATAATGGTAGGTTCAGGTTTAGACCTGTTTCAGTCCTGGTTCAGTGTAGATATGGTTCAGGTTCAGACCTGGTTCAGTACTCTGAAGGTAAGAGTTTGACCCCAGAGGTCTACTTGAGTCCAGTGGACTGTGATTTGCTACACCAACATTGTTCTGCATTTGACTTGTTCTGTCTGGGCAAAGCAGCAGTGTATCACAGGAAAAACAAAACTCTGGGAGAGTGTTTGCCGTCAGTGCACGTGAGCCTGTCATTGTGGAGCAGTTTATGGCCAAACCAACCACCAACCAGCAACCAAACAGAGTTGGAGCCACCCCAAAATTGCCCAGCTCCCTGTACTGGCTCCTGTGGCTGTAGAGGCCCCTGTATCTGTTGCTGTACATGTGGCTGTACTGGCAAATGTGAAGACTTTATACAAAGTGGCCAGGGTCAGGGTCCCAGGACTCTGTCAGACTGGTTTTATGGATGTTAAACAGTGAAGGAGTGAGGTGTGGACTTTCCTGCAGTTAAGTTGTAGGTTAATCATGGACACATTATGAGAGCTGCTTCAGTTTCACAGCCTTTATGAGTCTGAGGGAGTGCCCCAGAGCAACGTCTCAACCTTTCAGTCTCACACACACACCCCCACACACTCTCTCTCACACACTCTCTCACACACTCTCTCTCACACACTCTCTCTCACACACACACACACACCCTCTCACACACACACACCCTCTCACACACACACACTCTCACCCCCACACACCCCCTCTCTCACACACCCCCTCTCTCACACACCCCCTCTCTCACACACACCCACTCTCTCTCTCACACACACTCTCTCTCTCACACACACTCTCTCTCTCACACACACTCTCTCTCTCACACACACTCTCTCTCTCACACACACACTCTCTCTCTCACACACACACTCTCTCTCTCACACACACTCTCTCTCACACACACTCTCTCTCTCACACACACTCTCTCTCTCACACACACTCTCTCTCTCACACACTCTCTCTCTCACACACACTCTCACACACTCTCACACACTCTCACACACTCTCACACACTCTCACACACTCTCTCACACGCTCACACACTCTCACACACTCTCACACACTCTCACACACTCTCACACACGTGAGTGAGGTCAGAGCCTTTCAGAAGGAAGTGGAGGCCCATGACAGTCTGTGAGGAGACCACAGACTTCCTGTATCTGCTGCAGCTGTATGTGCAATTTGTTACCTCCACTCTCGCTGTGGTGAGACAAGAAAATGCACAACTGAAGATTTTACAATACTATACAGGAAACCACTGTATTAACCTTGCTGCCCTCTATGGAGACAAGAGGTATTACACGACTGAAGCACTCGTACACAGAGCACAACTGTCGCACTTTATCATGAGACTATGTACAGTCTTGTTCAAAATAATAGCAGTACAATGTGAATAAACAGAATAATCCAGGTTTTTAATATATTGTTTATTCCTACATGGCAAACAAGTTACCAGTAGGTGCAGTAGATTGTCGGAAAACAAACAGGACCCAACATTGATGATATGCACACTCTTAAGGCTGTGCCACTGGGCAACTATGACCACAGTTTTTTTAATAACTGCTTCACATCTGTGTGGCATGGAGTCAACCAACTTGTGGCACCTTTCAGATGTTATTCCACTCCCTGATTCTTTAACAACATTCCACAATTCATTTACGTTTCATGGTTTTCCCCACAAATTCTCGATTGGATTAAGGTCCGGGGATTGGGCTGGCCACTCCATAACATTAAATTTACTTGTGTGTTTGGGGTCATTGTCTTGTTGAAACACTCATTTCAAGTGCATATCCTCTTCAGCATAAGGCAACATGACCTCTTCAAGTATTCTGACATGCAAACTGATCCATGATCCCTGGTATGCGATAAACAGGCCCAACACCATAGTAGGAGAAACATGCCCATATCATAAAGCTTGCACCACCAAAGCTTCACTGTCTTCACTGCGTACTCTGGCTTGAATTCAGAGTTTGGGGGTCGTCTCACACACTGTCCACAAAACGTTCCTCCATTTCTCTTTAGGCCAGTTGATGTGTTCTTTGGCAAATTGTAACCGCTTCTCCACTTCTCTTTTTTTTTAACAGAGGAACTTTGCGGGGGATTCTTGAAAATAGATTAACTTCACACGGACGTCTTCTGTCACAGAACTTACAGGTAACTCCAGACTGTCTTTGATCATCCTGGAGCTGATCATTGGCTGAGCCTTTGCCATTCTGATTATTCTTCGATCTATTTTGATGGTTGTCTTCCATTTTCTTCCACGTGTCTCTGGTTTTGCTCTCCATTTTAAAGGCATTGGAGATCAATTGAGCTGAACAGCCTATAATTTCTTGCACCTCTTTAAAGGTTTTCCCCTCTCCAATCAACTTTTTAATCAAAGTACGCTGTTCTTCTGAACAATGTCTTGGAACGGCCCATTTTTCTCAAATGCATGTTCAACAAGTGTTGGCTTCATCCTTAAATTGGGGCCACCTGCTTCACACCTGTTTTTTCTTTCACAAAATTGATGACCTCACTGACTGGATGCCACACTATTTTTTGAACACACTCCTTTCGACTAGTTGCCCAATGGCACAGCCTTAAGGGCGTGCATATCATGAATGCTGGGTCTTGTTTGTTTTCTGAGAATCTACTGCACCTACTGGTAACTTGTTTGCCATGTAGAAATAAAAATATACTAAAACCCTGGATTATTCTGGTTAGTCACGTTGTACTGCTATTATTTTGAACAAGACTGTATCTGCACACTGCACACATAAAATTAGACAGAAGTACTTTCCCTTTCCATGTTGCCATATGAAGCTAATTTGACCAAAAAAAGCAAAGAAGCGCATTTTGTCTTAAGCCTCCCTTCGTTCTGCCTCTCAGTGAGAATGTTGGTGTCAGTGTGTAACCTCCAGATAAACCATCAGTGCAGCGTAGGCACATATGAACACAGGAGGTGCAAAGGATGAGAGAAAGAGGAGGAGCAGGGTCTGGTGTGGAGAAGATCAGACCTCATTTGGACATGCAGTATACACTCAGGTTTAAACTATACAGCGGTCAGACGGTCTCCTCCACAGCAGAGCCACGGACAGTTCTACAGGACATCCCCAGACCAGATAACCACACACAGAGTCCAAGTGTAGAGCAGTTCAGTTTAAACAGTTCAGCGGTGAATATCGAGAAGTGCTGGGAGTGGGAGGAGTCAGTAAGTTGGCCTCGTCCCCTTAAGAGTGGGAGGGGTCAGTAGGTAGGTCCACCATTGGGAGTGGGCGGGGTCAGTAGATATGTCCTCGTGAGTGGGCGGAGTCAGTAGGTCAGCCCTGGCTCATGAGTGGGCGGAGTCAGTAGGTCAGCCCCGCCCTTTGTCAGTGGTGAGCGTGTAGTTAGTGGGGTCTCCGTTGCTCTCGGACAGTACCTCGTGCTCCAGCGTGTTGAAGTGGACCCCAGAGGTGAGAGCCGGGTCTGCCTTCCGCCTCCACAGGCAGCACAGCAGCTCTCTGAAGGTGCGCCGCATGTCCGCGTCTCTAAACGAGTAGATGATGGGGTTCACAAAGGAGTTACACTCGGCCAGCACCAGGCAGTACTTCTCATAGCGCAGCACGTTGCAGCGGTCACAGCCCAAACCGTCCAGCAGGAGGAGCACTAGGCCCGGGGTCCAGCACAGCACGAAGCACCCTAAGGAGACAAACACAGTCACTGTACGGGCCACAGGGGGCAGCACACACATCCTGGCCCCTGGCTCAGAGGTTTGAGGTGTATAGGATGCTCGAGTGTTTGTATTTAAATTTAACTTTATGAACTCTTTTAATGGGGGTGGAGCAAGATGATGGAGGGCCTTATAGACTAGAATAATGTCTGAATTTGATTATTAAGTTTGACCTATTGAAAAAATGATATTTGCTCAGGATTTTACATTGATGATATGAGTCTGCGTTGTGATCTAGTGTTTTCAGAGTCTGTTTGTAGAGCCTTTCTATAGGCAGCAGTGTGGTCTTGTTTGCTTGGCTCATCAGACAGTAATTTATATGAGACAGAATGGTAGCATTTTGATATAATTTTGATGCCTTTGTAGTTCAGTTTGTTTTCTAATGAGCTTAATTTTATTTTTTCACATTCCTGATATGCTTTTTAAATGATAATTGAGAGTCCATCGTGTCACCTTAAATACTAATAGTATTCTTGTACTACTTGTAGTGCTTGTCCATCTACCAAAACTAGAGGACTGCTCTCTCTGTTAGCACTTTGAGAAAAACATAAACATGAGTAAACATGAGTGTTTTAACCAAAACACTGTCACCATTACAGACACCTGCTTAGCAGCAGCCTGCTGTGTTTGTACATGTGCACAGACTATGGCGCGTAGTTGACATGACGTTGCAGAGCACACATCAGGCAGATCATTCATAAACAGAGTAGATAACAGAGGGCCAAGGGTTGAGCCATTATGAGACATTACATCAGGGATTTTATTGTCAGCTCAAACACATTGTTGTTTTTTTAAATATGACCCCACCCACTGTAAGAGTTTTGGTAAAAAGTAAAACGTTGATAATTTGGCAATCAAGATATCCGTATTGACGGCTTTTCTTAGGTCAAGGTAGATGGCCCTGATAACATTCCCTTCTCTAGTTTAGCCTTGATATTCTCTATAAGATAAATGTCATATTGTTAGAATTGAGAGAGAATTGAGAGAGGATTGAAATCTGAACTGCTGAAACAAATCCAAGACTCTGGATTAGATTAGATGTTTGTAGAGATCTAAACTACAGGGTTAGAGGGTTTTACACAGAATAAGGCCCCATGAAGACACAGGGAGGACATCTGACACACAGGGACATTTTGGGACATGTTTGTAGAGGTCTAAACTACAGGGTTAGTTGCTTTTACACAGAATGAGCCCCCGTGGAGACACAGGGACGTACATAGCTCTCTGCAGAGAACCGCAGCCGTCATCTCAAAACCGTTCCAGTAACAATAGAAACCCTTCCTGTGACCTCTCATACGTCTTACACGCAGGTTTCTAAAGGGCTACATCTGCTACTTTTGCATTTCCTGCCTCAGCTCCGGTGAGAAAAGGCGACATGTGAGGAGCAGTGTTTGTCAACCTGCAGAGGCCCATATACAGTACGGCTGTGGAATGTTCTGGGTCTACAGGTTACGCCTGTCGCAATAACACATTTTGAAGTTCAATATATTGCTGAAGTAAAAATAGACAATAAAGGATAATATTCAATTAATTTATGCCACTGACACCAAAACCTAAGAGCAGATTTAAACCATAAAAACAATTCAAAATGTACAATATTCTTAAAAGATTATGAGCTGCCATGAAAAAACAGCTAAATTAAACACACAGAAGTTATTAATTCAACGTTTTGCAGCTTAAAACTTACTTATCGTATAGTCAAAGTGTACACACGATAAATACTGACCCCAGAAAAATAATCATGACACGCATTTAAAAAGGTTTTCCTCCTCATTCAAGCCATGTTAAATAATGACATCTCAACTAACAGTGTGTCTCTATTTGTTTTTTTGTTGACTTTTATGTATGCAATTATTTGATATTGGTATTGTCCCATATTTTTGGCGCTGTCCCGTTCACTGTGCGCTCTTTCTGAACATACTAAGGCATCAAAATGGAAATATGGAATTAGAAAAAAAACATTATACGGCCGCATGTTCACACAAATGTCTAACAAATGGTTTTATAATCGCAGAAAAATACATTTAGCTGTTATTTATGAGCTGATGGGGATGGTAGAAGAACAGGAGGAGCACTGGAGGTGTAGACACTGAGCAGAAGCAGCACATTCCTGAGTACACTCTGGGTGGTGGAGATGGCTGAGGAAATGTGTGAGGTACGGGGGAGAGGTGGAGGAGATGGGTGAAGTTTTGGGGAGGTGGGTGGGGGTATGGTGGAGGGGAAGGGGGGAGCACTGGAGGCGAAGACACTGAGAAGAAACAGCACATTCCTGGGTACACTCTGGGGAGAAGATGGGTGATGAGATGGGTGGGGTATGGGAGAGATGGGTGAGGATCAGGGGGAAAGTGGGGGAGATGGGTGGGGTTTTGGGGGAGGTCGATGGTGGAGGAGCAGGTGAGCGCTGGGGGTGAAGACACTGAGGAGAAGAAGAAGCAGCGCATTCCTACGTACACTTTGAGGGTGGAGATGTGGGAAGTGGAGAATATGGGTGAGGCTCGGAGGAGGCACGGAGTAGCAGAAGGGTGAGGGTTGAGGGAGGTGGGGGTAGATGGGGTCATGGTGGAGAACCAGCGGGAGCAGTGAAGGTGAAGACGCAGAAGAAGCAAAGCAGCACATTTCCAAAAACTACGACGTTTGGATGAAGTTTCGATTAGAGGGGGTAGAAGATGGGTGAGGTTCAGGGGGGGACGTAGATGGTTGAGGTGGAGGCGGAGCTGGGGAGCACTGGAGGTGGAGATACAGAGCAGCACATTCCTGGGTACACTCCAGTCCCGCTCGGGGGTTTAGTCTGGAGGATCCCGTTTCATCACTGGACCATCACTCCAGGAATTCCCCTGCAAACATACAGCACCGTCCAGGGACCCTCCACCCTCATCCTTCCCGACCCCTGCCCTCCACCCATCTCCTCCGCTTTACTTAGACCTCGCATGTGTAACTGTGTTTGTTTAGTTTGAGCCTTGTGCATTTTACACGGGGGTTAAGCACATGTGAAGGTTTTTTTTTTTTTTCTAACCGTCCTTCACATTCTAACGTATAAAGGAGTTTATTTTGCATTTTTTTACCAAGCGAAAACAAATAAAACAAACTTTAACCATTCTTGTGTCTGGTCCCTCCCTACCCTCCACCTTCTAATCACCCTCACCCACTTTTGTCCCCCTCTCTCTCACCCCTACACCCCCCATCTGTCCCCTCCTCCCCTCTCACACAGGGCGGAGGCAGGCCTGTCACAATATTGACTCATAATTTGATATGTGAAACATGAGCAATAATGGGATTCTGAAAGCGTTGGTGCCTTTTGTGCATTTGTTTACTAGGGCAAAGGATTCTGGGAAAAAACATGTGATACTCTGCGCTGTTTAGTGTTGCCATAATGAGAGTACTGCCATGTGTGTACTTTTGACAAAGTTAAATTGGCCACGATCCAACTTACTGTCTTAAAAACACGAACAAAACAGAGATAGTTAATTTCAAACTGTTTGCCGTGGTCCAATGTTATCCCTCATTTAACTTAGGCATTCAGAACATCCTAGTTATTCACAGGGATGAGTTTATAAGCCCTTTTCACAACTCTCAGGGCTAAGAACAACTAGCACTCCCTGATTATTGGACAATAAAACCGCAGACAGGACACAGCTGGCTTATTTTGACCTCAAGAGCTGCTTACATTATACAATATATCTGTACTGGGACACATTTTGCTCAAATACATGGGGAAAATCAATCAAAAATCAAGTACTGGCCCTTTAAATTTTGATCTAAAGTTATACCATGTAACTTTTCTGGTGTAGGGTAAACCACCTGCTTATCTCCGTGGTGGTGTCATTGCTTTGTCTGAAATAACGCGCGACATGAACAGATGTTTTTCTCTGCTATTTATGTGTTGTAATTGAATAAATGCAAGACGGATAAGTTTAATGTCACACTGCGGAGCATTTCAGGCTCCATGGCGACCCCATCAGAGGAGTTAGATTCCGTGGTTATCGCAGTCCTGAAAAAGTGATTTGCTTGACGTTTTACAATACACAGAGGACGATCATGACAGTGTTTACAGTTAGAGCCGCATATTTGGGCGATGTGGCACGAACCAGAGGAGGAGGCTGCTCTCTGTCACACTCAGCCCAAATATGCAGGCTGTGTCCGGGCACGTGCAGCCACCCCGCCCCCCCCCCTCCTCCTGGAGCTCAGCCCTTGCACAGTGCAACAGGGGAGGACTTTAAAACACACAGGAATGTAGAGAGCACGGCGAGGAAGGAGAGAGGGAGAGGAGAGGGGAGGATGAGAAGGAAGAGAGGGAAAGAGAGGGGAAGAGGGAGAGAGGGAGGGAGAGAAGGGGGAAGAGAGGGAAAGAGAGGGAAAGAGGGAGAGAGGGAGGGAGAGAAGGGGGAAGAGAGGGAAAGAGAGGGAGAGAAGAAGAAAGGGAGAGAAGGAGAAGAGAGAGAGAGAATGAGAGGGAGGGAGATAAGGAGGAAGAGAGGAGAAGAGAGGGGGAGAAGGGGGAAGAGAGGAAAAGAGAGGGAGAGATGGAGAGAGAGGGAGAAGGAAAGAGAAAGAGGGAAAGAGTGAAAGAGAGGGAGGGAAAGAGGGAGAGGGAAGAGAGGGGAAGAGAGGAAGAGAAGGAAAAAGAGGGAGAGAGGGAGGGAGAGAAGGGGAGAAGGGGGAAGAGAGGAGAAGAGAGGGAGAGAAGGAGAGGGGGGAAGAGAGGGAGAGAAGGAGAGGGGGGAAGAGAGAAAGAGGGAGAGAGGGGAGAGAGGGGAAGAGAGGAGAGAATGAGGGGAGAAGGGAGAAGAGAAGTGAAGAGAGAGAGGGAGAGAAGGAAAGAGAGAAAGAGGGAGAGAAGGCAAAGAGAGAGAGAAGGAAAGAGGGAGAGAGAAAAACATGAAGACGGAGAGAATGAGACAGGGAGACAGAGAGGAAGAGTTAGTAAGAGGGAGAGCGGGAGGGGGAGAGAGGGGAAGAGGGAGAGAAAGAAAGTAGGGAGGAGGTAGAGAGAGGGAAGGTGGAAGAAAAGGAGAGAGAGGGAGAGAGGGAAGGACATGAAGAGCGAGAAAAGGTGACAGGGAGAGAGAGGGGACAGAGGAGAGGGGGAGAGAGAGGAAGGGAGAGGGAGAAAGATAAAAGAGGGAGAGAAAGAGAGGGGAAAAGGGAGAGAGGGATGAAGAGGGGAGAGAAGGAGAGAGAGAAGGAGAGAGTGGGGGATGATATGGAGAGAAACAGAGGGACAGAAAGACAGAGAAAGAGAGAGAGACAAAAGGAGAAAGGCATGGAGAGAGGAAAAGACATGAAGAGGGAGAGAGGAAGCGAGATAGAGACAGAAGAGAGGGAGAGCAGGGAGAGGGAAAGCCTGGGAAGGACAGGGACAGCTGCCAAGTGGGACAAGAGAGAGAGGAAAGAGTGAGGGGGAGAGAGAGAATGCTAGAGAGTGAGAGAGAGTGCAAGACAGATGTAATACAGAGGGAGGTAAGAGAGAAGGGGAACCAGAAGAGTGAGAGAGAAAGAAGAGGAGAGAGAGAGAAAAGAGGAGAAAAGAGAAAGAGAGGGTTGCAAACTGAAAGAAAGGGGATGGAGGCATAAATAGGGAATGAGAATAGAGCAAGAGGAGAGAGAAAGAGGAAGGAGGTAGTGAGGAAGAACATCAAAAGATAAGTGAAGAAATAGAGAGAAGAGAGGGTGGAGTGTGATGGAGGAGAGGAGATAAAATGGGAAAGAAGAGAGGAAAGACGAAGGGGAGGAGAGGAGAGAGGGAGAGAGAGATGAGAGGAGGGAGAACAAGCCGGGACAGGACAGAGCAGGATTGGGGTTTCTCTGAACACCTATTTCGAAGAATAGGCCCAGGGTTGTACACACACACACACACACACACCCCTACACACAAACACACACACACACTCAGGGAGGACTGACACTGCGGGATTGGCTCAGAGGCACAGGTACTGAGGCTGTGATTGGCTGACAGGGACAGACAGGTGGGAGGAACCAGGAAATGCAGCTTTTCTGGGTCATTTAGTTCAAAATTTATCAAGTACTACTGTGACACTCTGTACTCTGGTGTACTACTGTGACTGTGTGTACTGCTGACACTGTGTACTCTGGTGTATGATTACTGTGACTCTGTATGCTCCAGGACTTTGCTGTAGTATTAATTCTGGGTATTTGGTACTACTGTGACTTGGTACTTGTAATCCTATGGTGTACTCCTGTGTGTGGTACTTGGAGATTTACTGTGCGTACTCCTGTGTGTGGTACTGGGAGTATTACTGTGTGTACTCCTGTGTGTGGTACTTGGCCCCTCCTGCAGTATCACGTTGACTCACCCAGGATCAAGGACACGGTCTTCATGAGGTTGAAGACGGTCTCGCGGTGGCGCAGGTGGGAGGTGTGCTGGGACATCTGCCTGCTCTTGTGGCGCACATAGAGGAAGATGCGGGTGTAGACGGCCAACATGATGGAGAAGGTAATCAGGTTAAGAATGGCCCAGAAGACCAGGTAGCTACGGCTGTAGAGCGGGGCCATGGTGGAGCAGTTGGGCAGGTCACACAGGCAGTGCCAGCCCATGGTCGGCACCAGCCCCATGAGGATGGCCAAAATCCAGATGGCCACGATGATGATGACCACGCGCCGGATGCTCATCTCACTGTGGAGCTGCATGCTGAAGATGGTCTGGTGTCGCTCCACCGCCACGGCCAGAAGATTGAGCACAGAGGCCGTCAGACTGGTGTCTATCAGGCCCTGGCGCACAAACCACTGGTACTTGCTCAGCTTTATGGTCCAGGGCCCAGTGTGGAACATCAGGTTGAGGTAGGACACCCCTGTGGGACAGACACAGGGTCAACAAAACAAAACGGGGCCAAAAGTATGAAAAATCTGATATCAATACTATATCTAATATCGAAACTAGATAGTTCGAGCAGGTATCAATACTAAAAAGTCACATTCACAGGACAGAAATAAACCTTTCTTGAACAGCTTTAGAATGATCTTGAATTAAGGGTTTTTATTATCATCATCATGGCATCAGAATTGGTGTTAAGTATTGAGTCGTTCTGAAAATGAGGCTGAAATTTTAATAGGGTCGAGCACACTTACCAGGGTCGATAAGAGATTTACAATATGTTATGTGTTCCACTGTCGACTAGAAGTGACAGGACTGAACGCACTCAGTCAACAAACCATACGCCACTATATAATATTTTCCCTTTAGTTCCACAAAACGCACAACTCCATGCACCAGGCTTTTCCGAATATGTTTGTCTATTTTTATTTTCCTTTTGGCTCCCTAAACCAGGGTCACCCACAAGGCTCATTCACTAGAACATGAAAGCTGCTCTGGAATGACACCAACAAAACATAAACTTGTCCACATGAGACTGGTGCATGGAGTTATATGGACACAGAACCATCATCAGATTTGGACTTTTCATCATTTTTCATCATAGATAGACTGGCTGTTGAAGACACCCCGTCTCGGAGCACAATCAGGGAAAGAAAGCACCCGATTGGTCTGTTATTAATGCTCATATCTTGATTTAGGGATAAAATAATGAAAAGAAAGGTGAGAATGATGAACCTGACAGCGGCCATAGAGAGAGGAGCCACCATTTTTCAATAGAAAGTTAATTGAAACCAAAGTCGATGGAGCCAAAATGAGCCCACGTTCACTTCCTACTTGGAACGTTTCGACTAGTGGGCTAACTATGTCCATCTTTATACAGTCTACGGTTTTCACAGAGTTTAAAAACTGTGATAAACTGTGCTTGCTACCTGCGTTTGCTAATATATGCATTATGTCATCATGGTAACTGGTTTGGATTACCTCCCAAACATTCTGGCACATTGTTAAGAAGGTAATCCAGTCGTCGGGCAGCAGTGTGGGGCGTGTGGTACCTGAGAAGAAGTCAGACAGGGCCAGGTTCCCCAGCAGGTAGTAGATGGGGTAATGGAAGCGTCGGTTCTTGAGGATGGCGAGGATGACGAGCAGGTTGGAGAAGATGACGATGAAGCACACGGTCAGGCCCAGGGTGACCACCACGTAGTCCCGTTTCCTCCAGTGGTCGCTGATGTTCTTCCCGCTCTCCGTGTAAAAGAACTTGACGGTGCGGTTGTAGTAGCATCCCTCCTGGTCCTCTGTGTTGGTGTCCATGTTCAGGCGGGAGAGGGGAGATGCAGAGGAGGAGGAGAGGAAGAGGGTTTTGGTTCTCAGACGGCCTTTGTCTGCTGGAGGGTGCACTGAAAGCCCATATCTGCCGAGGGCCAAGCGGGATGTGGAGGGAACCTGAGAAAACAAACAGGACTGAGCTCACAGTTGAACACAAAGGAGTACAGGGCTGCGAGAAAACCAAAACCTCATATCACAATTTATCACAATGGTGCATGAGCCTCTTTTCCACTGGCACGGTTCGTTTGGAGTGGGTCCGGTTGGTTCAGCTCCCTCCAGCCCGGTCGTGTTTCCATGGTCCGGGCTTTGGGTCCAGAGGCAAGTCTCTGCTCCGTGAGACACTGACGTCACCCAAACGTAACTCTTAATAAATAAAATCTAAATCGTATCAGATTTATACTCATAATTTTATGCCCGATGGCAGCGGTTCACAAAAAGACGTTCAGTAATTCCAAGTTTGTGGCTAAAGCTAAAGCTAGCATAAACACAAAACTGCTTCCGGTTTATCGTTAGCCTTTTCTGCATGTATTTTACTTCTCTGTCCCCTACACACCGTTTTAGCGTCTCTTTATTTAATGTAGTGGCTTTGACTCAATATTTTCATAAATGAACATCATAAGCAGGAAACATCATCATCATAAACAGAAAAAACTTTCAAGTTGTCATTACTGGAAATATGGTGGTAGAATTGAGAGAAAACTAATTATCAGCATCATCATCTTTCTCTCTCTCAATTCAAAACAAGATAAAACACAAATGAAACAGATAAAACATTGCGGTTATTTGAAATAACATAAGCAAAATAATCTCATTAAATCTGACCTTGTGATAAACCACCATATTTCTTGTAATGGCAATTTAAATGCGTTTCCCGTTTCCTGATGTACAGCTCGCATATAAAGATCGTACATATTATATTGAGTCAAACCCACTGCATTACATAAAGAGCCACTAAAAGGTTGTGTAGGGGCACAGAGAAGTGAAGTACATGCAGAAAAAGTTATATAAAGTTATATTTTTGCCGTTTTGAGTCTGCGTTCTCTCTTGTTCAATCATCTTGTTTCTTATGTAGCCAGGCCTTAGCTAAATCAATCCGTACAGCGCTGGCCCCCTGTGGGAGCTAGTACCCTCTAGGTTCCACTTCAGACCCCTCAAATGGGGCGGTACGGTTCACTTTAGACAGTGGACTCACCAACTTAATGATACTTTAGACTCTTACGCACAGAGCTTTGTTTATGTCACACCGAGATCCAGAAACGTGCCCATCAGACTGTAAATCGAGATGAGGGGGGGGTAACAACTCTCTCACACCTCGGACACAGTTCTGCAGAAGTCAGCGACAAATCTCTTTAAATTAGCTGAGCAGACATCATAATGACATCACGTAACACTGAAGAGGAAGGCAGCAGAGAGCAACCGAAACTGTCACGGTCTGAAATACACAGGTTTGTGCATAAGAATATAAAGCATAAAGAGAATTTGTGATGTTATACTGCCTTAAAAGTGTACGCTATTACATTTTGGTTGGCGGGTTTGGCTACAATAATGACTGTAATCAACTTATCATTGAATATATAAAAGCTTGAACAATATATTTTGGGCCTTAATATTTATTGTAGTTGTAGTATGATATGATTTGACTCGTAGATGGTTGAATAAGTCATTTCTATGGCTAATTCGAGGAGCTTTCGGACAGTTATTTGTTTCAGGTCATGTCTTTAATGATACTGTCTATTTAAAAAGGGTCTCGTGGGATCATCTTGCTTTATTTTAATCTTAATTATTTTAATCTTAATCAGGGTCTTAAAGTAGTTTCAATATAATCATTTATCAGAATATTTAGATGTAAAGATATATCGAGCTTCAAAATTGTGAAAGGCCTAATTCGGTAAATGTTACATGGAATAATCATTTTTGGGGGTCAGTATTTATAAGATCAGATCTGCCTTTATTAGTCCCACAGTGGGGAAATTCCAGTATTGCACCGCACAGTTAAGAACAGAAGGAAAATGGTACATGCAATAAAACAAGATAATAGATAAATAGCTTAAAATAATTTAAAAATAGATTTAAAAATAAACTAAAAATAGACTCTAATGTAACACTAATATTCTCCAATATTTATCGTGGTACATTTTCTTAGAATTAATCGGGAATGTTTTGTTATTTTTCCTGTTTTCGATTAGATTTGAGCCAAGGAGAGTTGAATAAATAACTTCTATGGCTCATTATAGTCACAAACCAACTAATAAAGTGTCTCATTCTGATGTTTATTTAAGCGTCTTTGTGTTTTTAACCATATCATCATAATTTGACTTTAGGGTTACTGTGTCAGTGGAATAAATTAGTTCTAATATTATTGTTTATCGTCTAGATTTTCTTCAGCAATACATCGAACTTCAAAACTTGGTGTAACTGATTATTCGTCCAGGAGTGTTTCCCCAAAACAGTTTTATCACAAAAACAGTATCCAGGTGACGACTGCTGAAACCTTTGCTTAAAATGTTCCAAAGAATGGCATTAAACCTGTTGTGTGCATATTTAATTACGTATTTTTTACTGTGAATCGGTTTTTGGATGTTGTCTCCACAGATCAGACCTGAACTTTAGCCTAGTGCTGCGACTTGTTTGTCTCCATGGAGATAAGTCTGTGTAATCTTTCGTTCATCCAGAGATGTTTTGGCTGCTGAAGATCTACAGAGCTTGATAAGTTTAATGCAGTACTGTGGAACATTCCAGGCTAAGCGCACATCTTCATGGAATATGAGGAGGAGGATTCACCACCTGCTTGTTTCCATGCAGAGGTTTGCTTTGCCTGGAATGTTCCACAGTATGACATTTAACTCCACCATCTCTACGGAGACAAGCCAGAAAGGAGGATAATTTTAGCTCATCAAACTCAGGCCCGGGGGCTAAATCTGGCCCGTGGTGTAATTTTATTTGGCCCGTGCGATCATATCAAACGTGCATTAGAGCTGTCCTGTCAGTATACAGCGCTACTACAAATCCCAGAATGAGTAAATCAGAGTGTAGCAAATTGAGCTTGAATATGTTTTCTCTGCACTTTTTTTGTTTGTTTGGGCTTGTGGGGAAAAAAAATATTTATTTTAAAAGAGAATTTGAAAGGCTTACAGAGAGAGACATAATTTATTTCATTTATTTACATAAGAAATTAATACTACTTTATTTTCTATTTTTGTAATATCAAGCCTGAGCTGTTCCTGATTTTGTGTGTGATTTTTCCATATAAAAAGTTTAGACATTAAATATCAGGTGCAGTCAATTTTTCAGTAAATATCGAGTTCGGCCTGTGATTTTTGTCTCAGTTTTGACTTTTGACCCACTGTAAATCTGAGTTTGACGCCCCTGCTGTAAACCGTAACACTAAAACCAACCCCGAGATACTTATCAGTGCTCGATTGTGGTCATCGTGGCGTTCTGCTCATGACGCCATTAAAAGGTCGAAGGCTGTGAGTTTCTGGCAGTGATTTGAATGATTTGTGAATTTGAATACATTTGAATTGAAGCTTCAGTCTTATTGTGCTGCAACGTTGGGAGTTTTAGAGACAAATGGTTCTCTCTACACTTTATATGTAGTTCACTTGTTTGTAGTATTGATTTGCAGTGACATCGCACGGGGGTCTATGGCGAAATGTTCAGCGGTTACCATGGAGACACCCTCTTTTATAATAAATACATGTGACTAAATAAATAGCTTTGTAACGTGCCTTTGTGACCTCGCAACGTGCCGCAAAATCATATCAAATGTAACTTTCTGTTGTTTTGCACATCACCTGCATGATTCCAGCGAAATAAAAAGCTAAAAAAAAAACATACTTCAGAATATTTTCCATAGAGATTGATGAGTTTAATGCCATACTCTGGAATATTACAACCAAAGGAACAAAATTTCCATGGAAACATGCAAAGTAAGAGTCAGGTTTGTGGACATGCAAGTCACAGGATGCGTATTTTTCAGTTTTTTCCCCCCAGTGCATTAAACACAACCATAATGAAATAAACATGATTTTATTATTGAAAAGTTACATACTGTGGCTTTAAAATATAACTTGAGAACAACTGGGAAAATTCAAGTTGTTTTTTTTAATCATTTAGCTGCTGTTTCTGTTCTGAAGCGACGGGGGATATGATAAAAATGTCATCCGTGCACGTCTGAGTAGTTTAGCGATCTCTCGAGTCCTATTCAAACACTTTATGGTTTAACTGCAAGATTCTGTGCAAAAGTCCAACCACAAGCCCACGTCACCCATCCCCACACGACAACTTTCCATAAATTTACAAAACAGACAACAAACGAAACAGACACTTGCACGCAGATCGTTTTGTGAAGGTGGTGTGATTTAAGAAGAGGAGAGGAGGGAGGAGGGACTCAGAGCATCAAAAACAAACATGTGAATGCAGAGAATAGTATTTTTAAATCAATAAAAGGAAACAGTGATCAAAATATGTTATGTGATCGCAGTTAATACCCCACAGAAGTAAAATACCCCTTGGTAATACTGCATAGAAGTAAAATACCCCTCTTTAATACTACATAGAAGGTAAAAAAAAAAAGTTATATATATATATATATATATATATAAAATTTTATTTATTTTATTTATTTACTTGCGAGAGCAGCAGCTGGTTTGCATCGCGCTCCTCTATTTTCCAACTTTTTCCTACTCTTTTTACTCTTTAGCCTCTTTGTAAATAGTGTGTTTTTTTCAGAAACGCGGTGTTTCTGTTTAGTTTAAGTTTTTTCTGTTGTATTTACATTGTTTACTCCAGAGAACAGCTGATGGCTCCACGCGGGTCTGTCGCGCTCCCGCAGGATCGACAGGACATCCCCGCGGGAACGCGGAGGGGCAGACGAGCGGGACGTAAACTCCGGGAAAAGAAGAGACGCTCCAGACCTGTGCTCCCGTCTGTCATCGCGGGAAACGCGCGGTCTATTTCGAACAAGACGGACGAACTAGCGGCGGCGAGAATACAGAGACAGCAGCATCAGGCTTTTCACGGAGTCCCGGTTAACCCCGCAAATGGACAACTTTCACCTCCTGCGCGCAGACAGGACGGCAGAGAGCGGCCAGAGGAAAGGACGAGGTTTGGCTCTGTTTGTGAATGAGAAGTGGTGCAAACCTGGACACTGTACAGTGAAGATGCAGCTGTAACAAAGACATGGAGCTGCTGTTTGCATGAGGCCATACTATCTGCCCCGGGACGTCTCACATGTGATTGTGATGCTGTGTCTGTTCCTCCCTCTGTTAATGCTGAGACTGTGACACACTGCACCAGCACAGGTGGAGACTTTCCCCACTGTGGGACTAATAAAGGCATATCTTATATCTTAATACCCCCTCCTTAATACCACATAGAAGTAAAATACTACATAGAAGTAAAATGTCCCCTCTTTAATACTCCATAAAGTAAAATACCCCTCTTTTTCAATAACTAGAAGTAAAATACCCCTCTTTAATACCCCATAGAAGTAAAAAAAAAAACCCTCTTTAACACTACATAGAGGTAAAATACCCTCTTTAATACCATATAGAAGTAAAATACCCCTCTTTAATGCCCCATAGAAGTGAAATACCCCTCTTTAATACTACATAGAAGTAATATACCCCATAGAAGTAAAATACCCCTCTTTAATGCCCCATAGAAGTGAAATACCCCTCTTTAATACTACATAGAAGTAATATACCCCATAGAAGTAAAATACCCCTCTTTAATACCCCATAGAAGTAAAAAAAAAAAAACCCTCTTTAACACTACATAGAGGTAAAATACCCTCTTTAATACCATATAGAAGTAAAATACCCCTCTTTAATGCCCCATAGAAGTGAAATACCCCTCTTTAATACTACATAGAAGTAATATACCCCATAGAAGTAAAATACCCCTCTTTAATGCCCCATAGAAGTGAAATACCCCTCTTTAATACTACATAGAAGTAATATACCCCATAGAAGTAAAATACCCCTTTTTAATGCCCCATAGAAGTGAAATACCCCCTTTAATACTACATAGAAGTAATATACCCCATAGAAGTAAAATACCCCTCTTTAATGCCCCATAGAAGTGAAATACCCCCTTTAATACTACATAGAAGTAATATACCCCATAGAAGTAAAATACCCCATAGAAGTAAAATACCCCATAGAAGTAAAATACCCCTCTTTAATACCCCATAGAAGTAAAATACCCTCTTTAAGCATCAGGGTAATAGCAAACCTCACTCCATTTCCTTCCACATGCTCGGGTCAGATCTGAGACACCGAGCAGCGGCCCTCTTTCTCCTCTGTGGGTTTAATACGACATCATTTACAACGCCATGATGGAGCTATTACTTTTACGAGTATTTTATGAGTACAAAGATGCATGCATTTACAAGTGTGGGCTGGTGAGTAGTACGGCTACGGCATTTACGAACACAATTACTTTGCAAACGTTCCACCGAAATGTTAATGGCAAGTTTTGTAATCAAAATTCAGTCGACGGGGCAGATTTGAAACACGCCCGCAAGCCTCAACACACAGAAGAGTGAAATCTGAACTGCTAAACACAGGAATCTGCTGTCATGATACTAACATTGGTACTTCCTTTTATATTCCATTATGGCCTTGTATCTGTGTACTCCAGGTAGATTCCATAGTGGTCTTATACAGGGTGCGGGCGATCTTAAAGAAAAGGCGTTTGCGAATAAATCTTAGACAATAAACGACTTAAAACGTAATATCAAGGAGCAAATAAAAGCCATAAACCCGGACGTGCTTTTAAATGTTGTGCAAAGTGTTCAGTGCTAAACCGAAAATGGTGGACACTTGAACATTATTTTAAACAATTAGGTCATTTTACTTCCCATAGTTTAAGTAGTGATAAGTTCAAGTGTAAGTGAACAATTATAACTGCATATATTGTCAAAAATCTCAGAAGGTCCAGCTTATCCACTGCTAAAAGTTGGTGAGTGTAACTTAATTATAGGAGCGACTGAAGATTTAAAAGTGTCAGCGACTTTTGTACTTGTTCTGATACAGGGTTCATTTCTGTCCCTTTTCTACGAATGGGACTTTTTTTAGTAGAGGATCTAGTTTTGATTCTAGTTTTAGTATCGATAAAAACTTTCCTTCCTACAGAGACGAGTGAAATCTGAGCTGGTGAACTACAAATACAAGAATTTCATGCATTTCAGCGCGAGATATTACACCATTTTCTGCTTTGTTACAATGTTGTTTTCGCGTCACAAACAGCCACGGAGTTGTGTTTCGTTTCATTCACACATTTTTTTTTAAACAAACACACCTGCATATTTAGGCCGAGTTCTTCTCTCACACTGAAAACACTTTATTCCACCTTGTGATGTCATCAATTGCGAATAAAAGAAGCGATTTACGGCGTTTTTAACTCCAAACGTCTTCACTAGAATCATTTGCAGCTCTGAATTTGCCAAACTTTGAAGCTACAGCAATTATTTTAGCCTTATTTTAACTGCTTCACTTGTTGATAAACCAGAGGAAACTGTAGACTTTTTGTGGTAAGCTCAGCTCAACAAACGTTAAACCAAAACGTGTGACCATTTACCGATACACAAAAATAACCACATGTGTAGTGTAGAGGGCACACGCACACATCCACACACACATTTATACACCAGTGTGCGCAGATACGAGGGGAAAGGTGAGTTCAGTGTTTGTTTTTTTTGCCCAAGGACACAACGACAGCATACAGTTCAAATGAGACTAAAGCTGCTAACATAAACTACCACTTGATGACATCACAAGGGTGAACGGAGCATTTTGAGCTTTGGAGATGTACAGACGAACGTTTAAGTGTGTGAATGAAACAAAACGCAGCTCCAGGCATGTTTTTGAAGAGGTAACAGTATTATAACGTGGTTTAAAGATCACTAGAGTCAGTTTTTCGTAGTATAGGACCTTTAAAAATACAGTACACATAAATATGTACTTAAGTGGACTGGAGCTGCGGTTCAGTCAAACCTTAAGGACATGGAACAAACGGGTTCTACCAGTGATCAGGCCCTGAGAGAGAACTATTTACACAGCACTGAGATACTGCAGCCTGGGCTGGAGGGAGAGGAGGAGGAGGAGGAGGAGGAGGAGGAGGAGGAGGAGGAGGAGGAGGAGGAGGAGGAGAGGGAGGAGGCGAGGGAGAGGAGGGAGGAGAGAGGAGAGAGGAGAGGGAGAGGAGGAGGAGGAGAGAGAGGAAAGGGAGGAGGAGAGGGAGGAAGAGGAGAGAGAGGAGAGGGAGGAGGAGGAGGAAGAGAGGGAGGAGGAGAGGAGGAAGAGAGGGAGGAGGAGGAGAGGAGGAGAGAGAGGAGAGGAGGAGGAGAGAGAGGAGAGGGAGGAGGAGGAGAGAGAGGAGAGGGGGGAGAAGGAGGAGTAGGAGAGGGAGGAGGAGAGGAGGAAGAGGAGAGAGAGGAGAGGAAGGAGGAGGAAGAGAGGGAGGAGGAGGAGGAGAGAGAGGAGAGGAGGAGGAGGAGAGAGAGGAGAGGGAGGAGGAGGAGAGAGAGGAAAGGGAGGAGGAGAGGGAGGAAGAGGAGAGAGAAGAGAGGGAGGAGGAGGAAGAGAGGGAGGAGGAGAGATTGGAGGGGGAGGAGGAGGAGAGGAGTAAAGGGAGGAGAAGAAGGAGAGAGGAGAGAGAGGAGAGAGGGGAGAGGGAGGAGAAGGAGGAGAGGGAGGAGAATGAGGAGAGAGAGGAGAAGGATGAGGAGGACAAGGAGGGAGGATGAAGACGGAGGACGAGGAGGGACCACCACCACATCACAGCCAGGTTTGAAAGACACAAAATCACAAATGTTGTAATTATTTTTTTTTACAATTTTAAAGTAGGACTGTCAAAAGTACGAGAAATTAGACATGAATCTATATTGAAACTAGATCCTCATTTGAGCAAGTATCAAAACTGAAAAAGTCACATTCACAGGACAAAAATGAACCTTTCCTGAAGAACTTTAGAATGATTTTGAGCTGAATCAGAACAAGTATAAGACACAGAGACCAGTATAGACCAGTATAGACCAGTATAGACCAGTATAGACCAGTATAGACCAGTATGGACCAGTATAGACCAGTATAGACCAGTATAGACCAGTATAGACCAGTATAGACCAGTATAGACCAGTATGGACCAGTATAGACCAGTATGGACCAGTATGGACCAGTATGGACCAGTATGGACCAGTATGGACCAGTATAGACCAGTATAGACCTGGATGGACTGGTTTAATGGGTCAGATGTTATAAATGTATTTGAGTGCACACCGTGACCACTGAAAATGTAATGTTACTTCAAAATAATATTACTCAAGAAACAGTAAAACAAAGTACTTGGCAAATATACTACTCAAGTAATTTAAAGAGTAACAGTTTGAGGTGAATGTAAAACATGAAATAATTAGCAAAATGAGCCAAACTACATCATGTCTGAAGGAAACGCAAATGTTCAAATCATTTCATATTGTCACATAAAAAACTCAAATCACTTTAGACTCACAGTGGGAAGAAGAACCACAACTTTTACTCAAGTTACTCAGTGGTGGAAGGGAACAAAGTAGTAGAATTTTTAGGTATCTGTACTTTACTTAAGTACATTTCACAGTGGAAACGTTTTACTTTTACTTCAAAAATATAGTGAAAGTACAGATATTGCTCTCAAATGTAGTTTTAGGTGTATTTTTGATCGTGTTCGTGGTAACATCCTGAGCAAAGTTTTCGAGTTCAAGCTTCGACTTCAACAAAAATAAAAACACAAAACAGAAGAAATAAATTTGTTTTGCAACTGTTGACCAAAATCTGTATCAATTTGAATCAATATCACTACATTTTTTACACTTTAAGAGTAACAAGTATTTCACACAAGTGCTGTTCATTTGTTAAAGTATATTTTTCAAGAGGTACTTAAATACTTTTAGTCAAATACATTTATTTCTTTTCATTTTTAAACATTACCTCCACCAGTACTTCATCCTCTACTGCTTTTACTTCAATAAAAACAGATATTACTCAAGTAGACGCAGCTGCTGAAAAGTACAATATCTTTGAAGTCACTGGAGTAAACGTAAGCGAGTATTAGGTACCTCAGTTCTTTGGTAACAGTGGCCCCCCGCGCTGTCGGACGGTTAGTTTAAGCCTGTACTTGTCCCGTCACAATGGGCCCGTGGTTCCCCTGTGGCCTGGAGCGTTCACACTCTTGTATCTGCATAAAGAGGCTTCGTTTGCAGAGCTCTGGCCCCCGCAGGTCTGAGCTTGCCCCGGTCCGTGCACACACCGTAGGACTGATGGGACTTTCGGCTCTTTTATGGGATCCGAATCTTTTTAATCCGTTCATTTCAAAGTTCTGCTCAAAATACTGGTTGTTTTATGTGACAGAAGCCAATGTGAGGACTCAATTTATGCACAAACTAATCACAGAGGTGTTTAAAATGGTTCAAACTGAGTGGGAGTGAGTTTATCCTTTGAATTTATTGCACTTTTGCATAATAATAATTAAAAACGAACTGTTAATATGATGCCAAGTATGTTTTTTGTGCACGCCTGCTCTAGTTTTGCGCCGATTCTTGTCGTTTCAGCGCAGATCAGAACAAAAATACTGAAAAATTTGACAGAATATTTGGTTCTCTTAAAAAATGCGATCCGGTTTTCATCATTTAGGTTAAGGAAACGTTCAAAATGACTCGTTCACGTCACATCACTGCACTGAGTTTTTTCTCTCTCCAGACGTGCGCGGCTCATCCTGTTGCTCTCGTGTTTTGGCCGCAGTTGTGATCTATGTTCAAATGTCATTTCCTCATCACAAACAGGTCTGGAGTTGTGTTTTGTTTCATTCACACTTGTTTAACACGCAAACCAAACGCAGATTTAGGCGAAATGAAAGTGAAAAAACGCGCTGTTCCACCTTGTGATGTCACGTGGTGGAAGTATTATTTAAGTAAAAGAATCATTTGGATCTGGATTTACTCATCTCTGCTGAACTAAAAGTAAAAGGAGATGTTATGTTTGAGTATGTTGAGGTTTGGAGTTGCAGACAAACATCACACGTTACTCAAACACATGTGAGTGAAACAAAACAAAATGAAACCGTGGGTGTGTTTTTGATGAGGTAACGACATTATAACACGGTTCAAACTTCATTTTGTGTCATACAGGAGCAGTAAAAGTTGCTCTGAGTTCGCAGACGTGCTCCTGTCATTAGGTCGACACTGTCAGGGGTCAGGGGTCAGGGGGGCGTGTCTCGTTTCCTCTCCTCGACCCTCCGCTTTCTCAGCTGTCAATCGAACGCACCATGTTAAGTGTTGTCCCGAAGCTCAGAGGAGGAGAGAGGAAGGACACGGTGGAGGTGACGTGAGGGTTGAGGAGTCATACAAGAGTGTTTGTGTCACAGTTTGTATCGTTACAACACACACAGGCACACACAAACACACACACACAGACACACACACACCCAGACACAAACACACACACGGGACATCAGCAGAGGAGCTTTGACATGTTGCATAATCACGAATTTGAATAAACTAATTAAAAAAATATGTGAAAACCTGTTTATCTGAAAATGAAGACACTGGTCTGACTTTGATTTAATGATACAGGAAAGACCCCCCAGCCCGTGTCTCCTCTGCTCCTCGCTCCTCTTTCTTTTCCTCTTCTCCTCTCCCTCTCACCTCTGCTCCTCTCTCTCTCACACACTCCTGCTCCTCTCTGTCTCCTCCTCTCCCATTTGCTTCTGGCTGACTTCCCTCTGCTCCTCTCTCTTGCTCCTGCTCCCTGTCTCACTCCTGCTCCCTCTCCATCCTCTGCTCCTCTCTGCTCCTGGCTGACTCCCCTCTGCTCCTCTGCCCTCTGCTCATCTCTCCTCTCCTCCTCGCTCCTACCTCCTCTGCTCCTCTCTCCTCTGTTCCTCTCCCCTTCGCTCCTCTCCCCTCTTCTCCTCTCCCCCTCTCCCCCCTGCTCATCTCTCCTCTCCTCCTCTGCTCCTCTCCCCTCTGTTCCTCTCCCCTCCGCTCCTCTCCCCTCTTCTCCTCTCCCCCTCTCCCCACTGCTCCTCTCCCCCTCTCCCCACTGCTCCTCTCCCTTCTGCTCCTCTGTCCTGCTGTGTCTCTTTCCTGCAGAATCAAGCAGAGCAGTCAAGGAGAAAGAGGCGAGAAAAGAGATATAAAACGCGACCGGAGTCTGTGGAGGAGTTTGTGGAGGAGTTTGTTTGTGACAAAGGCCAGAGCGCAATAATCAGCTCCAGACCCGCGCGGCACCACTCCCTCCTCCCCCGCACCTTCACCACGAAGAGACTCACCTTAGAACCTGAGACGAGCGGCCAACCCGAGCTCCCTCCAGGCGCTCTTCATGCGCAGCGGGGTTCCTCCTTTACGCACAGTGGGGTCCGAGCCGCCGGAGCCTGTCACGGACTCTCCATGGGCCTGTGACGTCCGAGGGTACAAATCCAGAGCGGGTTCACCTCAGGCACACGGACGTACTTCCGGGAGTGAGCGGCGGTTACCTGTTCCAGCCGTGCGCTTGCAGTTCTGCGGGAGAAGGGTGCGGCGCGCTCTGAGCTGTGCCCGCCCCCAAGACACCGAGGGAGGGGTTAGAGCGAGGGTGAGAGCCGGTGCCAATCTGCGCTCCAGCCCTGCCCCCTACAGCTGCTGCCGCCAATTAGTTTAGTCCAGGTTTGGTTCAAGTTAAGTTCAGGTTTAGTCCAGGTTTAGTCTAGATTTAGTCCAAATTTGGTTCAAATTTAGTTCAGGTTTAGTCCAGATTTAGTCTAGATTTAGTCCAAGTTTAGTCCAGATTTAGTCCAACTTTAGTTCAGGTTTATTTCAGGTTTAGTCTAGATTTAGTCCAAGTTTATTCTAGATTTAGTTCAAATTTAGTTCAGGTTTAGTCCATGTTTAGTCTAGATTTAGTCTAAGTCTAGTCCAAGTTTAGTCTAGACTTAGTCCAAGTTTAGTTCAGGTTTAGTCTAGATTTAGTCCAACTTTAGTTCAGGTTTAGTCGAGGTTTAGTCTAGATTTAGTCCAGGTTTAGTACAAGTTTATTCTAGATTTAGTTCAAATTTAGTTCAGGTTTAGTCCATGTTTAGTCTAGATTTAGTCTAAGTCTAGTCCAAGTTTAGTCTAGACTTAGTCCAAGTTTAGTTCAGGTTTAGTCTAGATTTAGTCCAACTTTAGTTCAGGTTTATTTCAGGTTTAGTCTAGATTTAGTCCAAATTTAGTTCAAGTTTAGTTCAGGTTCAGTCTAGATTTAGTTCAGGTTTAGTCTAGATTTAGTCCAGGTTTAGTCTAGATCTAGTCCAGGTTTAGTCTAGATTTAGTCCAAATTTAGTTCAAGTTTAGTTCAGGTTCAGTCTAGTTTTAGTTCAGGTTTAGTCCAGGTTTAGTCTAGATTTAGTCTATGTCTAGTTCAAGTTTAGCCCAGGTTTAGTGTAGATCTAGTCCAGGTTTAGTCTAGATCTTGTCCAGGTTTAGTCTAGATTTAGTCCAAGTCCAGTTCAAGTTTAGTCCTAGTCAGAGGCAGTACTCCATTACATTTACTTTTTTCTAAGGAATCATAATTTTCGTAGTAATTTTTTGACACATCCTTGTACACACCTCCATGAGTAATATGTCAGTTTAATGAGTCAAATATTTTACAGTGTAACTTGAGTTTTTTATGCTGACAATATGAAATCATTTGAGAATTTGTGTTTCTTGTATTAATGTTTTCTCCTTCAAATGACCTTAACTTAAATTATAAATCGGATGTTGCGTCCCGACAGCTACTCTTTAAGTTACTCTTACTTGACTAGTACTTCTCCCACTTATTTAACTCTACTTGAGTAATATCTTGGACCATTACTTTGTACTTCTACTTTAGTACTATTATTTTGAAGTAACGTTAATCTTACTTGAGTATTTTTTTCCTCGTGCAGCCTGCAGTGAGTGAATAGATGATACACAACTACAGAGCTGTCAGTTTTTACACCATTTTAAATTAATTTGATTTACTTTTTATATGGGCCAGAATGAAAATGAATTATGTGCCTCTCACTCCAAGAAAAACAACTCCCCCCAGAGACTGAAAAAAGAACTACAGAGAGAACAGGCGGGCCACACAGGAGATGTTATTAAATATAATTTTAATACTTTTCATAAAAAAGGTCGTAGTCTATTTTGAACAAGGTGACTCCACAGAGCTCTGGGCCTCAACAAACCAACGTGTCCATGGAAACGCAAAAGACTGACAGCTCCACCTGACGGGACAGAACCAAACTACAGACAGAACATGATCCAAGCCTCTGGAGGTAATACACAACAGCGCCAGGGTCAAGCACAGCGGGAATAAATAGAAATAAAACAAAGAGGAAATCAGTATTTACATGTACAAACTTAAAAGTAGCTGTGGCGCAGTAAGAGCACGGGGGTCAGCCAGTCCAGGCGTGTCCACAGTCCTGTCCCATCCTTCTGTATGTGTAGGGTTTACAGAATATGGAGGGGAGAAGGAGACGGGGGACCCCAGCTGGCCCTCTCACACACAGAATGCTCGGAATAAACCGACAGGGCCACCTGTCCAGTGAACATGTTTAGACAGGTGCACTCACACACTCCACACACGAGCGCATCCTAAAAACTTTCTTTTTTTTTTTACAATAATGCCATGACTTTTGCAGAGCCTCGTCCTTCAGCCTGGAAGTGTAAATGTGGTCAGGTAAACTGCAGTGAAGGGTCAGAAGATGCTCCACTCAGAAGAGGTTCTCTTCAAAGATGGCCATGAGATCACTCTGGAAGTTGATGTCAATGGTGTCGGCCATCTGAGAACAACAAGCACACACAGGTTACACATGACTTATACAGTTTCCCTGGCTGTGGTTCTGGAAACACACAGAAGTAGTTCACAGTAGTACTTAGAACAGTACATACAGCCTCGCGGTGACGCCTCTCTTGCTCGCGGCGGCGTGCTAGCTCTCTCTGTTGGTCCAGAGCCGTCTGCACTGCGGCAGGAGATGTGGGTTGTGTGGGCGGGGCTTGTGGAGGCTGTGCGGGCGGGGCCAGTGTAGGTGCAGGAGGGGTGACGGGCTGTGGAGATGGTTGCTCGTGGCGACGGCGGACCTCATCATGTGAGCGGCGAACCTGCTCCACTGAGTCGTCCTCATCTCTGCTGCTTGGACAAGAGGAGACAAAGAGATTAGACCTGCACCAGTCTGTCACACAGGAGCAAAGAGATTAGATAAGAGTTCAAAAGCACTTAACCCTACAAAATAAATGTTTATACTGATAATAAAGGTATTTTAAAACTTCTGTCACCACTGACTTCAGTCCTCGTCACTCATGAATTATTTGATTAGGTTTTGACGATGGACTAAATGTTAGATGTAGTACACGTTAGCGGCCACTAGAGGGCGAACTACTATGTATTTAATTTTATCTATGTATTTAATTTGATGAAACTTGATATAAAACGTTTTTTTTTACATAAAAAAAATCCAAACCAACTCTATTTTATAAAAAATCTAAAATATGTAGAAAGTGAGTGAAACCTGACTTTTGGTGGAGCTCTAAATGCTCTAATGTCCTGTCCACACTTTCAGATTCCTACAAAATTATAATAAAATAAATAAAAAATTCTCCCAGAATATTAACTGTAAAAAAAAATCAACGGCTATTGACAATATAGGCCAACATGGTTAGAATTATGTCTATTTAAGTTTAATTTATATTTAAAAAACAAAACAAAAAACATGGACTTTGAAGTGCCAATGTCCAAATGCACATTTGATTGAGCGCACTGCCTTTTGTGACAGTCAGCATGGTTCTGGGGAGCTCTGCTGAACAGTTGACATCTGCCTGGGTTTAAGATCGCTCTGCTCCTAAAACTGAATGTCCACTGCATGACTTCAGATCACTGTTGCTCCAATGTTTCACAGTGAGACAGAAACAAAGATTAAACAGAAACATCGTACATCCAAAGACCAGCTACATTAACATTAATTGGAATTTTGTTTGCAGAGTGAGCCATTGATGCAGAGCAAAAAAAAAAAAAATCAATATATTTAAGCAGTACTATCAGTGGGGCGTGTGTACTTCTGGTGAGCACAGTACCGTTGCTTGTCATGCTCGTGGCGGCGGGCTTGTTCTGCCTGTGCCCTCAGTTGTCTCTCTCTCTCCTCTTTCTCTCGCGCAGCTCGTCTGAAGTGCTCGAAGCTGTCGCTGGACGAGCGCACGGAGGAGGCCTGAGACGACTGGGACCTCTGAGCCAGACTCGCCCAAGAGCCCATGTTCTTCAGCTTCACATCCTGAGAGGACACACACGGGACACAAGAGAGGACATAGGTAGGTGACACACAGAGAGGACACACAGACACAGAGAGAGGATACAGAGAGAGGACAGAGGGAGAGAGAGAAGAGACACAGAGAGAGGATACAGAGAGAGGACAGAGGGAGAGAAAGAGAACACACAGAGAGAGGATACAGAGAGAGGACAGAGTGAGGGAGAGAGTTAGAAAGGATACAAAGAAAGGACAGAGAGAGGACACAGAGATAATAAACAGAGAAAGGACACACAGAGAGGACCAACAGAGAGAGGGGACACAGAGAGGGAAAGGATACACATAGAGGACAGAGATATGACACAGGGAGAGGACACACAGAGAGACAGAGAGAGAGAGAGAGAGAGAGAGAGAGAGAGGACACAGAGAGAAAGGGTACACATAGAAGACACAGAGATAGGACACAGAAAGAGAGAACACAGAAGACACAGAGAGAGAGACGACACAGAGAGAAGACACAGAGAGAGAGAGAACATAGAGAGGACACACAGACAGAGGACGCAGATAGATGATACAGAGGGGACACAGAAAGAAAGAAGACACAGAGAAGACACACAGAGAGGACACAAAGAGAGGACACGCAGAGAGGACACACAGAGGATAGAAAGAGGGGAGAGACAGAGGACACAGAGAAGACACACAGAGAAGGCACACAAAGAGGACACAGAGAGAGGACAAACGGAGGACACAGAGACACATACATAGAGAGAGGACACAGAGAAAAGACCAGGGAAAGGACAGCAAAACATATTTAGATAAGAAGCACTAGTAAGAGGGTGTATTATATTTCTTATGCACATAACATATTTAGGTCACCATGTTACCTTTAATTATTTTTATTAAATTATTATATAAATTATATAAATAATTTTATTTTTATTAAAATACTTAGTTTCAGCTCTGAGTCCTGCCTCTCTTTGCTATGGCGTGTTTTTGATGAGGGAACAAAGGTATAACATGGTAGAAAAACTTTAATTTTGTTTGTTCTACTAAGACCGACTGTAGAAAAAAGTACTATATCTATGTATTTTATTGAGACAAAAAACAGATCGGTACATCCTTATTTCCACTGTTGTTATTTGGGAGATCAAGTCCAGATTTAGTCCTGGTTTAGTCTCACTATGATCCTGACTTATTCCTGGCAGAGTTTTGGTTAAGTCTTAAAGGCCTTGTACCTGATTTTTCCCATGTATTTGAGAAAGTGCACGTTAACAGGCCAGTTGTTAACTTTGCCGTCGCTGCAAAACTCAGCTCTGGTCTCTGAAAGCTGTGAAAAGCTCTTATAAATTCATCATGGTGAATAATTAGGATGCTTGAAATGGATACGGTAAGGAAGGACTAACTTTGGACCACTGCAAACTGTTTAGACTGAACCAGTTCTGTTTTTCACACTTTTAAAACGGCACATTTAATTTGCCGTGGGTTTTAGATGTCAACTCATTTTGGTCCAAGGTGGTACTTGTGTTTGTGACATTTCAGAGTGACTGTGCAGTGCCGTGCTGGTAAACACTCACAGGAGTCTTCTTGGAGGAGATGGGTGCCTTGGCCTCCTGCTTGATCCTGTCGTGTTGGGGCCCTGGGGAGTCGAGAAACTGGGGCCCAGATCGAGGAGCATCCAGAGGTCTCCCGTCTGCTCCTACAACAAAGGAAAGAGAGGGTTTACAAGAGCAACAGTAGTGGACTCTTACACTGTTTCTGTGGCTTACTGTGCTTGTTGTCCGGCCTCAGAGTAGGGCTGAAGGGAGACTGGGGCAACACCGGGGAATGGGAAGCCCTCTCCTCTTTGATATTTGTTGTTTTGGATCTCTGCTCCTGTAAAAGGTGAAGCGTCATTGGGACTGACAGAGTTCTGTAGAAACCAGGAGAGAAAGGAGGTGACTTACGTTCTTCTTGGAGTGTGGAGGTGACTGCTGCTCCACTAGGTTAAAACGAGGAGAGTGCAGGAGCGGAGAGGAGCCTGGACGCACACAGCCTACAACACAATCACATCAACACTGAACATCTGTCTCTGCACTTCATACTAGTTACACGGCTTGAAACTTATACTAATATTATTTGTCAATGACCATTTCTGGACTGGAGCCATAAAAAGGGCATAGGTGCCCACCTTTACACGCCTTCTGTTGACCGTAGACTGTATGCATAAACAGAAATAAAGCTAGTTCCCATGTTCCAAATAGGAAGTGAGCATTAACCCCCCCTATATGAGTACGGGTTTTTATTTTGCTATTTTGTTCCTAAATCAACATATGCACATAAATAACAAACCAATCTGGCGCCTGCTTTTCCAGAGGTTGCTCCTGCTAACGTTAGCAAAGGGTTGATTGACAGCTTTGTTGCTTAGTGCCCGCCCCATGCCAAACTAGTTGTGCAAGTGGGACTGGGAGTGTAATTTCTCTTTGGTTTTGTGCTCAGATAAACAAATATGGTTATTGCAGCTAATATGCAGATAACTGATAGCCTCAAAGAACTTCATTTGGTTGCAAGCAAAGCTATGGGTGACATCACACTCCCTCAGTCCACTTCTATTATACAGTTTATGCTACTGACATATATTAAATAAGTATACTCATGTGTGCACCTGCAGAGTAGGGCTCGGCTTTGATGAGAGCCGAGGTCAGCTGAGGCTCTGTTGGAGCTGCCTTGGGCAGGGGGTCCGGCCCTTTGTGGACAGGGGGGCAGTGGGGGGTCAGTCCCACGGGCTGTGTGTGTCTTTGGTTGAGCACAGGATTGAGGAGCTCCTGTGGTGGTGAATGTGTGTGGGACCCTCGGGCCTGCAGAGACTGTAGGAAGCTGTGCACTTGACTCAAAGGAGGGGTCTCCTCATCGTCCTCCAGCAGAGCCTGGGGGGGCTGTGCCGACAGTGTGCCCAGGATGTGTGAGGGGGGAGAGGGTACACGGGGCCGGGTCATGCTCTGGGGCAGGCTCAGGGGCAGTGGAGGAGCTGAGATGGAGGGCAGTGAGGACAGAGGGGCCTGGGGCGGTTTGGGAGGAAGAGGAGCAGCACGACTGCTGGGCCTGGAGGGCTGCTGCGGGAGAGCACTGTGGACGGCTGTGGACACAAAGGTCAAGAGTGAAACTAAGCCATCAAAAACAACATGCTTGCTGTAGATGTGTGTGTGAGAGTACCTGGAGACGGAGGCACGGGCGGGGGCTGGGGGACAGGGGCTGTGGGCACCTGGCTGCTCCCACTGTTGATCAGTCCCAGAGGGTTGGGGAGGACAGGCTCTGCGCTGGGCTGGCTCAGGTGCTGTGTCAGGTGTTGGGTCATGTAGTGGGTTAGAGGGTCGTATGCAGGGGCTTGTGTCTGCGGTGGAGGAGGGGGCCCGGGGGCCACAGGAACAGCACATGACTTGGACTGCACCACCACTGTTGTGCTCAGGAACTGTCCAGGGGCCCGCTTCACATCTTTGATTCTGGAGGTCATCTTGTGTTGTTTGGGAAGCAGCCCTGGTACCAACACATACTCCAGTTAAAGCTGCGGGTATCCAGTCTTACAGTAATATTCATGTACACAGACACATACCATGGCCAGTGTCTTCACTGCCTGAGGCCTCACTGTCGTCTGAAGAGGAAGAGCCGCTCTTCATCTTCCTCACATCTAAAGACAAACACAGTCACATTTAGTGTTAGGCAGAGATGGATTAGGTTGTTAGGTTTAGATGATGTGTTTTTCATTTACTGTCTCATAGTAAAGTTGTACCTGAATGTTTCTTCTTCTTGCGCAAACAGTTGGACACGTACTTCTCCAGCTCTCGCAGTGTGGAGGGTTTGAGAGCTTCAAAGTCAATCTCGATCTCGTCGGGGTTGGAATTTTTCAGCGACGGCTCTCTGCTCTGGATGATGTGCACCACACGACCCAGTTTGTCTCCAGGCAGCTTGTTTATGTCCAGGCTCAGTTGCCTTTTTTCCTCATATGTCATGGGTGGCCATTTACTGGGCTCTGTGGAGAGAGAGTGATTATAAGGACATGTAGCACAAGCATTTAAACAACAGATACATGAGTAACTTTACCCCCATCTGCGTCTGCTTCCAGAGCTGCAGAGGGGAGCAGAGAGGTGGGGCCGCTCAGTGGTGGGACCATTGGACCAAGGCTCTTCAGTCCTTCTTTCTTTCTGTGGTGGACACAATATGGCATTAGACTCTTTGAGTAAATGACCATGTGATATCCAAGTACTCTTTTGTCTCACTGACCGGAGCCTCTTCTTGTCCCTCCTGTCTCCTGGAAAGTCCTTCCTGTCCTTCCTGTCTCCGGGGCAGTCTTTTCTGTCCCTCCTGTCTCCGGGACAGTCCTTCTTGTCCCTCCTGTCTCCAGGAAAGTCCTTCCTGTCCCTCCTGTCTCCGGGACAGTCCTTCCTGTCCCTCTTGTCTCCGGGACAATCCTTCTTGTCCCTCCTGTCTCCAGGGCAGTCCCTGGTGCTGCGGCTCTTTTTGGTGGGTTCGAGGTTGTCATCTGCACACAGTTTTTGCTTGTGCTTCTCCTTCTTCTTCTCCTTCTTGTCCCGGTCTTTCTTCTTGGGTTTACAGGTCTGGGGCTGGGACAGGGCGGCTAGCTGCTCATGCACAGCTTTGAGCTACACAAAACAGAAAGAGGCACTTAAGCTCTGATGGGACTACTGCAGTCAAACATCCCGAACACAGAGACACTTCAAACCTGCTCCTGTAGCTCGGCCAAGCGCTGCTGGCGCTCGTGGTCGGAGCCCCCCACTGATGACTCGGTCTCTGAGGAGGCGGAGCTATCCTCAGACACCACAGGGGCAGGGGGCAGGCGGGTGGGGCAAGCGGAGGACGGGGTGGGCACAGGGGCAGTCTTCTCCGGCTCATCAGGCATTTTAGCAAAGCGCATCTCAAACACATCCTGTGGAAAAAGACAACATGAGAAACACAACACCACACAGTCTAATACAAAGACTGTACAAGAGCCATCCACCGAGAAATCACATTATGGGCTAAATACATGACAAACCTACAGGATTTTAGACAAATATGCAAAAAAATCTACAATAACAATCTGTTTGCGGTAAATACACTGGAGCATCATTTGCTTTTAATTGATGACATTTTTCTGATGTTTCTGATGTTTCAGTTTATACACACTGGACTGTGCAGTGGTCAAACAGGTAGTATACGGTTCATCCATAAGTGCTTGATTATGTGCTGTCCGGTGCTTACCTGCAGTTTGCGAGCCATCCCCACAACATCATGGTCCGGGGGGTTGTACTTGTAACAGTTGGAGAACATGAGCCGGACATCTGCTGCAAACTCCTGAGCGTCTTTATACTGTCGGTTGTCCAGCTTTTTCTGTAGGACACATTCAGATCTGTAGTATCAGAGGGAGTCTACCATATGGGGGCCTAACATGAACTGGTTTAACCTAGGCCTGTCACAATAACACATTTTAAAGTGCAATATATGGATTCTGAAAATAGTGATAAACGATAACATTGAAATGAATGTATACCACTTTCATAATAACCTTAAAGCAGGATAATCACAGAAAACCCTTTTATAAGTCAAATCATATAAAGTGAAGGATATATCAAGCAATAAAGCATCGCACGCATATATATAAAAACACTGAATTTATATATTTGTTTGAATACTGTCACACATAGATATGAAAACTGTTTATACTAATTCATATATTGGTTTGAATACTGTTTAATGAAGTTACACATTGATTTGAACACTGTTTTAATGCTTAAACACTGAAATCATTATAAAAGAGCCCTTTAAAGGCAACATTGTGTGCTCTGAATAACGGGAGGCAGCTGGGTGCTTTGCTGAAACTCCTTTACAGACATAAAGCAGCCAGAGATGACTCAAGGCTGAAAAACAGACCGGTGCAGTCAAGGGTGTCCGGGAGAAGTGAAAGAGGTTTCGAAGGAGGAACCAAGGCGTGCACCTGCTCAACACACTATTTGCATATTCATGATTGTTGTTTTCTACCTTTGGGTCGAGGGAGAGGCAGGCAGTCAGAGCGCCTGGCTTAAATCCTGCGTACGTTGGCTGTTAGGGACAACGGTCTGACCCCAGAGCTCTGTATTAGGATTGTAATTGGCAGGGAACACATTTTTGTGATTTTAACTGATTGATTCCAGTTGTCATTTTTGATAGAATACGCCTAACAGAAGGATGATGTGGCAGGTCATAGACAAATAGTACAAAGACACATTAAAGTAGTTAGATCTAGTATGTATAAAGTGTCATGTAAGAGAATTATTGGGCCACCTACTACGTGTCAAGTCATTACATAGGCCTAATAGTTCATAAAATCAAGAACGATTTCCCCACGAGTGTGAAGAAAAGGTACACGCAATAAATATAAATCCTGAAAAATATGATCTAGCTGTTCATATCGTAATTACGGTGACAGGCCTAGTTTTACCTTGATGGTGCTGAGGTCCATGGGGTGCTTGATGATGTCATAGTAGTCGTGCAGGCCCAGAGCCTTGACGTCCACAGGCTTGTAGAAGGGCCAGGCGTAAGCCACGTGTTTCTTAGACAGCATCTCTTTGAGCAGGCGCGCGCACGAGCGGAGCTGCTCCTGTCTCTTGGGGGTGGAGGCCCCAGAGTCCAGAGGCAGGCCGGGCTGGTGCTGCGAGTCGGGCTGAGACGTATCGTGTTTGGGGCGCTTGGACAGCCAGCTGGTGTGGCGCTGGGGGCGGGGCTCGCAGGGAGCAGGAGAGGACTCACTGTGCTGATCACTGGCTGTGGGCGTGGTAGTGTCAGCCTTCCTCTTCTGACTCTTCTTTTGCTGCTAACACACAACACAAACAACAGGCATTATTCAACACAAACAGATTATTGTGTTTGTTTTGTTTTTACGGAACATTTGTCGCACATATAGATCGCTCAGTTACATTTTGTTCATTGTAACCTCCAATCTGGAGCTAAATTAAAGGTCCTATATTTTCTGAGCAAGTCAGGGCAATACAAGAAAACTCAAACTTCAAACTGAAAAACATAATGATCAGAGAAGCTCAAAAAAGTCAATTTGACATAATTTGACCCTTTTAAGTTAAAGTTGTGTATTAATTATATTGATGATTTGCTACATCACAATAGTCCAGGTATTGTAAGACTATGAGGGACAAAAAAAGATTAAGAGGGCCCGGTTTGGTCCCCTATGTTGAAACACAGAAGTACCTTGATGAAAGGCGGAGAGCTCTGCAGCACTGGGGCCGGCTGGATGGCCTGGTTTACTGTGAGCGGAGCAGGAGGGAGAGCAGTCATTCCCTGGGTAAACAGGTGAGGCGTGTGCGAGGAGGGGGGCATGCGAGAGGAAGGGGGCAGGGGCAGAGCTGTGGGGCCCATGGTTGTGGGTGCCATGGCTGTAGGTCCCATTGCTGTAGGTCCCATGCCTGTGGGGCCCTGGCCCAGAGGGACTGTCTGTGTCAAAGAGGAGTAACCCAGAGTGTGGGGGGTGCTGGAGGCAGATGACGTGTCCTGTCCCGAGTCAGACTTGATCACTGCTGGAAGAAAACAAATATTAGAGTACGTGAATGATCATTTTGTGCACAGTGTTTCGTATAGTCATACAACAGCATGCTATTGTTAAAGTCAGCACTTTAAGTAATACAGTCAAGTGTGTCTTTCCCCAGTACAGATATACTGTAAAACCAGCTCAAAATGAGACCACTGTGTACTGCCTGTATCTAATAATAAAGCCTTTGCATCTTCTGTAAATCAGTGCCTGTTAGCATGCTAGTTGTTGTTTATCAGTGAAAAGCGCTTAGAAACTCATTGCAGTGAATAATTAGGATGCTAGGAATGTGTTAGGAAAGTGAGGAATAACTTTGGACCACTGCAAACTGTATAAAATGTTCTGTTTAATAGTACAGTGCCTTTAGACCTCTTATGTTTCCCTAGACAAGATTGTCCAGAACTATGGCTTACCAAAACAAGTGAGCAGAGCAGATAGATAAATTTAGCAGATAGGACCCACTTCGACACCAGCTCTTTAGTCTAACCCCATGTATAAGACACTCACCGGGCTCTCTCCCTCGCCGTCCTTTGGTCACCACGGCGATCTCGGTCTCCTCCTGAGGCATCTCCGTGATGAGCTGCAGAAAGAGCTTCTCCAGGGACTCTGCCATCAGCACTATGTCCTCCCCGGGCTGGGCACAAGGGGGCAGCAGATTGCATGATGAGGCTGCGCTCTAACACATGATCTGTACATAGTCAGCACTGAGATTTCATTGAGCTCACCTTGTTGTAGATGTAGCAGTTGGTGAACATGGTATTGAAGTCATGCATGCATTCCTGTGCATTCCAGTAGTAGTGGTTCTCCAGGCGTTTCTTGATGGTCCCCATGTCCATAGGGTTCTTGATGATCTTATAGTAGTCCTATTGATATTGACATAATTATTAATTGACACAATAAAAGCCTGAAACAAGAGGAAGATTAAAGCATCACAATATTCATCTAAAGCGACTTAATAAAAAAAACAACTCTGCTGACTTCCATGTTGGAAAATTGTGGAGCTAAACGGGAGTCGATTTGGTGCATTTACAGTATGTCAGCGTAAATGTCGTCACAACAAAACACCACGTGCTGTCGGCCCCTCCTATGGATGGCTGTACATCATGTTAGAAAGTAGTGGATTTTTTTTTTCCATTTGTGCCAAAATGGTAGCACCATGTTGCTGAATTTTCACAATTAAGAAAATAAACTTGGAGAACAAAGTAAGTACTGTAGTGAGTGTGTACCGGTGGCGGTGAAAACGGAGCAATGACATCTTGAATACCGGAGAATAAAGATTATTCAAACATGCATAAATCACTCTTAATACACCTTTGAGAGGGCAAATGAGAAGAAAAACTATTATAACAGGGTTATAAGATCTAAAAAGTACATTTTCTACACTATGTCTCCTTTAAGACAGTGCAGGGGCAGATTGGATCAGTTTTTTTTTTGCATTTGGAACTATGACTTATAATAATACATCTTTTACTAATACTAAAAAACAAGGCTCTAGTTTGACCATACAAAAACATGTAAGCACTTACCGGGAGGTTGAGTTTGACGGCGTCTACTGGGGCTTGGAAGGGCCAAGCAAAGTGGTGTTTCCATAAAGTCTTCAGCACAACCTTAAGCAGGTACTGAAGGTGAAATGAGACTGGGTGAGTATATAGTACACACACAGCTACATCCCACGTCCCTATGACCCCTGCAAACTTAAATCCAAAACAAGGGCAGACTGACGTAGGAGCTTTGGACCTGAGGAGTGTGCTTGGGCTAGTATGAACTAAACAGCCGTACAGCCGTGGTAGCGGCTAAACTACTTGCTTAGAATCGGAGTCTATATGTATGAATAGGCGCTGCAGAGCTGGCCACTTGAACCTGCGTCTGGTGAGACAAACTAGACACTTGTCCTCCTGCCTCTGCCTGGACAGGTGAGCTTGGACCTGTATGTATTTTCAGGAAGGCTTTTCTCTGCTGTCACCACCAGTATGAATCCTCAGGGTACACTAAAGGTTAAAGATCACGGCATGAGTGTCCAGTGTGCTCTCGTCCTCTGACAGGGCTCATGGTGCGTGTGTCTGTCACATGAACACACCGTCCTTTTGGCTGAACACCCTAAAACACAAGGACTGATGGGAGTGTGATGGCTCCAGTACCTGCAGCTGGTTGGTCTGGCGCTTTGGCCGTGCCGGGTCACAGGTCTCGGGGGGCGGGGGGTTCCAGAGCAAAGCGGGGGTGGAGAGAGGGGGCATCCCACCCTCCGAGGCGTCCCCCATCTCTCCTCTGGCCTGAGGCGCTGCAGCAGACAGGGCAGACAGGGCAGGGGGGTGCAGGGATCACCCCATCAGGAGCAGCGGCATCAGGTGCAGCACAGAACACTCTGGAAGACAACACAGCATTCAGTCAGGGCTCAGTCTTTATCACTAGAAGGCACACAGACAGGGATGAGGACAATGTCTCTCTGGTATTTTTACTTGTTGGGCAGACCTTCATATTTGGTGTCTTATCCAAGGACACAATGACAGAATTCATAGTGGGAGCTGGAATTGGACCTGCAACCTGTGGGCCAGTGGATTTGACCTCCAAACTTCGGATCAGAGAATGAGCACTCTACCATCTGAGCCACTGCCACATATGGGGGAGAGGCCAAGTCATGATGAACGACTTTACGGTAATAACTGATGCTGCAGCTGGTGTCTGTCTGAAGCTCTGTTACTCAGGTTAGACTTTAATCTAAGTTTTGTTCTGACTCTAACAGACCTGACTTAGTGGGAACTACAACAGATGAGCTGATTTTGTACTGCTCACTGTACTGAACACTTGTATTGATCACAGGCTCCTGAAATATGTCATTCAAATCCATTTAGCATTTTTTCTTTAACTTTAATCTAGAGAAAAGAATGTATAAAATGCATAAGACTTTTTGGCAGTGGTTGCTAATGTGTGTATTGTGTCACCATGGTAACTGATGAACATTCCACCATAGACATACAGGCAGAACACCCCCAGCATGATATCATTATTATCTTATCTTTGTATTCTTTGTGATTTTATACCTGTGTGCAATTTGTGTTGTGTCTCTGTTTTGCTGCTGGACAGGTGAATTTCCCTGGCTGGGGATTAATAAGGTATTTATCTATCTATCTATCTATCTATCTATCTATCTATCTATCTATCTATCATGTCAAAGTATCAGTACCAATTGTCTGCATTGCCTCAGTCCATGTGTGCCTTAAGGGAAGGTGTGTGTTTGCTTCAGTGATGTGTCTTTTTAAACTCAAGAGGTGGGTCTTAAGTAATTATTATAAAATATAACCAATAATACTCCATAGATGAGATACTGTATTCATTTGATCTACTCACAAACCTTAGGTCACTGAACCACCAATCGCAGAAAGTTTTAGCCTCTTTACAGTTTGCTGCTGCTGCTTTTATTCAAGGTGTTTTTCAGCAATCCCCAATTAGAGATTGACCGATGTGGGGTTTTTCATCGACTGCTCTGTTGAGACAACAGAGCAATCGATGGCCGATAAGGTCTGCCGATGTTTTTGGGCCAATTTAGATTATTTTCCCCAAAGTATTTAATTAAAATTTCCTACAAACTCACCCACAGCCCCTTTTTTAAAGCACAAACCCTTAAAAGAGCTGTGGTAATGTTTGAGTGGTTATGTGGTTGGTATTAAAGTGTTAAAACAAAGCTTTGTGTGTATTTTTTTAGGCAGCAGATCGACCAAAACAAAATATCGGCCTATGCTGGGGATTTAAGGCCAATGGTTGATACGCTAAAAAGTCTAAATATTGGCCCATTACATATGCCAACTGATACATCTCCCATTAAATCACAACTATACACTAGGTATGGTGCGATATTAAAATTTGGTGTCAGGATTATCATGGCCAAAATAATTGAGATTAATGATTATAACTGGATAATGATTAAAGTTGCTGACAGTTTAAAATTGTAGCCCAGTGGGTTTTAGGACCCAGATGTAAAACTTTATTTGCTGTGATGTCTTTATTTGTTGTGATGTCTGTTATTTAGATAAGCTGATTCCTTATTAATTCCTTATTTATAATGCAAATATAAATGTAATATATTGCAAAGAAATGTGAATGTCATTTTGCATGATTAAGAGTAATGGTTTATTACAATGTTATTCAGTACATTTTTAAAGGTGCTGGACTATAAAAGTAGAGTTTACCATAGTTTATGGTTTATAAATGTTAATTGTTTGAAATGTAAACTTTTGATGTTGAATATCCTTGGGATGTATTGTTTACATCACATGATTATAAGCTACACTGAAAATATTTTTTTGAAGAATATGATTGATAGAAATAATTGTTAAAGTGTTTTAAACCACTTGCATTAATACTATGACCACACAAACTCTATTGTAATAGTCCTGTTCTCCATACAGGCTTAGGTGTGGACTGTGGAATTGGATTTGTCCCTGACGAGGGGATGGTGAGCCTTCCTGTTTCAACTTAACTGAACCAAACTAAAGTTGTCCTTCTGAGAGCAGGCTGTTCCACACCACTATGGACAATTGAAGTGTGGTAGGACGGTACCACAGCAGATGTTTGACTCGACTAACTAATAACTCACTATTAAGCAGGACATACATACATACATATATATATATATATATATATACATATATATATATACATATATATATATATATATATATACATATATATATATATATATATATACATATATATATATATATATATATATATATATATATATATGTATATATGTATATGTATATATATATATATATATAGCTCAGCTCAGATAGGGACATTGGGGTATATTTTGTTTTGTGAGTGAGTGAATGTTTCATGTTCAATATGTTCAATCTGTCCAATACAATTGACCTAAGCTTCACCTGTAATTATTAATTTTTTTACTTAAGCTTTTGCCTTTTAAACCTCTTTCAGAATTTAGTCCCTGGTCCATCGTATACCAATTGCTAATTTGGTTGCTAATTTAAGCAGTTACGCAGCAATTGGCTTATTCTTTCCCATACCTGGTTACATTATGGAAGTGTGAAACTGAAAAGTAGGTTTGTTCTGCACATTCTGGCGATATAACGGTTATCTTTATTGTCAATTCTCACGACTGTATCAAATGTCCCACAAACCATTATTGCCGTCCCTTTTTAATCACAATAAACCATATTATTGTTTAGTGTCCCATTTCTCCTTTAATACACTATTTCTTATTCAATTTAGAATGTCTAAAGGGTCCATGTATCAGAAGAACGCCCCCTATGGCCCAGGAGTGACTCGATCTGGGACCATTTGTATCATGTACCCGTCTCTCATCTCTTTGAGGATGTTCTTGTGAGGATCAAGACTTCTGTGGTTGATGGAGCGCACCTTTAGTACTTTTACTTTTATGTAGGTCTGGTACATTCATGCTCCTGACCTCAGCTGCTGGACTGAGGCTGGAGCTCTGTAAACCTCATACACTTTTACTGAAGGACAGCAAATATGTCAAAATCATGGTGTAAGCTCCTTGTCTGCCGTGACCTTTAACATGATCATAGACACTACATACAAATACCCAGTGCTGTTCCCCTGTCTCCATGGAGTCTCTGTACATTTAATGTGGAGTTTGGTCCAGAACTCTCTATTAGGACATGTGGGGGAGTCTGTCCCGGGAGGAGAGGTAGGCTTCATGGGCAGAATGTAGGGCCTGTCCTACATACTACAAGGTTACGTGAACGCACCACTGTGGATTACCCTCAAGAAATGGTGGTATAATGCTTAAGTAATCGTTTGTGTGAAGGTAGTAAATGTTTCCGTCACCTACAGCAGTGTGTTTGTGTGTGTCTGTGTGTGTCTGTGTGTGTTTGTGTGTGAGGGGGCGCAGGACAAGCAAAGGGCCGCTAACTGTGTTTGAGAAGATCACGTAGATTTGTCCCGAGCTTCTGCGCCACAGAGCGCGGCCTACGATGCAAAAGAGGCGTAAACTGCGTCATGAATACGGTCTGAGCTACACATAAACATCCGGCTAGCTCCTAGCACGCTAAAGGCTAATGCTAACGCGCGCACTGACAGCGCCGTGTCGGGCACGTACAACACACACGTACAAGTATTACAGGCGGAACTCAAAACCACATAATATGAGCCATAGCACCGAATAGTAGCCATAACAGAGCCGCTACCCATCCCCCGAGCCGGCCCGGCCTTTGGATAACTCATGCTCAGCTCCACACTGACACCATGCCCTCACAGTGACAGCGCGCCGCGGAGGAGCGGGACAGGCGCGTGGGACAGCTCCGGGGATAAAGCACCGCCGATAGAAAGAGCTCCTGACGGATACAGAGCCAAAAGAGCCGTGTGTACCTGGTACTGTCAGCTGTCAGCGCTCACACTTCAGCCTCAGCCCAAATCCAGAACAAACAGTCCCGACGCTCTCACGTCACTGACGTCACACGCACAGGGACGAGCCGAGCGCATGACGCGCGCATCACGCGACGCTCGCGAGAATCACCGCCACCCTGTGGAGGCTCCAGGGTGCGCCCTGTGGAGGCTCCAGGGTGCGCCCGTGGAGCCTGCGTCTGCAGAGCCTGCGTCTGCAGAGCCTGCGTCTGCAGAGCCTGCGTCTGCAGAGCCTGCGTCTGCAGAGCCTGCGTCTGCATCACAACAGTGTGCGTGCACAAAAGGGCGGGTTGGAGAGAAGATATATCACTAAATTATGAAAAAGGCTTAGGTTTAGATAGCTTTTGGTTTGTGTAGATATCCACACAGCTTATAGAAAGCTATGACCTAAGATGAACGCTAGAAATACTTTATCTCAAAATAAACAACAGATTTATATTCCGAACAACATTTATTTTAGAATGACACATGATATACAACATTTGAGATTTCTGGGAAAGAATTCATTACCTCCAGGTACACGCTGCCACAAAGAGAGAGCACCAACAAGGCAAAAATAATGAATGGAATTATCCAGCTCCTTCACTGTGTTGTTATTCTTAGGGATGTGAAGATTCTACTTTTACAAACCTTCATCCAAAAATAAAAATATACATACAAAAAAAATTAAGTTAAACCAGTCCAAAAAGCAATCCTGTTTTATCCTAATCATTTGTCTGGTCCCCAGGACACACAGCGTAAGGATTGACATTAGAAAGCACAGAGTGACTCAAATGGGTTTCACTTTACAGTCTAGAAGTGATGCCGATTAGATGAACTATATAAAAAAAATAAAAAAAATGGACATGGACGAGCTTGGCGAGCAGGCAGTGGTGGAGTGTCCTGCCCGGGGGTTAATCTGCAGGCTGCTCCGCTCCCTCTGCAGGCTGCTCCTCTTCCTCAGCAGGGAGCTCCTCCTGTAGATCCAGTCCCTCTGGCAGCTCATCATGGACCACAAAGGAGCACTCCTCATCTCCCAGCTCAAAGCCTTCATCCTCAGGATGGAACTCTGCAACTTCAGCTTGACCCACGTGGTCTTCCTTCACCAGGGATGCACCTGTCACTGCCTCTGCTCCCTCCTGCAATGACACCTCTGTAGCCCCCTCAACCTCCAGGCTCAGAGGGGCTTCCTCCAGAGCATCAGAGGGGGTGAGACCCTCCAGTGGCTGGCTGTCTGCCTGCTCCCCAGTGAGCTCTGTCCCGGACACATCCATGGCCATGGAGTCGTCTGGCTCCTGCTCGTCAGGGTTATCAAAGAAAGGGTTCTCCCCCTGTAAAAAAAAAAAAAAAAAAAAAAAGTGATGCGTGTTACAAGATTGCTTTACATGGACACAAAGGCTGGAGGATTGTACATTTATCCAATAATAATTTGTGACAAATATGATATTTAGATGCAATTATACATTTTGAACTAAATAAGATTCAATCAGCACATCTATAAACACATTCAGACACATGAACGTTTGAGAGAAGCCAGCATTATTGATTACTAAACTAATCCCAAGTTCCAATGCATTTCAGAACATGTTTGTAGAGCTCTAAACTCCAGGGTCTGCTGGGTTTGTCTTTTAAAATGCCATTCTCACTTTTTTTTTAACAACAATTTCATATCGTTAAACATCCTTACAACACTTTAAGCAATAACCAAACTTTGACCCAAACCTTGAGATAGCTCTCCAGCTTCTTCCCGATGACTTTGTGGTTGAGAATGCTGCGGGCCACAGACAGACTTGCCCTCTTGGACTGCTCCATCATGGCCTACAACACAACAATCAGGGAAATCAGGAATGCTGCAGGTCAGACTGAGATATGAATCTAATCTATAGAAAGAGGGTCTGGCTGAACCACACGACAGTCATCACGATTCAGACACTGGCCTTCAGCAGTGCAAATATGTAATGAGAACAATTCAATCTGATTTACTTTTGTAGAGCAGAAAATCATAATTATCAATAACAGACAAGCAGATTAACCAACATTCACAGGATGCTCTGGACATCGTGTTGACAGTTAATGAACATCTCTAAAATGGGTACTGTGACTTTAAGACTAAGTATCAAATTTTTCCCATGTATTTGATCAAAATGTGTCTTGCCCCAGTACAGATCTGCAGCTCTTGAGGTCAAAATACTGTGTACAGTCTGCATCCAGTCATAAAGTGTTATATTATTTGATAAACAGAAAGTGTGTGTTAGCATGCTTGCTGTTGTCAGTTTTACCGTCATGGCAAAACTCCGCTCTGGCCTGTGAAAGACCTCTGTAGACTCAAAACCAAATTGTAAAACTGACCTAAAAACGCTACAAGAAGTAAAAGGAGGGTGGACTTTGTGAAGTATTACTGCATAGTTTGGGGATTTACTCGGAGGGTTTTACTTGCATCAAGTTTGCTATGACCCACTGGTGGTGAAAACTGTACTGAGCATAGACTGTATTAAGAAGTGGACTAAGGGAGTGTGACGCCACCCATAGTGTTCGACTCCAGTCAAGTGAAGCTCATCGGGGCTAGCAGTTATAGAGGCAAATTTGGAAATACCTTGCAACCAAAGAGCCAATCTGGAGCGAGGCTGTTGAAGGCAACGCCCCTTACCTCCCATACTGCTGGTTTAGCAGGAAGTGGACACTTGGCAATGCTGTCAGTCAAACATGTTGCTAACACTAGCAGGAGCAACTTCAGGGAAAGAAGGCCCCTGATTTGTCTGTTGATGTTCATGTCTTCAATCATGGACAAAATAGCAAAATAAAAACACAAGGATTATGTTGAACTGGTTTATATGAACATTTTGACACTAAAATGACAAGGCTCAATGCAGCCAAAGTACTCACTTCCTATTTTCGACTGCGGCGGCTAGCGTATTTGCATGTCCATTTATATATAGTGTATAGTGTGTACTAAGCTGGTTGCATCTCCTCCTGTTGGTAAAAGTGTGCGTTTGGGCGCTGTACCTTGCGGTTGTAGTTGTGGTCTGGAGACTTGAGGTGCTTTTGGATGAGGTGGTTCTGCATGGGAATGAACAGGTCACAGGCGGCACAGTGAGCAGCCTCCACCTTTCTGATGAAGTGCTCCAAGCCCAGGTCTGTGCACACAGAACAGAAAACAGACAAGATGACAAAAGTTTGAACAATCACAATTTCATCACATGTGCAATCAAAGTGGCACATTCAAAATGCACTACACAACGTTTTTAATGGCAGGTCCTTAACCTGCTCATTACTTTGCCTGGAATGTTCCACAGACAAAAAACAAAAACAAAATCAAAGATAGATACATTTAATGCCATTCCGTGGAATATTCCTAGCAAAGCAGCATAATTTCCAAGTTACATAATGCACCTTTAACAGAAGTGTCAATTTGTAAATTTGTGATCTAAACAAATTTGTGATGTAAACAATCTAATACCTGGGCCTCACTCCCGCTCACCCATTTAGCCCTACAGGTACTAAATTTTGTCCAGTGGATCCAAAGCGGTCTTTAATGAGGAGACAATATAAGCGTTTTTTGATGAGGAGACAATATAGCATGGCTAAAAGGTCCAAAAAGTCAGTTTAGTCCCACTTTTAGAGCTTAAAGAGATGCCATTTTACTGTTATGGGTTATTAACTGCTAACACATACTATATTTAGATCATCATCGTATCAGGTTTGTTGTGTACAGTTTTTGTATCACACTTTTTTATTTGTGGAGAATTGTAGTGTGGGAGCATGGGTGACATAGGCTTGTGGGCGGAGCACTGCACAGTATCTTACAGCTAACCGTACGGAGGGCTCGAAAAAGGCCCGGGAGAGATCGCTAAAATACTCAAACATGCATGAATGACATCTAAAACCTCTTCAGGCATGTTCTGGATGAGGGAGCAACATTATATTAAAAAAAAAAAAGGTTTTGCACATTATCCTCTCTTTAATCATATTTTAGTATCACTGAGGACTGTACATACTAAAAATATTTTTCAAAGCTCGTTGTGGACAAGCATCAGCTTTCCACTCAGAGACAACTGCAGAGCTTTAAAAAGGTTTACTCTGCCTGCTGTTCTTATCCTCGCCTACTCCATTGACCAATCAAAAAGCTCTCCAAACCCACTATGCCCTTAGTAAGTATGAAACTGCAGCAGGCGGCATAGGTGTACTTGTCCTTGAAACAGTAGCCTGCTCACCTCTGGTCAGATCCTGCTCCCTGTACACCTGGCAGATGGACGCAGAATGGTTCTCCAGCTGACCCACGCGGAACTCTGTCTTCCTCAGCTTGTTCTGCAGATACTCCTACGACACAAGCACCAGAGATGAACAACACCACACATGAACGTCAGCCAAACTGAAAAGCCACATACACAAACAGGCAAAAGTTTGGATACGCCCTCTCATTCAATGTCTTTATTCTTTAATTTTACACAGGAAAGACATCAAATATACAATGTATGATATATGAAATTATATAGAAAAGAAAAAATAAAATAACTCAATTTTATATTCAAATCCTCACAATGTCCACCTGTTTGCTTTGTCAACACTGAAAACCCTTGGCCTTCTCTAAATGATCTTCATGATGAAGTGTCCTGAAGTTTTTACTTCACAACTGCGTCAGAGTCAAGACAGGTTGAATCCACAGACCACTGGCTTAACAGGGAGCGATTGCTTAGCAACGCTGTCAATCAAACCTGTTGCTAAGGCTAGTGAGGGTGTGACCTCGGCAAAAGAGGACATCTCATTGGTCAGTTATTAATGTTCATATCTTGATTTGTGGACAAAATAAAGGGTAAAAAAGGCCCATGTAAAGTGGGTTAACATGAAAATTTTAAGACCAAAATGGAACGTCGTGTCAGTACAGCCATGACCATCTATACATACAATCTATGTCAATCGCAGTGGGCTTTAAAGGGCACAGGGCTGCTGAGCTTGAGCAAGTTTCTGATTAGGAAACCATGGTTCAACAAAAAACAGCTACAGAAGGAACCCAATATCATCCCTATTGGGTTTGACAGTATAATGGAATACACCAAGGCGGCGCATACCTGCAGGAAGTCCGTGGTGGGTTTGGACAGCTGACTTTGGAGGAACTTGAAGTGGTCTTTATGGAAGCGGCTGGTGAGGTGGGCTTCCATGTCCTCCTTGTAGAAAGAGCGGAACTTGCACACTGAGCAGGTAAACATCACCCTGAGGGAAGCAAAGAGGATGGAATGGCATCAGGATTAACAGGGAGGTTATATTACTCTAAAATTCTTGTTGGACTAAACACATATGCTGCCGATCAATTGGTCAACTAAAAAGGGGACACAGCAAAAGTTCTCAAAACTACACATCTCTATGTATCTTACCCAAACTGAGCTCACAAGAGTGTACCTGGAGGGGGACTTCATACAAAAACAACTATTTATGCAGAAAAAAAGTACTAAGAAACAATGTATTTATATAAAGACAGATTAAACTTACTGAGTTTAATCTGTCTTTTTGTAAATACAAAAAAATACCAATACTTAGTAGTAGTGTAGTAGGTGTGCATACTAAAAATATTGGCACAAAAATTCTTATAAAATGTATGCCAATTATTGGAGCTTAAATGTAACTTGCTCTGATTGGACGCATTACTTTCCATGGTGACATCCACTAGAAAACACTTCTACTTGAAGGTCAGCCACCTGCTTGTCTCTGAAAAATTCCACAGTATTGAATTAAACTCATCTGTCTAACATGCATTCAACTACATCTGTTGTAGTCGCTCAAAATACCAGGAAAAAAATACATATCCTTATTGCCTCTCCACAGATCAGACCTGAAACTTTGGCTTGCTGAACTGCTTTTCTCCATGGGGATAATAAGTTAAATGCTAAACTGTGAAACATTTAAAGCAAAGCAATAACATCCATGGAGACAAGAAGGTGGCAAACCCCACACCAGAATGATTACATAGCACTCTGTAAAGTAGTTGGTCGAAGCCTCATTTTGGCAGCGTCCTTACCGCTCAATGAAGCCCCTCCTCTTCCTCATCCTCTGGTGGTTGCTCTGGGCCGCTGGGGTCTGCTTGCTCTGGGCCTTGCTCCCCTGACCTCCATCCTCCCCCTTTGGCTCAGCTGATGAATGACAACACCTTTAGGTCTATGGTACAACACTAACAACCAAAGAACAGCAGTGAAAGCAATACCTTTTTCTGTAGTTTCTGTGGCCGACACGTCCTAGGAGGAGAGAACAAGCCAATAAAGTGGGACTAAACACCAAAATGTTCCTTGGGAATACCTCATAGCCTTAGTTGGTATAATCTGGCCCTTTTCACCACCAAAGAAAGATTTGGCTTTCCAAGTACCTCCAGATCTAGACCAGGTATATAACAACTACTGCAGGTCTAATGTAGGGCTAAAATGAGATCTAAAAGTGGACTGAGACATAGTACTGGACATAGTAAAACTATGAATACTCATCAATGTGTTGGTTAACAATTCTGTCATTCATTATCTACTGCCTCAATGTACTTTGTATGAACTGCAATTTAGTGAGTCTTTAATCTACGTACACATTATGCGCACACATTACATGCATGCACATGCACTCCCGGTGTGTATGTGCATGTGTTTGAATGATACACACATACACTTTACTTGCATACACATGCACACGCACACCCGGTGTGTGTGGGCATGTGTATGGATGTTATACACATACACACTACATACATACACACACACATACACACGCACAGATGGTGAAGGAATGTATCTATGTTTGCTACTGCGATGAAATCTTAATGGTGTGACTTAGTTAAATATGGGGGGTAAGCGCTCACAAGTATTTTACTTCTGCTTACTCCTTTTGAGCATTGTACAAAATTTGGGATGTGGGTGTACACTGTTTCGTTTTTTTCATTATGTCTGCTCAAATAAACAATATTCATTCATTCATTCATAAAAGTGGACTACACCATTTCTAAACAAGAAATTATCCAAAAGAGGATGACGAGCTGAAGAACTGAAGAGCTGTCCAAGTACTACCTGAAGGAGCTTACATACCACAGCTTGAGTAACACCCAAAGAGTATGCTACACCTGCATAAGTTGACACATTTAAAAGTAAAACTCAGGTTAGCTTCTTTCAAAAATACTAAACTGTGTGGTGTGGCACTTTGAGCACAGACATGTTCAGAAAATGACTGAACTGTATAGACTTATTGGTCCTGAAGGGATTATATCTTTTAAATCGTTTTAAATCAAGTGTCGAAGAGCCTGGTACCTCTGAAGCCTTGGATTCGTCCCCATGTCCGTTCTTGTCTTGTGTCTCTGTAGGAGCACAGGGGACAGATGTGATTGCACAGGTGGCAGGTGCAACAACAGGGGCAGCAGTGAGCACAGCTGTAGTACCTGGAGCATCACCAGCGGAGGCAGCGTCTCCTGTTGACTCTGTTTTGTTTATTTTCGACTCGGGCTCATCTCCTTCTGCATTCTGCCGCTTCTTCTTCTGTGGCTGTTGCTTCACCTGCTACAGCACACAGCGCTCTTTAGCACGTGCTTCTACAGAAGGTCACAGCACCAGGGGGACTATTGGCACACTACATTAACACTTTTACACTAGTGTCATCAGAAAGTACTGTGCATGTGGAACACTTGAGAATACAGGGCCAGAGCATTGGGCCTTGCCCTTGTGGGACGGTGTAGGGGACATGTTGAGGACCAGCTCAGATAGAGGGGCAGTCATGCATGCTGAGCTGCCGCTCCTATGCTTATATGGGCTCTGTGTGGGCATTATTTCAGGAGCTCTCAGACTATGGAGGTACTTACTTTGTTAAGGGGTCTCTTGCGGCCTCGCTGGCGGCCAGCCCGTGGGCCCCCTCCAAAATGCCTCCCGGGGAAGTCGTGAGGGCCCTGGCTGGGACCCTGGCTGGGGCCCTGGTGGAAGCCCCCGCTCTCAGGGTACATGCGGTTGGACAGGAGGGATGGGAGCTTGCCTCTACCACCTCCTGGAGACTGGCCCCTGTGGCCCCTGTGACCACCGAAGCCCCCCGTGTTGCCACCCCGTCGGGGGCTGTGGCGGTTGGCTGAAGCCCATCCTCCAGAGCTGGCTCCCTGGCCCCCGCTGAAGGGCTCCCTCATATTCGGTCGCATTTTAGCAACTCCGTATGAGGAATAGTCATCAAAGCTTGCCCCTGAACCCATCCCCATCCCTCCTCCGTAGCCAGAGCCTCCGCGGTGAGTCAACAGCATGTTGTCACCCCTGCCATCCCCGTAACCATAGCTACCAGATCTGTAGAGATCTCGGGAGGAGGCCAAGGAAGAGCGCGAGTCCATAGACTCATACTGGTCATACCTGTGGGAGGAGGAGAGCAGTCACAGACAGAAGAGGTGCTGGAGCCAGGAGCACAGCTCTGCTCCGTGCTCTCAGGTGCCCTCACAGTCCAGAACACATGTGACAGAGGAGCACTAAACAACAACACACATATCAGACAGTGTGGGCTCTGGGTGAGGGGCGACTGCAGCTTTCGTCAGATTCTTAACATTTCAAGGCTCTTTTAGAACCCATAATGGCTGGATTTTCAACTCTAGGTTGGGCCAACAAATGGAATCAATTCATAGCTCCATGAACTACAGCCACAATGTAAGGCGAGTTCAAATGAAGGGTAAATACTAAAATTGGATGCCAGAAAGTACATTCTGCAATACTCAAAGTTATAGGCACACACACACTTGGCCGGGCCTGTTCCCCTCATATGAACAGTACAGTAGGTTTGACCCTCCTGCGGAGAAGCTGTGGACTCTGCAGTGGGCTAGGCTCACCTGTCCCCCTTCACACCCCCCTCCAGCTGGGACAGCATGTCCAGCCGCTCGTTGATCTTGGCGATAACATCATCAGCATGAGACCCTGTGGACGACAGGAGGCATGGAGCATTTATACTGTGTGTCTAACAGAACCACAGGGAAAGCCCCAGTCCCAAGCTTCAGGGTGGGACCTGAGGAACATCTTAAATGTGCACAATGACAATCAGTATGAGTTTGAGCACTGAAAGAACTTCACATTTCCAAGAAGGTTTTACAGTTTGGCTCCTAAAGACAAATTTAAAGCAAGGCTCCCAGAACAGTGCGTAAATGTAGACATGATTCTTACCTCTGCTGCTGGGGCCTCCACCTCCCCAACTAGAATAACCTGAACACGGGAAAAAGCAGAAGTCAAATGTTGAAGTAAAAAAGACAACGGAATCTACATACACAATATTCATATATTTCCAAAGTACAGCGGAGGTGGCTCTTGCAGCTGGAGTAATGTCCCACCATAAAGCATTAGAGTGTTACAGATCGTGCAGCTGAGAACACAAACGTAGCTCTTTGGCTAACATGGTGACACGCGACAATGCGCTAACAGTCAGAGTAAAATGGAGCCACAGGACTGAGCCTCTGAACTTTACGCACTGCTGCGGTCACATCCAGAGCCTCACAACATAAGAACACGAACTCATTGTGTGAACACGTAAACACTGGATTAATTCACACGCTTGTGTTTTAAAATGCACTTTGTTGCGGCTAACAGGACTAGCCTAGCCCCTAGCAGCCGCATTAGCTCGTCTGCAGAGGGGTGTGGCCTCTCTACACTAAAGTGCGGGTTTGACGCAGAGAGCGGCGCATAAGTACCAGATCCGTATCCTCGGCTGTCCATGGCGCAGTGCGATACCCGTGTGCCTCTGTGTGTGCAGGACAGGCTGAGGCTGGAGCAGAGAGCAGACTGTGCAGAAAAGCAGTGTGACGAGTGTGAGGAGCAGCGGCGCACTGATGCGACAGAGGCTAAAACCACTGAGAGCGCACTGCTGACACCTGCTGGAGTGGAGGAGGATAACAGACTACAGCCAGGGGCCCGGGGCCACTGAGGGGCCCCAAGTTCATCGGGAGTGATTGCCTACTTTTATATGTCTCATGTATGCTGTAGTCTGTAGAGCATAGACCTAAACATAATGGAACCTGGAGACCTGACTTTAGCCATATTACACTCTGCTCTGGGTGCGCAGGGCTAATTATAAGTCTCTTTGATGGCTGATCATTTGTAGCAGGCATACATCATGTTCTTATTTGGAGAGGATCATAAACTGGGACTGCAAAGCCCTGGTGAGATCAGCTGAATGCTCAAAATCCCTCGTGTGAAAACCACGAAGAACTTAAGGAGTTTTGATCAGTGCATTGGTCCTATGGCTGACATTGTGTAGACTTTGCACCACACATTCGAAGTCATCAATAGACTACTGCCCAGGAGGAGACTGACAAACGTGTGGCTGCCTATCTGTGTCTAAGGACTCTCAGACAGACACAGTCACCTCTAGTCCTGCAGGCAATGTGGGTGAAGTGCTCTGCTTAAGGACACAACAACTCAGGTCTTCACAGATAAGAACTAAAATCGAGCTACCAACCCAAGGTACTTCATCACTGAGGCGTCAAATCATGTGCATCATGTGTCAATAGTCAACAGGGGGCGCCAATAGCTCAAAAGTATTTCTTTGTTAGTGGAGTAATGCGCATAGGCCTACTCATTCTAACAGCGTCATGTAAAGTCACCCTCAAACTAACCACAAACTCTCTAAATGTTGTGAGATTTTAATTATTGCACCGGGCAAAACTAAAGAGTATTACTAAACTAAGAGGATTAGCCTAACTGTCGTGCAAAGTCTCACCAAACTCTGAACTTCTCCTTCTAACCATCACATGGGCGGAGTTACAGAGCTGACGCTACTGTCGCTGCAGTCCCAGGCCGGGCACAAGCTCTCCAGTGCGGCCGGGACAGGGGCGCAGTGCTCGGTCAGATCACCTCCGACCCTCGGTGCTTGTGCTGAGTCTTTGCTGACTCTGCTGACAGACTCCGGGCTGTGGGAGCGGGCTGTGCCACCGGAGGTAACTCGTCAGTCTCTGAAGCGGATGTGAGACGCGGCAGTGGGCAGACTTAGCGCAGTTTATCTCGTGGATGCGCTCCGCGTTATCAGCCGTGGACACGCGCTGCCGCTCCTCGGCCAGACTGTGCACGCGTCAGTCTGCTCAGGAGGAACCTGTTCAGATAATAGAGAGTTTTTCATCTTAGCGTTTCCTCGCCTCTTGTGAGAGTCTAAAAGTGACGGTCACATTGCAGACTATTGAGTCATCACAAAGCAGTGGGTAAGTGCCTCCTCTGAGCTGTTTACATGTCTGTCCTGCACTGAACTTTATTAGGCCTGTGATGTGTGAGGGCCCAGCTGTTTGTGAGCTGAGGGTCGGCCTGTGTTTACTCCTGATATGTTCTTTTAGTAGAGGAGCCCCGTGTCTCACAGAGAGCCCACAGCAGTCTGTGGCAGAGCTGGAATGTAAAGACAGCCTGGGACAGCCTGCTGAGCTCAGCTTAGAGGGATTTGTGAGGGGGATTATGGTACAAACTACTTGTGTGTGGCACACCTCACAAACGGTGCCACTTAGTCCAAAGGTCTGTCCACAGTGTGGTCCTAATGTGAGGGTCTGTGCACAGTGTGGTCCTGATGTGAGGGTCTGTGCACAGTGTGGTCCTGATGTGAGGGTCTGTGCACAGTGTGGTCTTAATGTGAGGGTCTGTGCACAGTGTGGTCTTAATGTGAGAGTCTGTGCACCGTATGGTCCTGATGTGAGGTCCTGATGTGAGGGCGTGATATAGGGGCGACGGCTGGCGCTGAGCGGGAAAACTAACTGAGTAAAGATGACGCACACCAAAGTCTTCCTGTGGCACTTCCTGTGTGGTTGTGCTGCGAAGACTTACTTCCTGTGTGCTCTCACCCAAAGCGGGTTAATGTACAGTTGCACTAATATTTGCAACTGAGCAGTTCCTCCAAGATTTAATGTATGTTAGATCATGCAGCCATAGTATCGAAATCGATACCGGAACTTAAAAAGTTGGATCAGTGCATCCCTACAAATAATATCCCAGCATGCAGATATTACAGGTTTAGAGAGTGAAATGTGCCAAAATGGGTGGGGTCATTTTGAGTGTATGGATACACCAGACTGTCACAGTGACACAGTATGTGTGTACTTACTGTGCTCTCCCTCCTGTCCCTCCTTAGCGTCATGTCTCGCCGTAGCACGCGCCTGATCTCGGGGGGATACTACCACTCAGACGAAGAGTCGGACTCCAGCAGCGTCACCACTATCTCCTACAGAGAGAACCCTGTCAAGTAAGAGCCACTACAGCCCCCTACCCTTGTCCGTGCCCCCCTACCCATGTCCACACCCCCTTACCCCTGTCTGCATCCTCCTTCTCCTGTCTGCATGTACCCTTACTCCTGTCTGCAAGTCCCTGTCAGTGCTTACCCTTGTCTGCATGCCCTGTTACACTTGTCTTACCCCCGTCTTACCCTTGACTGCGTGCCCTATTACCCTTGTCTTACCTCATGTCTTACCCTTGTGTGCGTGCCCTATTACCCTTGTCTTACCCCCTGTCTCATCCCCTGTCTTACCCCTGTCTGCCTGTCATCACTCAGGGTGTTTAAGAAGAAAAGCGGAGGCCGAAAGAAGCGGTCAGAGACAGATGTGAGTCCTGTCAGCTCCAGGACTAGTCCGGAGCAGACACAGGAGGGTAAGCACCATGTCTGAGCCGCTAGGGAATGTGCACTTCATCACATCAGAGAGCAAAAGAAAAGAAGAAAAAAAAATCTGGACAAATGTTTAAGAGTGAATAAGTTTGACCGCTCATTCAGGAGGCTTCTACGGTCCTGACAGGGTTCTGAAAATCACTGCCTTATATCTGTCTGAAGCGAAGAGTACTGTAGACAACCAGTCTGTGTTAGCTTTATTTTGATAATTTCAGCTCTGGAATTGCCAATCTATACTAAAAAAAGGGTAAAATGCAGCTGTTAACTTGAAAACTACCACTTCATGACATCACAAGGTGGAACAGAGCATTTTGAACTGAGTGGTACACTGGGTGAAGATGCACAGAAATTAATATTTGACAATAGTAAGAAAATACCTTTATTTTGCCGGAACAATGTTTGAAATATTGGGGAAATGTGTTTTGTTGAGTAAATGATGATGATGTTACCAGTGTGATGTTATCGTCTCTCTACTTCCTGTCATTTTCAACATGATTTTCAGGTTTTCTGCAAGAACTGCTTCTTGACTGGTGTAACACTATCATTTATACCAACAGCAGGTTTATCCCATCAAATTAAGCCAAAACTAAAGAATTATAAACACATCATACACATTTTAAGACAGTGATGTATAGAACAATGCATGAAGAACTGAAGAAACCTCTCAGAAAACTTTGACAGAATACATTTTTTCTGGAGATGGGTCCCATATTGAGCCGATCTGCCTTAACCTTAATTTTACTCATTTTGAAGTTGAAGAATTATATTTGGATACATTGTTGTAGTTATGAATTGCCTGTGTGCAAATGTGCTGCTGCCCCTCTCCCATAAAACAGACCAGTGTCCCTGCAGCTGTCAAACTTTATGTCAGATGCCACGTTTGGTGCATTATTTAAAAGTCCTATATTACACAGAATTTACCCCTGTGAGCTTTTAGTCATGTTATAATGTTACCTCATCAAAACAGACCTGGAGTTGTGTTGTGTTTCATTCACACATTTGAGTAACCTTGTATTATTATTTTGTCTTCATCTCCAAAGCTCAAAATGCCTCTTTTCCACCTTTTGATGTCATTAAGAGGTAGTTTTCAAGTTAACAGCTGCCTTTTACTTTTAGTTATGTAGAGACCCGAACTTCTTAAAGTGTATCACAGTGTATCACTTCCTGTATTACCACATAACATCATATACAGGGTTTGTGTGTTATACTTGTGTGAATGAAACAAAGCACAACCCCATCTGTTCAGATCAGAAAATGCGATAATATGGGCTCTTTAAGGTTTTGTCATTCTAAATACAATAGCTTCAAGTTATAAATCAGACAGACAGTTACTCTTCTTGAGCAGGAGTTCTCCCAAATATTCTGGGACCACTACTTTCTACTACTTAAGTAATAATATATTGAACAATAGATGCTTTTTACTGATTCTGACCTGATCATTGTCATGTTCTGTAGCTTCACCTGCAAACTGGAGAGCTATCTCCAGACCGGCCCTGCGGAGTCCTACCCCTGTCCCCTCAGCCCCGTCTGCCCCCTCTGCCCCCTCCCCTCTTGGAACCACCAGGAGCAGGCCTGTGTTACACTTCCAGCTCCAGCCAGAACGTGCCCAGAGCGGGGTGGACAGTTCAGGGTACTCATCGTCCGAAGACCCCCGCAGGAGTTCCAGCAGCTGCAGCGGCAGTGGACCAAGGGGCGGTGCAGGGGCCCGGACAGCGTCTAGGGCGGTGTCCAGGGAGTGGCTGACCGACGCTGCGTCCAGACTGAAAGGTGAGCACAGAGGTTCCATTAAAGGGGCACTACTTAAATGTATCTAACACCATGGAGACAAGTAAGTGGCACCACCGGGCCTGTAGGTTATGGGTCTGATCTGTGGAGAGGCATGTCCGCTCAATGACAAACTGAATGAAAAATACCGAAAAAGAATGAATGTCTTTTCAGGTATTTTTGAGCAATAAAAACTCCTAGAACTGGAAATAAAAGATAAGAGACAACAGTTTTAATGCTATTGTCTCTTATCCCCCCCCCCCTCTCGTCGGAAATGTTACATAAAAAAGATAAGAGACAGTAGTTTTAATGCCATACCGGGCAACATTTCTATGGAGACAAGCAGGTAGTGTCCCCCCCGCCACCTCTGAAATGTTACATAGTGCAAACTCTTGGTTAATGTCATTTATATTTAAGATTTCGTTTCCAAATTGATCTGTATTTTTCTTTAATTCAAATTTTGAGTTCAGAAAGTGGTGTCTGTTGGTGCTACGTTTTTGTGTATTCACTTAGAAGTATTTACAAATGAACATATGTCAGATTAATCTCCATCTGTTGTTCCTGGACAGACTCATGGTCAAAGTCACACTTCATCACAAACATGATTCACTTTCATGTACAGAGTTTGTGAGATAGTAACATAGTAAAACATTATTTTTTGGGGAAACGTTTTGACAGATGTGGCGACAGGAGCGATGGCAGTGGTCCAATCCAGTAGCAGTAGGGTCGTCCAGCTGGCTCGCTCCGGTTGGCCCTTCACACCGGCCGCGGGTGTCAGGAGTGTCACGGGTAAGCCTAAGCAGATTTGAGTAGCGGCACATTCCTTCCATTCATGTTACTTGTATGTTACACGTTTGTTGTACGTTTTCACAGCAAAGCCCTCGTCCAGCGCTCGGATGAAGAAGCTGTGTGGCCTGCTCCCGCTCCTGCTCCTCCTCCTCCTGCTCCTCCTCCTCCTTGGTGAGAGACACTTGTACTATCACAGGAATTAAGTACTTCAGCTTAAAGGAGACGTATTATGCAACATGGACTATGAACTTTTTAACAGCTTTGTAATGGTATTCACACATCCCACACAAATTAGCATGTTCATTTTGTTTGAGTAATCCTGTTTTGCCACACATATCAGGCTTGAATGCCCAGAACATTTTCCACCTAGCCCCTATCCCCGCCCACAGCTCTGGCAAATATGTGCAGTTAAGGTGGACCTGATTTGAGTCTGTTGGATGTCGTAATGTTGATGGGTGGTGTCTCGCTGCAGGTGCCTGGTGGACTTCCCTCCTTTCTGGACTGATCTTCAGGACTGGACCCTCCCTGACAGTCCCTGCTGAGTCCATCCCTGGTTCTCCGCCTGCTGCTCTGGTAACCATCACCATGTTTTAAGTCTGTTTCCTTCTCAAAAACAAAAAACAGTGCCTGAAGACTTTGAAATACAGAATATTGGCAAACTATCATTATCTTTTAACATTTTGATTAATAATACTACTTTGTTTTGAGCTTCTCGCCATGTTATAACAGTGTTCCCTCATCCAAAACATGCCTGAAGAGGTTTAGATGTCATCCATGCATGTTTGAGTAATAAAGGGATCTCACAGGCACTATTAAATCTCCTTACTTTTAGCTGTAAGATCCTGTCCCATGCCTGTGTCCCCCGTGCTCCCATATGACAGTTTTATATAGAGCTTTTGCGCCTTCAAAACACTCAAAGCGCTTCACATCAAGGAACCACTCACCTATTCACACTTGCATCATCTGTGGGAGCTGGAATCGCACCGCCAACCTGTGAGTTAGTGGATCTGACCTCTGAACTGATGATATGTACATCGACCTTCAGATCAGTGGACAAAACTGAGATACTGTCGCCTACGATACAAAACAATACACTACAACTTCACAAACCTGATGCGATGTAGTGCAGCAGTTTTATTAGCAAGATGCACGCTGATTGTGTTGTGGTCGCGCTCTGAAGGGGGAGTGACTTAGCACGTGGAGCAAGGAGAGGGGAGACTTATAGCGTCAGATAAGTAATCACACGTTTGATTTGAATATGTTGTTTTCTGCGAATTTTGCTTTTTCAAAACAATAAACGGCAACATGTTGATCTGAAGAGTTATATTTTAGCATTTAAGACCCTCAGGAGTTTCATTTCTTTTTGGACCAAATCCAGTCTTGTCTTTAATGACGCTGTTCTGTTGTTGGTCCAGGACGCTGCCGTTGTGTCTGCTGCTGTAGAGGCGAAGCTGCGGTATATTCAGGTAGGATACAGTCTCACAAATAATGGACAAACTCACAGAAAATGTTTGTTTATTTTCATTCAAAAGCTGCATTTTGGAAAGTAACTAATTGCAAATACTCATGTTACATAATTAAATAGATTTTTAAGGTAATTGCACTCGAATAGATTTACAAACCTGTACTTTTACTTGTACTTGAGTATAATTCTAGCCTTTAAATCATAAAAGTAACTGAGTACACGTCCAAATCGCTCTGATCTACAGCTGTGTCCCATCCTTTCTATACAAATACACATAACGGCACTGCATCTCATCATTGTCAAAAGTATCGAAAATCAGATACTAATCGATACGAAAACTTGTATCGAAACTAGAGACTCATTTGAGCAGGTATTGATACTAAAAAAGTCCCATTCACAGGACAAAATGAATGATCTTGAGCTGTATCAGAACAAGGATTACACAGATATAAGGCCACGTGGAAATATTAAAGAAAGTACTACTATTTAATGTTAAAAATCATGTTCTATTGTCTAAAGAAAGAGTGTTTTTATTATCTTTGTGGAATCAGTATTGAGTATCAAGTCGAACTAGTAGACTATCGTAATGGATTGTGAAAGAGTGATTCAAAATGCTGCTAAAATTTCATTAAAAAGTCATCAGTAAATCGTAGTATTTTTCATGCATACTTTTATTTTAGCTTTTGTAGAATCTTGGCAGCAGTAATTGTGCATCTAATTGATACTTTGCAGCTGTTATCCTCAACATTCTCTGGGAGTGTGATGCTAACTGTAGGCACTTCTCTGTCTGAAGCTTTGACTTAAATCTGAGCTTTATTTCAACACAATCTGACCATAAAAACTGATTTAGTTCGAACTACAGCAGGTGAGCTGATTTGTGCTGTTAAACAAGACTCTCTCAAATAACTTTGCAGTCACAAGCTAGCTAGCATTAGCCAACAGTTTTTCAGTTTGTCACTCTCACCTTTTTATTGAAAATCTAACTCCTAAACAGGACCATGAACGCTCGGATTAATAACAGACTCCTGAAAATGTGCTGTTTAAATTCATTTTGTGTTTTTTTCTTGAGTTTTCAGGCGATCTTAAAACTCTTTGTCAGTGTTTGGTAATGTGTGTATTGTGTCACCATGGTAACTGATGAACGTTCCGCTTCACACATACATGTAGAGCACCCCCAGCATGATGTCACTGCAAAGTTTCATTATTACATGACATTATGAGCCAAATAACTGTACTTTTTCCACCTTACCTGTAAATATTTATTATGTTTTACAGAGAGAAATGCAACTTAAAAATGACCTTCTTGTGGCCGAGGTAAGAGTCGTACAATGCTATTAATAGGTTGTGTTCACATGACAACACAACATTGTAGACTCCCCATAGTTATCCTGAGCTGGAGACAGGTCAGACGGATACAGTGGTGTTTCCTGTCAGATTGTAGATTTGTTGACCTGGTTTATGGTTAATGTAATTACACATAATTATAATAATTACTGTGTCTATCCACATGAAACAAAAACTGGCACAAAGTTCAACGTCTTCTGTCTGCACAAATAAATATCCTCATAAAGTGGTGCCATTATTCAACCCCAAAGATGGGTTTGTTGTCAGTTGAAAGGAATTTAAGCCATAAGATTACATTTTATGCAAATTTTTATGCCTCTTGTGAGCTTTAAGCCATGTAAGAATGCTGTCGCCTCCTCAAAAACATACCTGGAATTGTGTTTTGTTTCATTCACACATGTCTGAGTAATTCTTTATTATTAGTCTGCATACATCTCCAAAGCTCAAAATGCTCTGCTCCACCTTGTGATGTCATCTAGTGGTAGTTTTCAAGTTACCTTTAATTCACTAGAGATTGGCAATTCCAGCACTGAAATTATCCAAATGATTCTAATGAAGCTGTATTGAGTTTAAAAACACAGTGGAGCACTTCCTGTATTACCACATGACATCATAAGGTGATACAGCTCTTTTCAACTGACAACAATCATGTCTCTAAAGTTGAATGGCACCACTTTCTGAAGCTGCTGGGATATAATAATTTCTTTTTAGTTTATTTATAAACACAGAGAAGACGTTGACCTTTGTGCCAGTTTTTGTTTCATGTGGCTAGATCCAGTATTTACAGAGATATTAACCATAAACCAGGTGAACAACGGTTTAAAATGTTGTGTTGTTACGTGACACAGTCCATATGAACTGGACCGGAGCTGATCATGACTGTGTGTTTTCAGCTGAAGCGACAGGTGCAAATGGAGCTGCAGGTGATCAGACAGAGCAGTGAGCAGAAGGAGCAGAGACAGGAGCAGAAACAGGCCCAGAGACAGGAGCAGGAGCAGCGACAGGAGCAGCAGCAGGAGCGGCGCCTGTTGGATCTTCAGTCCACCCTGCAGCAGCTCCAGTCCCACAGTGAAAGGTCTGCAGAGGACCTTCTCCTCAGGCTGAGCGCGCTAGAGGAGCAGGTACTGGTGCTACTCTCTGATATCTGATAGGCTGATATCTAAGCAACACTACCTAAACCAACACACTCTCTCTTTTACTTTAGAAATTATTTAGAACTGAAAATATGGGGGCGGTGCTGAAAACACAGAACCACTCACTGCGCCTGTGCCGAGAGAGTCATTAAGTGCTTTCAGTACCGCCCTCTGGTGGTCGGAAAGGATGAAATAGAAATGTGCGACAATGGAATTCCTGCCTCAGTCACTGTCATAACATCCATCCATCCATCCATTTTCTTCCGCTTATCCGGGGCCGGGTCGCGGGGGCAGCAGTCTAAGCAGGGACTCCCAGACTTCCCTCACCCCGGACACGTCCTCCAGCTCCTCCGGTGGGACCCCAAGGCGTTCCCAGGCCAGCCGAGAGACATAGTCCCTCCAGCGTGTCCTGGGTCTTCCCCGGGGCCTCCTCCCGGTGGGACATGCCCAGAACACCTCCCTAGGGAGGCGTCCAGGAGGCATCCTGAGCAGATGCCCGAGCCACCTCAGCTGGTTCCTCTCAACGTGTAGGAGCAGCGGCTCTACTCCGAGCTCCTCCCGTGTGACTGAGCTCCTCACCCTATCCCTAAGGGTGCGCCCGGCCACTCTGCGGAGGAAGCCCATTTCAGCCGCTTGTATCCGCGATCTTGTCCTTTCGGTCATTACCCAAAGCTCATGACCATAGGTGAGGGTAGGAACGTAGATTGACCGGTAAATCGAGAGCTTCGCCTTCCGGCTCAGCTCCTTCTTTACCACAACGGACCGATACAGCGACCGCATCACTGCAGACGCTGCACCGATCCGCCTGTCAATCTCACGCTCCATCGTTCCCTCACTCGTGAACAAGACCCCGAGATACTTAAACTCCTCCACTTGGGGCAGAGACTCACCACCCACCCGGAGAGAGCAAACCACCTTTTTCCGGTCGAGAACCATGGCCTCGGATTTGGAGGAGCTGATTCTCATCCCAGCCGCTTCACACTCGGCTGCAAACCGCCCCAGTGCCTGCTGCAGGTCCTGGCTCGAAGAAGCCATCAGGACAACATCATCTGCAAACAGCAGAGATGAAATCCTGTGGTTCCCAAACCAGGCCCCCTCCGGCCCCTGACTGCGCCTAGAAATTCTGTCCATAAATATAATGAACAGAACCGGTGACAAAGGGCAGCCCTGGCGGAGTCCAACATGCACTGGGAACAGGTCTGACTTACTGCCGGCAATGCGAACACAGCTCCTGCTCCGGTCATACAGGGACCGGACAGCCCTTAGCAAAGAGCCCCGGACCCCATACTCCCAGAGCACCCCCCAAAGGACACCACGAGGGACACGGTCGAATGCCTTCTCCAGATCCACAAAACACATGTGGACTGGTTGGGCATACTCCCATGAGCCCTCGAGGACCCGATGGAGAGTATAGAGCTGGTCCAGTGTTCCACGACCAGGACGAAAACCACACTGCTCCTCCTGAATCCGAGGTTCGACTATCGGTCGGATTCTCCTCTCCAGCACCCTGGAATAGACCTTACCGGGAAGGCTGAGGAGTGTGATTCCCCTGTAATTGGAACACACCCTCCGGTCCCCCTTTTTATACAGAGGGACCACCACCCCGGTCTGCCATTCCACAGGTACTGTCCCCGACCGCCACGCGATGTTGCAGAGACGTGTCAGCCAAGACAGTCCCACAACATCCAGAGACTTGAGGTACTCAGGACGGATCTCATCCACCCCCGGAGCCTTGCCACCGAGGAGCTTGCCAACCACCTCAGTGACTTCAGCCAGGGTGATGGACGAGTCCGCCTCTGGGTCCCCAGTTTCTGCTTCCTCCTCGGAAGACGTGACAGTGGGATTGAGGAGATCCTCAAAGTATTCCTTCCACCGCCCGACCACATCCCCAGTCGAGGTCAGCAGCTCTCCACCCGCACTGTAAACAGTGTTGGTGAAGCACTGCTTTCCCCTCCTGAGGCGTCGGACGGTTTGCCAGAATCTCTTTGAGGCCGTCCGATAGTCCTCCTCCATGGCCTCCCCGAACTCCTCCCAACCCCAAGTTTTTGCCTCTGCGACTGCCCGAGCCGCGGCACGCTTGGCCTGCCGGTACTCATCAGCTGCCTCAGGAGTCCCACGAGCCAACAAGGCTCGATAGGACTCCTTCTTCAGCTTGACGGCATCCCTTACTTCCGGTGTCCACCACCGGGTTTGGGGATTGCCGCCGCGACAAGCACCACAGACCTTACGACCACAGCTACGAGCAGCCGCATCAACAATAGAGGTGGAGAACATGGCCCACTCGGAGTCCATGTCTCCAACCTCCCCTGGGATCAGGGAGAAGCTCTCCCGGAGGCGGGAGTTGAAGACCCCCCTGACAGAGGGCTCCGCCAGACGTTCCCAGCAGACCCTCACAATACGCTTGGGCCTACCAGGTCTGTCCGGCTTCCTCCTCCGCCAGCGGATCCAACTCACCACCAGGTGGTGATCAGTTGACAGCTCAGCCCCTCTCTTCACCCGAGTGTCCAAGACACGCGGTCGGAGGTCAGATGACACGACAACAAAGTCGATCATCGACCTCCGACCTAGAGTGTCCTGGTGCCACGTGCACCGATGGACACCCTTGTGCTCGAACATGGTGTTTGTTATGGACAAGCTGTGACTAGCACAGAAGTCCAATAACAAAACACCGCTCGGGTTCAGATCGGGGAGGCCGTTCCTCCCAATCACGCCCCTCCAAGTGTCACTGTCGTTACCCACATGGGCGTTGAAGTCCCCCAGGAGAACAACGGAGTCCCCGGTTGGTGCACTGTCTAGTACCCCTCCCAGGGACTCCAAGAAGGCCGGGTACTCTGCACTGCTGTTTGGCCCGTAGGCCGACACAACAGTGAGAGACCTGTCCCCGACCCGAAGGCGCAGGGATGCGACCCTCTCGTTCACCGGAGTGAACCCCAACACGCAGTGGCTGAGCTGTGGGGCAATGAGCAAGCCCACACCAGCTCGCCGCCGCTCCCCGCGGGCAACGCCAGAGAAATGGAGAGTCCAACCCCTCTCAAGAAGATGGGTTCCAGAGCCCAAGCTGTGCGTGGAGGTGAGGCCGACTATATCTAGCCGGTAACGCTCAACCTCCCGCACAAGCTCAGGCTCCTTCCCCCCCAGCGAGGTGACATTCCATGTCCCCAGAGCTAGTCTCCATGTCCGGAGATCCGGTCGTCGAGGTCCCCGCCTTCGACTGCTACCCGGATCTCTCCGCACCCGCCCCTCATGGCTCCTCCCGCAGGTGGTGGGTCCACGGGAGGACCCACCACCTGTCATAACATTTTGGCAAATAATTTAACCTGCTCCAGGGTTTTTTACAATACTTTTTTAAAACCACAAAAGCAATGTTTTGTGTTTTCCCCTATAGAGGATTTCCATTTAAATCAAATTAAATATTTGTTATTTGATTTTTTTCCCTCAAAAATTGTGCAGCCCTTTAGTGGGGCCCAGTGCATGTGCGAGAGTCTGTTTCTGTGATGATGTGTTGTGTTTTAGATGTCCCAGATGGAGCAGAAAGCAGATCCCCTTGTGGCCCCTCTCCCGGCCCCCATCCCTTCCCCCTCCCTCTCCCCAGAGCTGGAGCAGGCCCTGGACGTGTGGCTGACCCGGCGCCTGCAGGTGAGTGAGCTCAGAGTGGACAGTATTGTTAGCGTAGTACTGGCATGGCATTGGAGAGGTGTGACCAGCTGTTCTGTGTCAGGACCAGGCTGCTGCCCACACGGGGACCTCAGGGACATGTGGGACCTGTGGACGTCCTCTGGCGGACAAGATGGCCGACTTCGCCCTGGAGTCTCAGGGTAAATCTCAAACTGTTCTCATTACACAGTTAAACGTTTGAACAATCCTGTATTTCCTGCATTTTCAGCTTGAGTATTCAGAAAATTTCATCTACCTCCAATCCCCGCCCACATACCTTGTACTTAGTCGTTATTATTTGAAAACTTCAGACTCAAAATCATACCTTGAGAAAGCAATGTGTGTGTGTGAACTGGAATCTGTATGGACAGCCACTGTATGGTAACATAATGGGAACAAAATGCAGGTCAGCATATCAATATTACATCAATGAAAATAGTTCAGGTTAGACAAGTGGTAATTATGGGTAAAGTTAAGAACAGTCTCCAGTAAAAGAATGTACAAAACCTGACGTGTGCGTGTAGACAAGTATTTAGATCCCCATGACATCAATCATTTATTATTAGCTCAACGACATGGTTTAAAATTAATATATAGTTTAAAATAGATTGAGGTTAGAGTTTATATTAAGGTTAGTCAAGTAGTGACGATGATTAAGGAGGATGAGTCTCCAGGAAATGAATGTAAGTCAATGTAATGTCCCCAAAAAAAGATGAAGACGTATGTATATGTGTGTGTGTGTGTGTGTGTGTGTGCAGGGGCCAGCGTGATCAGCACTCGTTGCTCGGAGACATATCGGACTCGCTCGGCCTGTGTGTCCCTGTTTGGCCTGCCGCTGTGGTACCCCTCAGAGAGCCCCCGCACTGTCATCCAGGTGCACAGTCATTCCAGTCTTTAACCTCCCTCCTTACTCTCCCCTTTAGTCCTCCAGATCTTGCTCCTCCTCCCCCCTCACTCTCCCCTTTAGTCCTCTAGACTCCTCCTCTCCTCCCCCCTCACTCTCCCCTTTAGTCCTCCAGATCTCCCCCATCCTCCCCCCTCACTCTCCCCTTTAGTCCTCTAGACTCCTCCTCTCCTCCCCCCTCACTCTCCCCTTTAGTCCTCTAGACTCCTCCTCTCCTCCCCCCTCACTCTCCCCTTTAGTCCTCTAGACTCCTCCTCTCCTCCCCCCTCACTCTCCCCTTTAGTCCTCTAGACTCCTCCTCTCCTCCCCCCTCACTCTCCTCTTTAATCCTCCAGACCCCACCTCGTCTCCCCCCTCACTCTCCCCTTTAGTCCTCCAGACTCCGCCTGTCCTCCGTCCTCCTTCTCTTTTAATGTTAATTTTATGATGATTATTTGTGATTATTTATGTTTTGATTTGTGTGATTTTAATGTCTTTCTTATTCTGTAAAGCACTTTGAATTACCTTGTGTATGAATTGTGCTTGACTCCCTCACACACTCTCCCCTTGAAATGCAGCTATGGGTGGTGTTTAGTCCCACTTGAATGATTTTAACATATGTGTATCTAAAGTCCTGCCTCTCCCCACAGGGTCCGGCCGTGCTGCTCCCAGGGAAGTGCTGGGCGTTCCATGGTGTTCAGGGCATTCTGGTTATCGCTCTGTCTCATCCAATCAGAATCAGCCATGTGAGCCTGGATCACCTGCCCCGCCACAACTCCCCCACAGGTCGCATCGATTCCGCCCCCAAGGACTTCCAAGTCTATGTGAGCACCACACACTCAGCACTGTCCCAAGTGCACTCGCTCGGATCATCTCAGGGTTTAAAGGTCCTATATTACACAAGATTGACTCTTGTAAACTTTTGTCCATGTTAAAATGCTGTTACCTCCTCAAAAACCTTTATTATTAGTCTGTTACATCTCCAAAGCTCAAAATGCTCTGTTCCAGCTTGTGGTGTCATATAGTGGTAGTTTTCAAGTTAACAGCTCCTTTTACCTTTAGTTCAATAGAGATTGGCAATTCCAGGGCTGAAATCATCCAAATGGTTCTAGTGAAGGTGTTTGGGGTTTAAAACACAGTGGAGGGCTTCCTGTATTACCATGTGACATCACAAGGTGAAACAGAAAGTTTTCAATTTGAGAGGAGGGTTTGTGTGTTAAACGTGTGAATGAAACAAAACACAACTCTGATGAGGAAACAACATTATAACATAGATCAGAAGGCAGCAGACAGCATTACAAAATAATACACGTTTAAATTCTAAAATATGGTTTATTAATATAGAAATGCAAAATCCTCCTACACCAGACCAGCGTTTCACCTTCAGACCAGTGCTTCTCTTACGCCAGGCCAGCGCTCATGTCTCAGTGACTCGTGGCTCTGTACAGAGTTCCTCATGTGTCTTGTGCTTGTAGGGCATGACCAATGAAACAGAGCAGGGGACATTACTGGGAACCTTCACGTACGACGAGGACGGGGAGCCCACACAGACCTTCAGCCTCCCTGTGAGTACTGAGTACGATCTGTGAGTACTCGAGTATACGTAGCTGCGTACTGACCAATGTGTCCTCTTGGGTCTCTCCTCAGGGCCTGACTGAGGAAGTGTACAATATGGTGGAGCTGAGGGTCCTATCTAACTGGGGGCATGTGCAGTATACATGTGTGTACCGCTTCCGTGTGCACGGACAACTGGCCTCCACATGACATGTACCTGTTTATTAGGAATAAGCTCTGCAGTCTCTGTTTCTAATTTATTACAAAGATGAATAAAATATATTGGTATTTTCTCACATCTGTGTCCTGTGTGTGTCACTGCAGTGTGGAGTAAGTCTAACTCTAACTTTCTCTGGTTGGTTGGTTGGTTGTTTGGTTGTTTGTTGGGTCAGTGAGCTGTACCCATCACCAGACCTGCACAGAATCATCACCAGCAGCTTTTGTCCTTTTTCTGGTTGAGGCCAGTACAACTGTATTTGTTGAGTTGTTTGTAACCCTACATAACAGTGACTGAGCATAAGTTCTCAGCCCCTTATCCTGTTTGGTCCTCTGAAAAGTACACTACAGTTAGACTCTGGGCACAGTGCTCCCACCCCTGTCCTCCTCAGGTGCACACACACAGATGGTGAGCCCTCTGTGGTAATCAGCAGCAACATCTTACATGAACTCTGCAGATCAGGCCTTGCATCACATGTTTTCAGACCTGGCTCTGTTGCATTAGGCAGACTCTGAATGCACAAAAAACATGAAAAGGCTTATCCACAGGTGAGACAAACTGTTTATCTAGCAGTCTCTAAACATGGTCCAATGGGAGAACCAGGACAAGCTCAGAGCAGGAGATAAAACGCCCGCCAGCCTGCTCCTCACACAGACTGAACCAGAGACTGAACCAGGGACTGAACCAGGGACTGAACCAGGGACTGAACCAGAGACTGAACCAGGGACTGAACCAGGGACTGAACCAGGGACTGAACCAGGGACTGAACCAGGGACTGAACCAGGGACTGAACCAGGGACTGAACCAGGTAAGGCCATGTTTCTGTAGAGCTCTTACAGTCTGTTTGTAACAAATGGCAGTCGCATGTGCATCAGCCTGCCCCAGGGCAGCTGTGGTAACCACTTGCAGTATCATTCTGATTTCTCTCTTCACTCCAGGGCTCCTCTGAAGATGAACTCCTCTGAGGCGGACAGTGTGCAGGTGAATGCCACCTCACATCCGCTCTGGTACCTGTACCCGGTGTGTGAAGCTGAACCTTTCGCATTTGTCTTCTACTACGGCGTTAAAGTGCTCAACCTGGTGGTGGGCACTCCCTGTAACCTGCTGGTCATCTGGCACATCGCGTCCAGGAAGAGCGATGCGTCCACCTCCGACATCTTCATCTTAAACCTGGCCGTACTGGATGCCTACTTCTGCCTCATGACGCCCATTGACCTAGTTAACCGACTGCTGCTGGGCAACGGGCGCATCTGGAGCTTCCAGCGCTTCGCCTACGGGGTCAAGGACTCAGCCCCACTCTTCCTCGTGAGTCCAATTTGTGATCATTCCTAAAGCAACTATTGCACACCTAGATAGAAATACCAGTCTAGTCAATATCCAAATGAGACATTTTCTGCTTTGGCACAGCTGTCTGAGTAGTGTCCTGCTCTCTATAGGTGTGCATCTGCCTGGACCGGTACATGGCTGTGGTGCACCCGGTCGTCTTCAGCCGTGTGCGGGACAATAAGCTGCGTGTGCTGGTGTCTGTGCTGGTGTGGGGGCTGGTGCTGAGCTACGGCCTGGCCAAGAGCCTGGTATATAACTTCCTGGTGCAGTTTGAGCTCTTCACTGCCATCATCCTGTTAGCCTTTGGCGTCATGCTCTTCTCTAACGTGTCCATCATCTGGGTGCTGCGGCGCTCGGTGGCGGGGAAGGAGGAGATGCACCCAGTGAAGAAGAGGGCTTTCCGCATGGTCCTCATCATCCTGGCTATCATTGTGGTCAACTACCTGCCCCCCGTGGCCCTGATGCCCTTCGCCTCACGATACAGCTTCATCGAGTACCACTGTAAGATCGTCTTGAGTGTCTACCTCATCATGGACCTGAGCAGCAGCATTGAGCCGCTCGTCTACATCACCAAGATGGAGGGGGCTGTCTGTTGCGGGCACCAGACCAAGGGCCCCGATGCGCCCACGACTGGCTAAGCCCAGACTTCAAACCAGGAGCTGAGGGCGTTCTCTGTGGTCGGCCCAAGATCATGGATAGGTCCTCTGGGGCAGTACTGCGGGGGACACTGCTCTTGACAGCTCACCTCAGCTGCATTGAAGGTTGGTGAAATGCAGAGGACAAATAGCCTAATGGGGACAATAAAGTGAACCTTAACTTTAAGCTCTGGAGCGCTCTGCCTCCCCCACATCCCACAAGCCCCCACAGTGGAGAGTTTTAAGTGTCCACTGACTCTTAAGGTCTTAAGAACCAGTGGACACTTTTGCACGAATTATATGGTCCTCTGTGTCTTGAAATCATTGATATGAATTATTCATGCCCATTTGAATATATAAATGTAAAAAAGTACATTTAAGATAATCAAATGTGTCCACATCAGTCTATTTAATTTGTAATGTTCTGTATTCATAATTGAATACAGAACATTACATAACTGATTTTTTTAAATTAGTATGGTCTGTAGGAAACATCATTTATTGGACTTGGGGACATTTATTGTGTTTTACTGCTAATGTTAATGATGAAATGAACTATAATGTAATTGTAATGAAATGTGTATTTTTAATGTGTTCACTGCCCAGGGACTGCACAGGGAAAGTAGCAGTAGCTAAATCTGGTACAAATAATCTTTTCTTTTGTAAGATTAATTAATTTGTACATGGTCCCTGACAAATACAGAATAAAGAAAGAAAGAATTTATGAGATGATCTGACGATGTGGGTGGTAATTTGGAAATGGCTTTTGTTTGTAAAATGTGTTTAGAAATAAAGATGATTGGATTACAGCCTCCTTTAGTCTGTCTGGATTGCTGGGCTGCTAAAGTTCATCACTTTTACTATGATTTCAGAGGTTATGTTATTTTCATTTAAATGTATATTCTATAAAAAATAAACTTGTACAACAGGTGCAGCCAGCAGGAGAATACTGTGTAGAAAATTGACGATTTTTAATGTACATCATATAAAAGTAAATTAGCAAATTTGGTCATTTTTTTTGCAATTGTGGAATCAAATCATAAAAAATATTATAAATGCAAAATGCAATGAAACATCTTCTAAACATTACTTCAAACATTATCCTATTTATCCTATGGATATGAATAAAAGTACTGGTCCAGAGCACAGCCCAGAGTCTGGTCCAGAACACACGACTCTGAGCCCGGCCTTCTCTTAACATCTGAAGATTCCAGCAACAGGCCCAGGTCAGTTCCTGAATGATCCAGTACAATATGACTAGAAGAACCAGTGACACAAGTGTCTAACAGGTGAGCTGAGCATGGAGCTCTTTGAGGCTGTGAGCGCTGGCCTCAGGTCCATCCTCGGAGCTCACAAACCCAGGGTAGATGCTGTAGAAGGGGGCAGCTCTGGCCCCAATCTGCTCCCCTCTCGATGAACACGATGAAAAGAGAGGCATCAGTTTGACATGAGCGTAGTTGATCTCAAAACCCTCAAAAATCATCCCCACAGCAGAAGCAGCCAGGCTCCTGAGTAGAAGCAGAGCCACGCTCCGAGACGCCTGCACCAGGGACACGTAGTCCTGCTCCTCCAGACTGAATATGTCTGAGGGCAGGGGTCTCCGCGGGACCACCACCGTCAGCCCGGGAGTGTTGGGGAACGGGGTGAGGAAGGCCACATGCCCGGGGTCGTCCCACACCCTCCACTGGAGCTCCTCCCCCCGCACGATCCTCGAGAAGAGGCCGGGGTGAGCGGGATCCTCCCCCAGAAAGGTGTAGTCTGGAGGGGAGAGAGGGTCCGGCAGCATGGCCCTGATCTGGCCCTGGAGCTCCGTCAGTCGCTCCTCACTCCAGCGGGGGGCGCTCTTGGACGTGCAATACCCAGGGTCAGTGGGGTTGAACTCCTCGTCTGCGGCCAGGTGAGGACACCACTCTGCATCCAGACCATGGAGAGGCAGCACCTGGACCTGAGAAAAGAACGGACACGATGTTCAGGTCAAATTCATAAAACACCACAATAAAATTAAAGGTGCACTGCGTAACTTTTCTTGGTATTCCATCTACTGGTCTCCCATTTTATTATTTTGCCTAGAATGTTCCAAAGTATGACATTAAATGTCAGATCTGTGGATAAACGGCCCCGCTCACAGCATTTTTGAGCAATAACAGCTGTAATATGCGATACAGTTACGGTTAATGCAATACTGTGCAATATTCCTAGCAAAACAATAACATCTCCATGGAGACAAGCGGGTAGCAGACCAGCCATCAGATTAAAATTACTATTTCAAATCCATTCTTCCTCTTACTTGTGGGGGGCGGTGTGGCTGAGGTCTGGCCACCAGTGCACACCTGTGGACGCCCAGTCTCTCACACAGGAGTCGGGACACTCCTCGGGCCCCCAGGAGCAGGGACAGGTACGCCTCCTCTGGCAGCTCAAACACACTGCCCCCCTCTGCTCCACTCAGGCTGGGCTCCACCACCACAGAGCCAGGGGTCCAGGGCCGTGTGCTCAAGTAGGCCACGGCCCCCTTGGAGCTCCACACCACATGACGGGGGCCCGAGGACATTCTGAAATAACAAGAGAGCGAAAGTGTTCAACTTCTGAACCCTGTAACACCTGATCAACACACACAGAGTGAAGAAGACACAGACCACAGCAAATATTAGATCTAAACTGGGACCATGGATCTAGCCTACCCAGAATTAAACCAGGACCAAACCAGGAGCGTGAATGCAGCTCAAGGCATAACTTGTCCTACTTAGAAGTGGAGAAGTGGCTGAAGTGGAGAAAAGCCTCGGATTTGGGCTTCAACGAGAATGAAAGGAGAGGTGTGGGCGCCTCATGAGTCTATGCCACATGCTAAAACTTTAAGGACATTTTTCAAGAGTCAAGAACAAACATAAGGCACTTTGCCAAATCAAACATACCTGTTCTCTCAGCCTCGCTTTACAGAATAAGTCTGACTCGATTCTGATATAAATCCACCTTATTTCTGAACAGTGTAACTTCTCCTTCAGTCACTCGTGACTGACACAGGACCACACTGTTGTCTATCGTCTTCCTCGTCTACCGGCCGTGTCCACATTGTGGACGTCACGTCCAAACACCTACCTGCGCGTGAGACAGACCTCCGGAACTGGCCTGCGGGTGGAACAGTAAAGCGCTGGGACAGTCGTGTTTAAAGATTTGGCTGTGCGTAAAAACATGTAGGAAGTGTTCTCCGGCACAGCGGACAGAGCGCAGCACTGCCGCCTGCAGGACAGGAGCTTCTGTACTGAGGCTGACAAGTTTATAATCGAATGAGAAATGCCATCGACTGATGTAAAGTTAACTGTCGGGCTGAAAGTAGGCACATTTTCACGTGTTACCTTGATTGCTTCGGTTGTTTCATTAACTTATTGAATCAGCCATGTAGCAGAGGGCTGTACAGTGGTTATGGCTGAGGTCTAGATTGTACTCAATTAGGATCTAGTTCATTATAAATGAGATATTATACAGGTTTGTATATTGGCACTTATTTCAGAGCAGGGGACCCTGCGTTGTTGGCAAGAGTTACCAATAGAACATTTTGTGAATCCCTGTCCCCTAGATGATGGGCTCTATAAACAGGCCAATAACTCACAACACACAAAGTTCAACAGGAGAATAGACATTTATTGAAATCAGAAGAGCAAAGCGTTTATACAAGCTAAAGTAGCACTGTGAAAGAAAAAGCATCAGCACAAATCTATGTACACACGCAGGGCTCGGGCCCATCTGGACACTGCGTCTCACTTGGTCGCTGTTCTGGTCTTGCTCTGGTGGTGGCGGCGTACCTCCTCCATCAGGTCTTTGAGGTACTGGATCTCCTTGCTGAGGGCCTGGGCTCTCTCTGACAGCTCCTGGTTCTTCTGCTCCAGGAGGAGGCGCTCTGCATTCAGCTCCTCCTGCTCCACCCTCTTCTTCTGACGGTAGCGTGTGGCTGCCGTCTTGTTCTGTTCCATCTTCTTGAGCTTCTTTTCCACGGTCTTGACAGGCTTGAGTGGGCGGGAGGGTTTTGTGTCTGGCTGTGGGCGGCTGTAGGGCTTGCTCTTGCAGCTCTGGGGGGTGTGGGGAGGGGACGATTCGATGCCTGAGTCGCTGTCACTGTCACTATGAGAGTGACTGGGCCCCTCCACTAGGTCCTGCCCCAGCTCCACCTCACTGCCCAGCTCCGGGCTGAGGGCCGGGGACAGGGGTTCGCTCTTCACTGCTCCCTCTGGGCTCTCGAGGGTCAAGGCAGGGGTCAGGTCAGGCTGGGGGCAGGGGGCCGGCACAGCATCAGGAGAGTAAGGAGAGTCAGGACAGTCGTCAGACGAGTCCAGCAGAGAGTCCAGGTCCAGCTCACCCAGCTCCAGCTTCTCAGACACCCACTCCATAGCCAGCAAAGCATCTGTACACAGGCAAAAGGCCATTTTAATACACAGGGTTTGATTACAGAGCAAACTCAGAGAAGACGATCCACAAACATATGAGAGAGCTCACCTTCTTCCTGCGGACACTCAATGTCCAGCAGGTCACTAGTTCCAAGCCATGGCAGCATCAGGTCTGAGGCTTTGGCTTCAGGGAGAGGTGCATGATGGGAGTGCACAGGAGAGATGGAGGAGAGCGGCTCCTCCAGAGAAGACAGGCCAAGCAGAGCTTCACCACAATGGTCCAGAAGGGGCCCCAAAGTGTCAGCCGTCAGAAACGAGGACCCTGAGAGCAAACACACAGGTCAGCATCTGGAAGCGAACAGTCTAACAGAGTAACAAGCTAACAGACCCACCTGAGTGCAGGGCCTCCACGTCCTCCAGGTCCAGCTCTGAGAGCATCATGGCTGCTCCGCTTCAGTGAAGGACTTGATAAGAGAAGATGTGATTCAGGTGAGGTGAGTGACACACTGCTGTCCCAAGCAGTAAAGCACTGGGGTAATGCCCAGAACGACCTGCAACAGAAAGTCACGTCAAACATCAAGTCACCATCAGCTGGACACGATCCAGGCCCAGCCACTGAGTCCTGTCCCATTAGTTAATGTATCTCTAATGATTGTGATTTTGACCCAATACTCCTACAGTTAATACTGAGCAACCGCAGGCTGTAAAATGGGGTCCCACATAAATCCACCAGTGATACTACACACGTTTACTGCTGTCGACCAAGTAGAGACAACTTCAGCCTTTATGTCCTCAAGAACCTCAACTCGTATGTTACTCTATTCCCATCAGACTCCTCAAAGAAATCCTCTCTCCAATTATAGATCCTATCCTTAACATAATTCTTCATTAGAAAAGCCATATTTGAAGGACTGGGGGACATAGTCAGTGATTAAGCCACTTCTGGAAAAAAAAAACTAAACCTGATTTTTAGCCAACTATAGACCCATCTATAATCATCCCCTCTAATCATCTCAAAAATCCTTTAAAAAGTTAAGCAGCTTTGTCGCCACTACAGGCTAATAATTAATTTAAAGGTTTTCAGGATCAGGATTCAGAGCTCGCCACAGCAGAGAAACTGCACTATTAAGTCACAAATGACTCATTAGCTCCTGACAATGGATTGGTCTCAGTTCTGGTTCTGTTGGACCTCAGTGAAGTGCTTGACCTCATCGACCACAATATTCTACTACAGAGGTCAGAAGGGCAGCCCACGGCTGGTTTAAATCCTACTTATCTGATAAGTACCAGGGAATGTCCCCATCGTATTTGCAAGACACTATAGTACCCCATCATCCAAATAGTGCATTCTGCTATCAAAATGCTGGACTACTGGTGGTTCCTAAAATGTCTAAAGGAGACCTTTGATTTACCAACCTTCTGTGTTATGGGATCAGCCCCCTGGCCATGTTAAAGAGCCCCCCACAGTCTCTACATTTACGACCAGGCTTGAAATGTTCCTTTGAATTAGCTTATGGCCAGGTCAATTAGGAGCAGAAATAAAACCTGCAGTTTTAGTTAAGATGCCTCAGGAGCAGCTATGCTGTGAGAAGTATGGTAACCTGAGCACTATGCTCTGTTTTCTCCTACTTTCCCTGTCAACTGCATTCACACTTCAGTTCACCTGAAGTTTGTTCATTGCTATTCACACGTTGTTCCCTGTCCAACTCCCCTCTGGGCAATGCAACCGTTTCAGATGCCTGGCCGCTGACCGCCTGGTGATAGCTGGACTCTAGAGGCATCTAGAGCTGGACTCTAGATGCCCCTCCTGTACCCACACCTGGCTGGATGACCCCTACCCTAGCATGTCCCTTAGTTGAGTGGGCCCTGGCCCTAGAGACTTGAACATCTGCAAATGGATGTGCATTAAACCTGGGCACATCTGCAGCTGCCCGTCCATGGAAGTGGAGCTCTCCTTCACTGTGGTTCCCCTCTTTTTCCCCACTGGGTTTTTTTGTTTTTCTTTGCTGAGACAGAGGGTCTAAGGACAGAGGATGTTCTGGGACATTTCTCCACTTGCTTGTTTTCTGTTGATTAATTTACTTGTCTGTTATTGACCAATGTCTGCTTCATTGTTGATTCCACGTTCAGCCCCAAGAGGCAACTGCTCATGTAATTTTGGGCTTTACAAAAATAAAATGACTTGAACCCTGTGCTGCCCTGGAGCTACACAAGTTGACAGCAGTCAGATTTCCTACAGGGTGAACGCCTGAAACCACCAACTAGAGCTGGTTATGCGAGGTTTAGGCAGGTTAAGTTGCAGTATTGTCATGTCTGTGCAGAGACTCATAAACAAAGACCAGAGAAGGAAAGTCATCTGTGGACATTTGGACATTAGACACAGGTTGGACAGGTAACTAATCCGAGGCACGAGACCAGCAGAGAAGGACAATTATAAACACAGACAAGAAAACCCCGCCCCCACTGTGTCTTATTTCCTAATTTGGTCATTCTCTAAGCCGTGGATCCGCCTGACCGCCATTTTGCCTGAACACTGAGCTCAGGCGAGGCGCTTTACACACACGCCATCTTGGACACGCCACGTTGTCCATGTACAAGCCTTTATTTGTTATTGTTTATACAACTTAAAGATTGTTGACGGCTGCAGCCACATAACTTGCAAATGAAATGATTTTGACAAGAAATTGGACGTAATGAAAAGTTTGCTACACTAACAAGACACAAAGAAGCTACTTTATACTGATGTGGGAAAACCTACAGCCTTTACAGATGCGAGCCTTCAAAAGCATGTCCCTAACCGAGTAAAAGTCCCTTCAGAGCGTCCCCCATGGCTGTCACAGATCAACAATAAATTAATGGAGAAATACTTACGCCATATTGCCAAAAAATGCCAGCGCCCTTTGCCGATGCACTGCCAGGATGTTGCCGCTGCCGAACCTGCCGTTACACCGCCATTTTCCGTGTTTTTATGGGAGGTTTGAGACAAAAGTGACAGCAGACAGAGCGCAGAGGGCTCGGGGCGCGGGGACAGAGCGGAGAGAGGACACAGGAGGACAAAGAGACACGAGAGACTCCGCGGGAGCGAGCGCAGCTGTTTATAAACTGCCGAAGCACCACTGTATCCTTCCACGGGCAGAGGCCTATCACTCCGCGGAGAGGAGTGGCCAAGGACAAGGCCCTGACACAGAGAAAAGCACGAGCGACATGTAAGAGCAACATGTGAGAGGAAAATGTGAGAGGAAAATGTGAGAGGAAAATGTAAGAGGAAAATATAAGAGGAAAATATAAGAGCGACATGTGAGAGGAAAATGTAAGAGCAAAATATAATAGCAAAATATAAGAGGAAAATATAAGAGGAAAATGTAAGAGCAAAATATAAGAGCGACATGTAAGAGGAAAATATAAGAGCAATATGTAAGAGCAAAATTAGGAAGTAAAATAATGCAAAAATAGGACCAGCAACCACACTGGTGAAAATGTTTAAACGGACATATAGTGGTGTATTTGTGTCCTAATAATGCAGGACATTTTTTCTCTGAATTATGAAATTGAATATTCAACGCTGCACTGGTCTATAGCTATTTTATGCAGAATTAAACTATATTTATGTGTCAATACATGGGCAAAACCACTGAAGTATTAAAGGGAAAAAAATATTAAAAAGTCCACCTCCCTGTCTGATTTCTTGAGCAGAATTTACTTAATCATGTGTTTTATGTTTAATCATGTGTTTTCAAATAAACTAATATAAATCTAAATCTGCTGCAGCGGGACATTCTTTACTACAGGTTACCATGGAGACGGTCTCTAGTTCCTTGTTTATGTCTCGTTGGGGGGGTGGGCACGAGCGCTGTAGGACTCTGGGGTTACCAGTGGGGGGCAGCATCACGCGAGCAGCAGCACGCGAGCAGGAAGTGAGGCGGATGTTGATGTTTCTGTAGTAAGCGCCATAAGCACGTGCGCATAGTCTATGTTCTGGTTCTAAGAAGAATCATATCTGTTTTCATCGAAGAAGCGTTTATTCTGGATCCCAGGCGAGTTATCTGAACTATCTGGACTATCTGGACTATCTGGAGCATTCGGAGAACGTTTGGAGCGATGTCTGCGGCGCTGGTCAGGAGAGGTCTGGAGCTGCTCAGTGCAGACATCTCAGGTAGATCCAAAGGAAACTAATGAGGCGCCATATATAGAGAGTGTCTATGTGTCTCCTCACTGTGTCTCCTCACTGTGTCTCCTCACTGTGTCTCCTCACTGTGTCTCCTCACTGTGTCTCCTCACTGTGTCTCCTCACTGTGTCTCCTCACTGTGTCTCCTCTCTCTTCTCTGTGTCTTTTCACTGTGTCTCCTCTCTCCTTGCTGTGTCTCCTCTCTCTCCTCTGTGTCTTTTCACTGTGTCTCCTCACTGTGTCTCCTCTCTCTTCTCTGTGTCTTTTCACAGTGTCTCCCCTCTCTTCTCTGTGTCTCCTCACTGTGTCTCCTCTTTCCTTGCTGTGTCTCCTCTCTCTTCACTGTGTCTCCTCACTGTGTCTCCTCTCTCATCTGTGTCTTTTCACAATGTCTCCTTGCTGTGTCTCCTCTCTCTTCACTGTGTCTCCTCTCTCTTCTCTGTGTCTTTTCACTGTCTCCTCTCTCCTTGCTGCGTCTCCTCTCTCTTCACTGTTGCCTCCTCACTGTGTCTCCTCTGTGTCTTTTCACTGTGTCTCCTCTCTCCTTGCTGTGTCTCCTCTCTCTTCACTGTGTCTCCTCACTGTGTCTCCTCTCTCATCTGTGTCTTTTCACAATGTCTCCTTGCTGTGTCTCCTCTCTCTTCACTGTTGCCTCCTCACTGTGTCTCCTCTCTCCTCTGTGTCTTTTCACTGTCTCCCCTCTCCTTGCTGTGTCTCCTCTCTTCACTGTGTCTCCTCTCTCTTCTCTTTGTCTTTTCACTGTGTTTCCTCTCTCCTTGCTGTGTCTTCTCTCTCCTCACTGTGTCTCCTCTCTTCTCTGTGTCTTTTCACTGTGTCTCCTCTCTCCTTGCTGTGTCTCCTCTCTCTCCTCTGTGTCTCCTCACTGTGTATCTTCTCCCCTCACTGCATCTCCTTTTTCCTTTCATTGTCTCCTCTCTCCTCACTGTCTCTCCTTGCTGTGTCTCTTCTCTGTGTCTCCTCTCTGTCTCCTCACTTTATCTTCTCTCCTCGCTGTGTTTCCTCTCCTCGCTGTTTCTCCTCTCTTTGTCTCCTCTCACCTAACTGTGTCCCCTGTCTCCTCTCTGTGACTCCTCGGTGTTTCTTCTCTCCTCTGTCTCTCCTCATCTCCTCGCTGTGTCTCCTCTCTGTGTCTCCTCTCTCCTTGCTGTGTCTTCTCTCCTCTGTCTCTCCACGTCTCTGTCCTCATCTCCTCGCTGTGTCTCCTCACTCTGTCTCCTCTTCTCTGTGTCTCCTCGTCTCCTCCCTACAGTCTTCCTCTCTGGACTATTCTGACTATAGGCTGTGTGTTTCAGAGGGACCAGATGGAAAGAAGAAGACCAAACAGAAGGTGATGAAGGACGGTGTGTCCAAGAGGTCCTCCAAAGCGCCCCCCCTTGGCCCCCACAGAGCCACAGTCAAAGGGCGCAGGATGAGGAGCGCTCTGGGTAAGTCCCTCTGTTTCAGGCCCGACTCTGGTTTAACCAATACCACACAGAGACACTCCATGCTAAGTCACTTCCCCTTCAGGGCACTATCACAACACAAGCAGTGTGCTTCCGGCTAAGGAAACTACTGCACATCGCACTGAGTTTGTGACACAATTTTTTTAGCCCCAAGATGAATTTTAGATGAATTTTGGGGTTTAAAATGTGTAAATTATAAGAAAATTATCCACGGCTGTCATAGATTATAACTATAGAGGAGACACAAGCACAATAGGTCGTCTTTAACGTGTTGGACAGGTGTAATGCGTCGTGTGTACCGTGTGCACAGAGGAGGCCAGCAGGGGGCAGCAGAAGGAGCACACTGCAGTGACCCTACAGTACTTCCTGCACAGTGGCAGCTCCGGCTCTGGAGACCAGACCGCTAAGGTACGCCCGCCTCTCCCCTTTTTTTTAATGATTTTATATCAGATGTCCTCTCCCAAAACTGTACAAAAAATCACAGTAAGTTTAAAGTGAATAAGCAAAATGACGTTATGTGCACTAAGCCAGAACAGCTTAGTGCACATAACTGCTATAGTAGTACACTCCAAAAGGACGTGTAGTTTGTTCCAAAAGGGATTAAATGGTGTTTTTTTTATACACTACCAGACAAAAGTTTGGACACATATTTTTTTTTCTTTATTTCCATGATTATTTACACTTTGGATTCTCACTGAAGCATCAGAACAAAAAATAAACTCCAAATAACTCCAAACTTATTTTAGATTTTTAAAAAATAGCCTTTACCCGTTGCTTTGATCACTTCTTTGCACTCTTGGCATTTCCCTGACACGGCACAGCTGCGAAGTGAAAAAGGAAACTTCATCATGAAACTCAATGAGCGAAGGCCAAGGGTTTGCCGCACGTGTTTGCTCCTGTTTAATCAGCAGAATGCCTGGTGTTAGTCTCAGGCCTCTCTGCAGCTCTACTGTCCTGCTGGGACCTGTGCAGCTCTACTGTCCTGCTGGGACCTGTGTGACTCTGAAGTACATTTAGCTTTGGGAACATGAGACCAGCTCACACATCGCAGACGAGGTGAATCCAGGCCAAAGATTCAAAAGATTCCCCAAGTCTTCTGACCAGTGACTAGAGATGGGAAGAATACTTTGAAAATGTATTTAGTTCTAGAATACTGAATGTCATAGTATTACAAACGGCTTTATTCTTGTCGTTATGTATCCATTTATGTTCAATTAGAGATGAAAAATCACACATGCACTAATCCTATGCAGTTTAAATCCAAAATTACATGAAGTACCGTTATGTATTACTTAAAATAAACTGTAAAAAAAGTAACTGAATACCATCAAAAGAAAAGAGTAACTGTACCAGAATACTAACACTGTCACGATAATTAATATATAGGCTTATTGTTCAAGATGTGACGGATGGAACAATCATTTTTGGGGTTAATATTTATCGTGTGAACCTTTTCTTTGTACCAATAGGACATTTTTGTTTATTTTTTTATTCAATATATGAGTTGCATTCTGCTATTTATTTATTGCAGCTCATGTTTTTTAATAATATTGCAGAATTGTAGACTACTTTTTTGCTTATCATCTATATTTACATCATCAATTTATCACACTTTAAAATGTGTTATCGTGACGGGTTTATAGAATACAGTTACGTATTTGTCAGTGTTGGGAAGTGAATACACGTACTGAAATGACCATGTTACAAAAACTCGGTTGAGATGTAAGTATTGCCCAAATAGATTCTCACTGAAGCATCAAAACTATGGATGACAAAAATGAACTCAAAATAACTCAATAGTTGCCTTTACCCTTTGCTTTGGTACAGCTGTAAAATGAAAACCATTCCAGGATCCACCATCATGAAGCTCATTGAGACAAGGCCTGGGGTTTGCAGCGTTGTCAACAAAGCAAAGGGTGGATACTTACAGGAATTTAAATCTAAAATATAAAAAAAAAGTTATTAAATGAATCTTTTTCTTTGCTACGTAATTCCACTTATCTTGCCTACCTAAAATGTACAAAGAGGTAACCAAAAAAAAGACATTGAATGAGAAGGTATGTCCAAACCTGACTGGTAGCGTACAGTGTGCTCCCTTAACTTCACACTGTACAGATTCACGTTTTACATTTACTTTCTCTCTTGTTTCTCTTTCTTTCTGTCTCTCTCTTGAAGGAAACGTGTAGCGATGTGACGTGTGAACAGGTTCGGGACTGAATAAAGGGAGACGTTACCCATAGCGTTCGTCTCCACCCAAATTAAGATCATTGAGATTATCAGTTATAGGGGCAGATTTGGAACTCCGACCGCGAGTATGCTAGCAATCAACCAAACGGCCAAGGAGTGAGGTGCTTGAAGCCCGCTCTTACCTGCCCGTACCGTTGGTTTGGCACAGGGTGGGCACTTCGCTATGTTGTCAATCAAACCTGTTGCTAACGCCAACGGGAGCGATATCGGAGAAAGAAAGCGCCTGATTTGTCTGTTATAGTTGTTCATATCTTGATTTATGAACAAAATAGTGAAATAAAAACACCAGGATCATGTAGAATGGGTTAATATGAATATTTTAAGATCAAAATGATGAGTCTGACAGCAGCTACAGAGAGAGGGACGACTGTTTTTCAATACAAAGTGAATTGGAGCCACAGTCGATGGAGCTGGAAGTGAAGCTCATGCTCACTTCCTGTTTGAAATGCAGCGGCTAGAACGTTACAGTCTATGGTCGAGACGGGGATCCTGATTACAAATGCCAGCTTATACTCATTCAATAGTTTCAGTCTGATCTTGTAGAATTATAAAGTATTTTTGTGTCTGTGGCAGATCCTGAAGCAGAATTCAGGGAGACAGTCCAAGAACCATGTGGGAGACTCTACCCAAAGACCCCAGAAGCCCCAGAGCGTCTTCACTGAGGAGGAGTTCCAGCAGTTCCAGAGGGAGTACTTTGGCAGGACTGTGGAAGAGCAGTGACCCCTGATAGCCACAGGGGGCGCTGTGTGGGACAAATGCAGCCCTTTTCAGTTCCAGACTTTCCTCTGTTCCTATGGGAGCGTTCACGTGTGTACAGATTTATCTCCACCAGCATTTGTTTCACTTTTGTCACATTTAAAGGTGGACTATGGAACTTTTCTGGTGCAGGTGTTTGTCACCGTGGAGATGGGACAGCTTTGGTCTGCAATAATCCACAGTATGTTGATGTTATTGCTTAGCCTAAAGTGATAAATGGTGTGGCATTAAACGTACTATCTCCAAAAAGACAAGCATAAGCCACAAGAATAAGTTGCCAAGTCAGATCTGTGGAGATGTGATTTCATGTTTTAACTAGTATAAATAAAAACATCTGCAATCGGAAAGATGCGAGAAAGATGAGTTTATGAGGAGGTTAGACTGAGAACAACAGGATTCACATTGTTATAGTCAGACAAGAAAAAGAAGATTACTGGAGATTAATTAGAGGAAGGACATACAAGAAGGTTCTATTTTTTTTATTTTATTTAACCTTTATTTAACCAGGAAAGTCCCATTGAGATTACTAATCTCTTTTTCAAGGGAGTCCTGGCCAAGACAGCAGCACAGTTACATTACACACAGACATTTCAACACATCACAAAATGGATTCTTAAAAGCAATTACAAATCATAGACTTAATTTCCAAACCTTTCAACATAGATTTAAACTGAAGTATTAAAGTCAGTTCTTGTAATTTCAAGACTTTTTGTAAATTATTCCATGTTGAAGGCACAGAATATTGAAATGCCACTTTACTAGTCTCTGTGCGGACACTTGGGACATTTAGATTAAAGGTTCACAGAAGATACAAAGGGTTAACTCCTAAATATAAACAGCTGCACATGTCCTCTATCTGAACTACCATCAATGCCCCCTGCAGCAGATTGTTTGTGCACTAGTGCCCTCTAGTGCTCATGGGTGGATTTGATGATCTAAACTGCAAAGTCCTAGAAAACACAATAGTACAAGTATTACTAAGAATAGTTTGTGATTATGTATATTTTTCAGCTGGGACAAGTTTCGTCTTACAAGATTTAAGTACGTTTAAACTGTCCATCAAATCCAAACTTGTTCTCAGGCTTCCCATCTGGAACTTTACACACTGCCCGGCCAAAAAAAAAAAAGGTCACACACTCTAATATTTGGTTGGACCTACTTTAATTTTGATTACAGCATTGTTTTGATTTCGCTTCTGCAACGTCACAAGATTTATTTCCATCCAGTGTTGCATTAACTTTCCACCCAGATGTTGCATTGATGATGGTCGAGTCTGACGCTGCTCAAAGCTTCTCCAGCACATCCCAAAGATTCTCAATGGGGTTAAGGTCTGGACTCTGTGGTGGACGATCCATGTGTGAAAATGATGTCTCATGCTCCTGATCCACTCTGTCACAATTTGAGCCCGATGAATCCTGGCATTGTCATCTTGGAATATGCCCGTGTCCTCAGGGAAGAAAAAATCCATTGATGGAATAACCTGGTCATTCAGTATATTCAGGTGTCAGCTGACCTCATTCTGCTGAACCTAGACCGGACCAACTGCAGCAACTACAACATATTTGCTTAGTTAAATCCATGTAGCGACTTTTTTTTTTTTGGCCAGGCAGTGTATTTCTTAAACCATTCAGTTGTGACCTGACATCTTCTGTGGCTGCAGTAACACACAGAGGGAAGTAAAATTAATGAATTTACTGCTATTTGCCAACAAAATACATGTTTTTACAGTGTTACATCCAGCTTTGTGGCACAATCTAAGACTTTAGGTCAGGGGTGTCAAACTCAATTTCACCGAGAGCCAATTTGCATAGATGTAAAAAAAAAAATAAAAACAAAATTACTGTGTATCTGCCTATACTGATAAAGTGACATTTTAAGACAGTCATACATTTTAATTTACCTTGTCGTGGCCACATAAAATGACATGGCAGGCCAGATTTCGCCCCTGGGCCTTGAGTTTGACACATGTGCTTTAGGTAATCATATTTGACCAACTTTTACTAAAGTAACAAAAATGAGTGTTTCTTCCACCACTGCAATAGATAAATACAACCATGGAAATTAACTGCACAACAATTTGGCAAGTTGTAGACTATGTAGACCAGGGGCATCAAACTCATTTTCACAAAGGGCCACAGCAACAAAATGGTCGCTCTCAAAGGGCCAGATGTAACTAACTGTAAAATAAATGTCTCTAAATGTAACCAAACTTAATGTAAAATAAATGCAACTACTTTTGAATCTTGTTAATTCACAATTTCTATATTTATTACTTATTCAAGTTACAAATATTGCATAAGGATGTGCATAGATATGAAAAAAAATGGCTGTTTAACTGTGCATCTAATGATAAACTGACATTTTAAAACAGTCATACCTTGTAATTTACTTTGTCGCGGGCCACATAAAATGACGGGGCGGGCCGCATTTGGCCCACGGGCCTTGAGTTAGACACATGTGATGTAGACTATATAAGACAGATTTAAAATAAGAATAAGAAATGTGTTATTTTCCCTCTGCTAATAAGTTCCATGCTTTTAGGCTGAGTGATAAATAGAAGGAAGAAGTAGTCGGTCTAAGTAATGTGTAGGTAATACAGATTTGTAGGCACATGTTCATAATCTGCACAGTACATCACAAGTCAGATCAAAGTCCATATGTTTCCATTGTACGACGAACAAACACTTCTGTTCTGCCCCTTTGTGTAGGATGATAATCTGTTCAAACAAATGACACATACAGCTATCAGCAAACCCATAAAAGCGGGTTATTAAAAGCATTCATTTTACCATATTTACCCAAAACCTTTGATTTCACTTTGAACCATTTCACAAGGAGTAAAAATCAAACAAAAAGCGGGTTTACCAATATTTGATGTGGTTTCTTATTTTAAGGCATGTGTTTATTTTTTTCTGTCTGTCAAGGATTTTTTTTTTTCCAGCTGGAGCTTTGACAACCTACTGAACATATTCTACAGATGTGCAAAACTGGAAATGAATTCACAACTAGAGCTGCTATAAAATGTTATCACTCTATTGTAGTGTGACCAGATGTACCCATTTACCCGGGACAGTCCCAGTTTTGAGCCCTGTGTCCCATGTCCCAGTGGATTTATCCAAAGCCATTGATTTGTCCCAGTTTTATACAAGAAATATTCCAGGTGTCCCCATTTTTGACCGATCTGATACCAACTAACAGTAAAGAAGTGAATATGTTGTTATTTGTTTAGCTAAAATACAAAAAAATGTGCTTGAAAATGAGCATAAGGCAAAAAAAAAGCACTTTGTTGAACTGACAGATTGTTTTTGTTCACAATTTTATTCATACCAACTATCCCAACTTGGACATGTCCCCGTTTTGAATTTTGAAAACCTGTTCACTCTACACTATTTGTGTCTTGTAAGTGGAAACAGGATCATGTCAAATATGCAACCGCAATCTGTAATACTGCCACTAGAGGCCACCAAAATTACACATTAAATCAATAAATATGTGGACTATAAACATTAACTACAAACACAATCAAATGTCCTTTCAAGAAAACAATGTTTCTATGGATTTTTTTTGCCTAAAAACATTTAAATTTTATATAATAAATGTGATTCAATGTTGTTTCTTCAAAATGAATAGCTATTTTTAAATGTAGACCACTAGACTGCTAAATTAAGCTAGACATCTAATAGTAGAATAGTAGAAATATTAGTAGAAATAGTAGAAAATAAAGCAATAAATAACTAACACAATAACTCAAGGCGTTAATTGTCTCAGCAGGTCTACTGTACAGTGCCTCTCAGCCTTTAAAAACATGGGTCCAAAGGGAATATACCTGTGAGGAGGCATTTCCACAGCTCTCTCTCTGACAGCTATAGACAGGGGGGCGGAGCTACCTGCACAACCTGAGCACCATACACCTGTTGCACTTCCCACACTCCTGTCCTCTCTCTGTGCTCTCTCTTCCCCTTTGACTGGACCTGAGTTCAGGGCAGAGGAGGCTTCAACATGGAGCCCAAAGAGAAGGAGGCCTCTGGCTGTGAAAAAGAGAAAGAAAAAGACAGACCTATCAAAAGGAGGAACCGTCCGGTGTTTTTACGTTACTTGGAGAGAAGAAAGACAGACACTATTGTAACTGATGACAAAAGTGACATCAACCTGGGGACGCTGGTGAGGAGGAGTCAATCAGACAAGACGGAGTACAGCGCAAAACTTAAAGGTAAAGATTTCTTTTGGGAATAAAACTATGGCAACAGTCGAACATGTACATTTAACTTAATAAAAATGTGCCATGGTAAATGTATGCACCGTACAGTAATCTCAGTAAAGGCATCATCAGTATAGACACATATAACGTCACAAGTGGTCAAAGAGCTTCTGCTACTAAGCACCTGTTGTGTTACTATGCGTTGAGGAGGAGATACTCCCACTGGGAAAAAGCCACATATGCAAACTGTACTCCAAACTCCAGCGTAGAGGAGTGGCTCCAAGTGTTCTGGGCAGCTTGTTAACAAGGCAGACATCAAAAAAGACACTGTACAAGTTCTGTAAGTCAATATTGTGCATAGAAAATCTACAATTTAAACCCCCAGACATGAAGTCTCAAGAAGATCATTGTATTCTGAATGAGCTCCAGTTGCCTCATCACTATTTGCTGACACAGTCATTTCTAGACATAGTGCATAGTTTTTGACCTTGTCTGTGAAACTGGAATCACCTGTCCTTAGAGAGCAGTCAGCCGCCAGGAATGCCGCCCTTCAGGCAAAAGGACTGATCATAATGAACAATGCACACAATACAATACTGTGAAGAATGTCCTCTGCCACTTTCCTTTTCCATTGACTTCAGAATGATGACACATATTTAAAAGTCTGGCCACTTGTTACTCCGCTGCCTGCACAGATGCACAGATAGGATCTCACATATAAATGGCCTTTATCAGCGTCCTTCTGTTTACTTGCAATAAAGGCCCTTTTCACTACTTTTGCACTTTTTGTTTTCTGCAACAACCTGCATGATGGTGGTGAAAAACACAGAGATGTTTTGAGTAAACCAATGTCCTGCTTTATTTCACTCCAGTCCCCACAAACACTATTACATATTTACAGGGGTATTACCATTGCAAATATTGACACAGCGATGACTTCACTCCGAGGAGGAAGCATGTGATGTGCGGCTGGTGTGAGAGCTCATCTGCTTGTCGGACAGGTTGTTCAGGCCATGCACGCTACTATAACCTCACATGATTAGACACTGACATTGACATTGACATTTTTGTTAGATTGGTGTTGGTTTTTTTTAATTGAAATGTACCTTGTGAGAGCTTAAAGGGCAGATATTACACTATTTTCTGATCTGTTACAGTGTTATTTCCTCATCGCAAACAGACCTGGAGTTGTGTTTTGCTTCTTTCACACATGTTTAACACACAGACTCTGCATATTTAGGCTGTGTTCTTCTCTCAAACAGAAAACACTCATATGTCATAATACAGGAAGTAGCTGTTAACTTGAAAACTACCACTATATGACATCACAAGGTGGAACGGAGCATTTTGAGCTTTGGAAATACAGACAGACTAACCATTAAATTACTCAAACATGTTTTCGAGAAGGTAACAGCATTAAAACATGGATAAAACGTCATTTTAGTCCATTTTGTGTAATATAGGACCTTTAATGTATCACTTTTACTGATCTGTGTACAGGATTTGTGCATATTCCTGTGACTATTGTCTATGTTGCTGCCTAAGACTCCAGCGTGTCATTTTGCCTCAGTACTGACATGTGATACTTTACTATGGCTCGTATTGTGTTTGGTGTTTGGGGGCAGGCTGTTCGGCTCCTTTACAATAAGCTGAAAAGTGAAAAGCCCTGTATCTACTTTCATGGGAACACATGTGCTGCCAACCAGGTTTTACTCAACTGAGTGATAACAAATGAGTCTGGAGAGTATTAGTGTGAATTTATTACTATTATTTATTATTTTAACACGATGATATGGAAAAAAATATGTCTTATGTTTTGCACTATTTAATGCTACACAAGAGTACATGTGTTTTTGTGAGATTTAAGGCATGTTATAATGCTGTTATCTCCTCAAAAACAAACCCATAGTTGTGTTTTGTTTCATTCACACATGTTTGAGTAATCCTGGTTTATTAGTCTGTTACATCTACAAAGCTCAAACTGCTCTGTTCCACCTTGTGATGTCATGAAGTGGTAGTTTTCAAGTCAACGGCTACATTTTACCTTTAGTTCAATGTTAATTCCAGGGCAGAAAGGATCCAGATGATTCTAGTGAAGGTGTGTGGAGTTTAAAAACACAGCGGAGCACTTCCTGTATCACCACATGATGACATCACAAGGTGGAACAGAGTGTTTTCTGTATCAGAGAAGAAGTCAGCTTAAATCTGCAGGGTTTGTGCGTTAAACATGTGTGAATGAAACAAAACACAAGTCCAGGTGTGTTTTTTGATGAGGAAACAACATTATAACATAAAAATGTGCATAATATTTTCTCTTTAATGCATCGTAATAACTGTATTTCAGGTTTTAACTTATCAGCAAATAGTGTATTCTCATTTTCTTTTAGCTAAAACCAAGTAGAGAAAAAAATGAGAAATGAGTCTTTAAAACATGAAAAGTCTTGGTTTGTTTAACACTTAATTAAAAAGTCTAATTGTCCAGTAACGCGCTTGTACTTTATTTATCAATCAATTGTACAAGCTTCTGTCTATTTATTATTAGTATTAAAAAAATGATAAACTTTTCCCAATCAGAAGCCCTAACTTGATATTCCAGAGCGAGTGTTTTTCTCACGGGTGGAGGCTGCACAGACTCCGGGGTCTATTCACCTCAGAAACCCACATCGACACTTGACACTGTTGAAAGGTGAACGTGATCCTCATCCATATTTCTGCTGTCCAAACACAACCGCCATTGAAGTTCATCACATCTGCTGAGTTTGCACTGTGTTTTGAACAAAGAGAGTAAAAATACCGGTTGGAAACATATTTAGCTCTCTTTTTGATATTTTTAACCACTTTTTGTAGCATTGAGCACTTGAAAGACACATTTCTACAGACGGAAAGGTAAATATTTGAACTTTAGATTTAATAGTAAGTAAGCAGGGCCGGTGCAGCATATAAGCAGACTAAGCAGCTGCTGAGGGCCCCAAGGCCAGCAGGGGGCCCCCAAGAGTCCATACATTTATATTGAAGATGATTATAAAGTTTTACTGGAAACAGGGCTTGTGTATTTACAGCAGCTTAAATATCTCTCTCAAATTCTCTCTATTTTTAAATTATTTTAAGATATTCTTTTTATTATTTTAAGCTATTTATCTATTATCTTGTTTTATTGCATGTACCATTTTCCTTCTGTTCTTTAACTGTGCGGTGCAATACTGGAATTTCCCCACTGTGGGACTAATAAAGGCATATCTTATCTTATCTTATCTTATTTTATCTTACACAATTACATTTGTTTTATGTGTATAGTCGCAAAATATCTGCTGCTGCTACATTTGTTTTTGAGTCGGGCAGAGGTGAGGGCAGCTCTGTGTTTACACCGGTGCAAGGACCCGACACAACGTAAATATAAGCCCACTGTCGCCAACTGGAAAACATTAAAATCCACCAGAAACTTGTCTAGAATTTCAAAAATCTTGATCCCCCCTTATATGTTCGTGTTCTGTTCTTGTGACTGTGGTAGTTTTGGATGTTTTCAGTCTGATTTTGGTCACGTAAACACAAATACAACTGGTGAAAGTGATGAGAGCAGAGTTATAATGTTGTCAAATGTGAATCCAGTACACATCTGCTGTCAGGGCCCCAGAGATAAATTCAACTTAGGGTCCCCTGAAAGCTAGAACCGGCCCTGTAAGTAGGTTTTTGTTTCCAAGTCAGGCATTTATGTTCTTTTTCAGTGTCTACACAGAGGATGCTAATACATTTAACAGGGTTTCAGCTCAGTTTTCTTTACTTGACATTGACCTTAACGTAGTGATGCACCTTGGTTACGCACAGAGTGAACACTGCAAACAGTCGTCCAGTTATGACCCATAGTAAAAAGATAAAACGATATTTAAAGGGCCAAAAGTGTCAGTTGTGCTTTAAACTGGCAATAAATCACCAAAGTCTGTACAATGGAGAAATAACAAATATATTAAACTGTAATGTAGTAATTTTGACCCATATTACGTTATTTTCTGATCTACGGCATGTTATAATGTTGTTTCCTCATTGAAAACATACCTGTAGTTGGAGGTTGTGTTCTTCTATCAAACAGAAAACACTCTGTTCCACCTTGTGATGTCATCATGTGGTAATACAGGAAGTGCTCCACTGTGTTTTTAAACTCCACACACCTTCACTAGAATCATTTGGATAATTTCAGCCCTGGAATTTCCTACCTCTACTAAAAAAAAAAAAAATGTAAAAGGTAGACGTTAACTTGAAAACTACTACTTCGTGACATCACAAGGTGGAACAGAGCGTTTTGAAGTTTTGGAGAAGCAGACAGATTATTAATCCAGGATCGGTCAAACATGTGCGAATGAAACAAAACACCACTCCGGGTCTGTTTTTGATGAGGTAACAACATTAAAACATGGCTTAAAGCGTAATATAGGACTTTGGTTTTCATTTACAGTATAAAGGAGGTTTTGTTATTACACTTTGGACTAAGATGAACATGGATTTTTAAATTATTGTGGCGTTATTTGGTTTCAAAGGTCAACGGGAATCTTTTGTTATCTGTCCAAAACGTTTCATTCAAGGCAGTAATGGTCTCTCTTGGAAATGAGTAACGCGGAATGACTTGATTGGTTTTCATTGTTTCGTCCTTGTCATGTTTGAAGTATGAGATGAATAACGACATACAAACAGAGACTATTTAATCATTGATAGATTTGACAATATTTTGCACAGTGTGGCTCAGTTTCTTTACCTGACCTTTATCCCTAATAAAGCAGAAATAGTATGAATGAATCCTAACACGTCACTTTTATGAATAAGTGATGCATTAAATTGAATTGAATTGACATCCCCTGTGCTCCAAACCTGTTCCTTGCAGCAGTAGTGGGACTGTCCCGGCGTAGCGTCCCATTACATCACCTCCACCATTAGTTCCGTAACTTGACACAGGCCTGGGAGCTCTGTGTCGCCTCCCTCCATCACTTTCTCTCCAAAGCAGGAAGTGAATCTTGCTGTGGAGAAGATTAGACACAGGAGCAACATGTTTCACAAATAGAATAATAATAATAATAATAATAATAATAATAATAATAATAATAATAATAATAACAATAATAATAATAATAATAATAGTAATAATAATAGTAATAATAATAACAATAACAATAATAATAATAATAATAATAATAGTAGTAATAATAATAATAATAATAATAATAATAATAATAATTAAAACTGCAAGCAGTGATAAAGGCCCTCGCCACCCCTTGCGACCGCGGGGTACATGCCACAGTGAAGATCCTGCCTTTCGTTCCCGCTTACATCGCCCCTCCCCCCAAAATCAGCGACTAAGTACCGTAAATTTCGGACTACAGAGCTCACCTGAATAAAAGCCGCACCAGCTAAATTTGAAGAGAAAATCAATTTTGTACATATATAAGCCGCACCTGAATAAAAGCCGCAGGTTTTCATATTGTAACATGAGATATTTACACATAAAGACGGTGCACTGACACGCTTTTTTTTTTAACTGTGCCTGAAAATTGGAACCAACACGACAACACGGGATGAACACATCTGCAGGTTTAGAAAATAACGCTGCACCAACACGGAAAATCTGCTTTTATTTCCTCTGAAAACTTTTGTCGTCTTTTACATTGACCAAGTTGGATTCATTGATGCCGAGCTTACGTGCAGTGACTCTATTTCAGGAGTCGGCAACCCGCGGCTCCGGAGCCGTATGCGCCTCTTTCAGCCTCATACTGCGGCTCTGCGTGGCTGAAGTGTATTTTATTTGTGTTAGCTCTTTTTTGTTGTAGTTTAAATTGGAAGATTATTATGATCTTAAAATAAAATTATATTTTCTTATTTTTCGTTGCTCAAAATAAGCGTCACACTCGCGGAACAATGTTCAAAACAAACACCGCTCACGTCACACGTCTCACAGATACAGACACAGCTCACAGTCCTGCGTAAAGAGCCCTGATTTTCAGATGCTGTGCGCACAGGGGTCAGGAGCAACTTTCGCCCGTCCCTAATGACACACTAATAAGCTCGTCCGTAGATGTATCATGAAAATCCTGCTGGAAATCGCCACAGAAATCTATTTGATGTAGTAGCAAGTTTATTATCCGCTCTTGTCTCTGCGATGACGTTTCACGTATAACACATCAGACACGACGCACAAAACTAGAGCCACAAGCGAGTGAAAATGAGCCAAAACAAAAGTCTTTGGAGAGCTTTTAACAAAGGGGAAAAGGACAACTGAGGAGCCAGAAGAGGAGACTACGACCTCCAAGAAAAAGAAAGATAAATTTAACAGACAATGCCTACTTAAAATCTGGGTTTGTCGCTGCAGGTGACTCACGCGCACAGTCCGCTCTACGTAACATACGGGAAAAGCAAATAAGGCAATGAAACCTTCAAAACTGCTCTGGCACATGGAGAATAAGCACCTGGGATTAAACGATACGCCTTTAGAGTTTTTTTGTTGTTGTTTTTTTTTTTTTTGAAAGAAACTGCGGAGCAGAGTAGACATAATCACATAATCAGCGCAGGGCTCCCTCTGATGCAGCGGTTTGGTGATTTGTATTTTTTTAATGCACTTAAGTTGTTTTTGCCATATTTATCTGCCACGTGTAGAAGGCTTGTCCGTGAAAATAAAACCCAGGGGCCGTTATCCAGTAAAAAATCCAAAAATAAGCCGCACTGCTGTATAAACCGCAGGGTTCAAAGCGTGGAAAAAAAGTAGCGGCTTATAATCCGAAATTTACGGTAATTCTACTCCATTCATTCCAAAGAGAGCATTTATGACATTGTCACACCCGCACGGTTGGAAATAGAGGTATGTCTTTATTGGCTTTTTTGTTCCGTATGATGTGAGGAATATGTGTACCAAATTTCAATGGTCTATGACAAAGTAATAATTTTTCATCCCAGTTAACCACAACCCATTTATTTCAATGAGAAATGTCAGACGTTGCCATGGCAACACCTTTCAAAATAGAGGTATGGTGTTGTTGACATTTTTGTTCAGTATAGGAATAGGGATGTTCATGCCAAATTTCAAATGTTTGTGACAAAGTATTTTTTTTACATGTCATTTAAAATTTTCAAGGGGGCGCTGTGGAGCAATGTAATATTTGATATGTGTACATTTCATATCTATGCACTCAGATCACGATTTTGAACAAAATGTATATTAATGCCGGAAAATAGGAAACTGCATGTTTGAGCCACAGGACATTTAAAACTTCAAAAATCTTCTTTTTTCTTTGCAGGCTGGCCACACCCACATTTTATAACTTAGAAAATTCCAAAAGAGTTCCCTATAATCCCACAACAGTCTACTAAATTGTGACCATTTTGCAAGATCCTTGAATGAAATTCTACGACATAAAAAATCCAATTGTGAGAGGTAAAATAAAAAAAAAATGGGGTTCCGCCCACAATATCTGACTTCCTGTAGGGTTTAGGGTGGGGTCATAATATATTTTTTTACTTGTCTTGACATGTTCTATGTTTGTACCAAATTTCAGTTGTCTACAATCAAAAAGGCCTCTCATTGCCGCAATGTATTTGAACTTTTGAGGTGGCGCTATTGAGTCATTTTGAAACATAAATTTTTTTCCACATGAAAATACAACATTTTTTGCCAATCTTGAATTTTAGGCCATAGTTTGATGAGTGTAGAGCATCTATTTAGTCTACAACAAAGTCCAGTACTCTGAACCCCATTCATTTCAATGACACATTTATTATGTTACCACGGTAACATAGTTGAAAAAAGAGGTATGTTCTCATTGGCTTTTTTGTTCCGTATAATGTGAGGAATATGTGTACCAAATTTCCATGGTCTGTGACAAAGTAATAATTTTTCACCACAGTTATCCAAAACCCATGTATTTCAATGAGAAATGTCAGACGTTGCCATGGCAACACCTTTGAAAATAGAGGTATGGTGTCATTGACTGTTTTGTTCAGTATATCAATAGGGATGTCCATGCCAAATTTCAAATGTTTATGTCAAAGTAATTTTTTTGGTCCAATTCAAACGTTCAAGGGGGCGCTGTGGAGCAATTTATTGTCTGACCTGTGTAAATTGTACATCTATTTGTTCAGATCAACAGATTGAATAAAAAAGTATATTCATGCCGGGACGTAGGACACTAACTGTGTGAGTTACATGCAATTAAATACTTTAAAAAATGGCTTTTTTCTTTGCAGGCTGGCCACACCCACATTTTATTACTTAGAAAATTCCAAAAGACTTGGTTATAATCCCACATGGGTCTAGTTCATTTTGACAAATTTGCAAGTTTGTTTAATGAAAATCCAATGCGAAAAAAATCCAAATGTGAGAGGTAAAATTTTGAAAAAATGAGGTTCCGCCCACAATGGCCGACTTCCTGTAGGGTTTAGGGTGGGGTCATAATATAATTTTTTACTTGTCTTGACATGTTCTATGTTTGTACCAAATTTCATTTGTCTACGATGAAAAAGATCTCTCATTGCCGTAATGTATTTCAAATTTTGAGGTGGCGCTATTGAGTCATTTTGATACGTTAATTTTTTTCCACATGAAAATACAACATGTTTTTTTGCCAATCTTGAATTGTAGGCCATAGTTTGATGAGTGTAGAGCATCTATTTAGTCTACAACAAAGTGCAGTACTCTGAACCCTATTCATTTCAATGACACATTTATTATGTTACCACGGTAACATAGTTGCAGACAGAGGTATGTTCTCATTGGCTTTTTTGCACAGTTTGCCAAGCAAATGTCCGTGCCAAATTTCAAATGTTTATGTCAAAGTAATTTTTTTGGTCCAATTCAAAAGTTCAAGGGGGCGCTGTGGAGCAATATATTGTCTGACCTACGCAAATTGTATATGTATGTGTTCAGATCCACATTTTGAAAAAAATGTATATTAATGCCGGGAAATAGGACACTTCATGTGTGAGTTACGCGCAATGTAATAGTTCAAAATATTGCTTTTTTCTTTGCAGGCTGGCCACACCCACATTTTATAACTTAAAAAAACTAGGAAGAGTAGTCTATAATCCCACATGGGTCTAGTTCATTTTGACCAATTTGCAAGTTTCTTGAATGAAAATCCAATGCGAAAAAAATTCAAATGTGAGAGGTAAAATTTTGAAAAAATTGGGTTCCGCCCACAGTGGCCGACTTCCTGTAGGGTTTAGGGTGGGGTCATAATATAATTTTTTTCTTGTCTTGAAATGTTCTATGTTTGTAGCACATTTCATTTTTCTACGATGAAAAAGGTCTCTCATTGCCGCAATGTATTTCAAATTTTGAGGTGGCGCTATTGAGTCATTTTGATATGTAAATTTTTTTGAACATCAAAATGCAACATTTCTTGACAATCTTGAATTTTAGGCCATAGTTTGATGAGTGTAGAGCATCTATTTAGTCTACAACAAAGTCCAGTACTCTGAACCCCATTCATTTCAATGACAGATTTATTATGTTACCATGGTAACATAGTTGCAAATAGAGGTATGTTGTCATTGGCTTTTTTGTTCAGTTTGCCAAGCCAAATGTCCTTGCCGAATCTCAAATGTTTACGTCAAAGTAATTTTTTTGGTCCAATTCAAAAGTTCAAGGGGGCGCTGTGGAGCAAAAAAAATTCTGACACATGCAAATTGTATATCATTTCGTGCAGATCAAGATTTTAAACAAAATGTATATTAATGCCGGGAATAAGGACACTGCATGTGTGAGTTATGCACACTTTAACACTTCAAAATATTGCTTTTTAATTTGAAGGCTGGCCACACCCACATTTTATGATGTAGAAAAATCCAAGAGAGTTCCCTATAATCCCACATGGGTCTCGTTCATTTTCACCAATTTGCAAGTTTTTTGAGTGAAAATCCACGGCGCAAAAAATCCAAATGTCAGAGGTAAAATTTTGAAAAAATGGGGTTCCACCCAAAATGGCCGACTTCCTGTAGGGTTTAGGGTGGGGTCATAATATAATTTTTTACTTGTCTTGACATCTTCTATGTATATACCAAATTTAAATAGTCTACGATGAAAAAGGTCTCTCATTGCCGTAATGTATTTCAATACCGCCACCTCAAAAATTTAGTCATTTTGATACTTTAATTTTTTGGAACATCAAAATACAACTTATTTTTTCCAATCTTGATTTTTAGGCCATAGTTTGATGAGTGTAGAGCATCTATTTAGTCTACAACAAAGACCAGTACTCTGAACCCCATTCATTTCAAAGACACATTTATTATGTTACCACGGCAACAGAGTTGAAAATAGAGGTATGTACTCATTGACTTTTTTGTTCAATTTGCCAAGCCAAATGTCCCTGCAAAATTTCAAATGGTTATGTCAAAGTAATTTTTTTGGTCCAATTCAAAAGTTCAAGGGGGCGCTGTGGAGCCAAAAAAAAAAAAAGGACACAATTGTATATCATTTGGTGCTGATCAATATTGTAAACAAAATGTATATTAATGCCGGGAAATAGGAAACTGCATGTGTGAGTTACGCGCAATTTAATAGTTCAAAATATTGCTTATTTCTTTGCAGGCTGGCCACACCTACATTTTATGATGTAGAAAAATCCAAGACAGTTCGCTATAATCCCACATGTGTCTGGTTCATTGTGACCATTTGGCAAGTTTCTTGAATGAAAAGCCGAGGCGCAAAAAATCCAAATGTGAGACGTAAAATTTTGGAAAAATGGAGTTCTGCCCAAAATGGCCGACTTCCTGTAGGGTTTAGGGTGGGGACATAATATAATTTTTTACTTGTCTTGACATGTTCTATGTTCGTACCAAATTTCATTTGTCTACGATGAAAAAGGTCTCTCAATGCCGTAATGTATTTCAAATTTTGAGGTGGCGCTATTGAGTCATTTTCATACGTTAATTTTTTTCCACATGAAAATACAACTTGTTTTGCCAATCTTGAATTTTAGGCCATAGTTTGATGAGTGTAGAGCATCTATTTAGTCTACAACAAAGTGCAGTACTCTGAACCCCATTCATTTCAATGGCACATTTATTATGTTACCACGGTAACATAGTTGAAAATAGAGGTATGTTCTCATTGGCTTTTTTGTTCCGTATGATGAGAGGAATATGTGTACCAAATTTCAATGGTCTATGACAAAGGAATAATTTTTCATCCCAGTTATCCAAAACCCATGTATTTCAATGAGAAATGTCAGGCGTTGCCATGGCAACACCTTTGAAAATAGAGGTATGGTGTCATTGACTTTTTTGTTCAGTATAGCAATAGGGATGTCCATGCCAAATTTCAAATGTTTATGTCAAAGTAATTTTTTTGGTCCAATTCAAAAGTTCAAGGGGGCGCTGTGGAGCAAAAAAAATTCTGACATATGCAAATTGTATATCATTTTGTTTAGATCAAGATTTTAAACAAAATGTATATTAATGCCGGGAAATAGGATACTGCATGTTTGAGTTATGCTCACTTTAACACTTCAAAATATTGCTTTTTTTTTGCAGGCTGGCCACACCCACATTTTATTACTTAGAAAATTCCAAAAGAGTTGTTTATAATCCCACATGTGTCTAGTTCATTTTGACCAATTTGCAAGTTTCTTGAATGAAAATCCATGGCGCAAAAAATCCAAATGTGAGAGGTAAAATTTTGAAAAAATGGGGTTCCGCCCACAATGGCCGACTTCCTGTAGGGTTTAGGGTGGGGTCATATTATAATTTTTTACTTGTCTTGACATGTTCTATGTTTGTACCAAATTTTATTTGTCTACGATGAAAAAGGTCTCTCATTGCCGTAATGTATTTCAAATTTTGAGGTGGCACTATTGAGTCATTTTGATACATTAATTTTTTTCCACATAAAAATACAACTTGTTTTGCCAATCTTGAATTTTAGGCCATAGTTTGATGAGTGTAGAGCATCTATTTAGTCTACAACAAAGTGCAGTACTCTGAACCCCATTCATTTCAATGGCACATTTATTATGTTACCACGGTAACATAGTTGAAAATAGAGGTATGTTCTCATTGGCTTTTTTGTTCCGTATGATGAGAGGAATATGTGTACCAAATTTCAATGGTCTATGACAAAGGAATAATTTTTCATCCCAGTTATCCAAAACCCATGTATTTCAATGAGAAATGTCAGGCGTTGCCATGGCAACACCTTTGAAAATAGAGGTATGGTGTCATTGACTTTTTTGTTCAGTATAGCAATAGGGATGTCCATGCCAAATTTCAAATGTTTATGTCAAAGTAATTTTTTTGGTCCAATTCAAAAGTTCAAGGGGGCGCTGTGGAGCAAAAAAAATTCTGACATATGCAAATTGTATATCATTTTGTTTAGATCAAGATTTTAAACAAAATGTATATTAATGCCGGGAAATAGGATACTGCATGTTTGAGTTATGCTCACTTTAACACTTCAAAATATTGCTTTTTTTTTGCAGGCTGGCCACACCCACATTTTATTACTTAGAAAATTCCAAAAGAGTTGTTTATAATCCCACATGTGTCTAGTTCATTTTGACCAATTTGCAAGTTTCTTGAATGAAAATCCATGGCGCAAAAAATCCAAATGTGAGAGGTAAAATTTTGAAAAAATGGGGTTCCGCCCACAATGGCCGACTTCCTGTAGGGTTTAGGGTGGGGTCATATTATAATTTTTTACTTGTCTTGACATGTTCTATGTTTGTACCAAATTTTATTTGTCTACGATGAAAAAGGTCTCTCATTGCCGTAATGTATTTCAAATTTTGAGGTGGCACTATTGAGTCATTTTGATACATTAATTTTTTTCCACATAAAAATACAACTTGTTTTGCCAATCTTGAATTTTAGGCCATAGTTTGATGAGTGTAGAGCATCTATTTAGTCTACAACAAAGTCCAGTACTCTGAACCCCATTCATTTCAATGACACATTTATTATGTTACCACGGTGACATAGTTGCAGACAGAGGTATGTTCTCATTGGCTTTTTTGTTCAGTTTTCCAAGCCAAATGTCCATGCCAAATTTCAGATGTTTACGTCAAAGTAAGTTTTTTGGTCCAATTCAAAAGTTCAAGGGGGCGCTGTGGAGCAGAAAAAAATCTGACATATGTAAATTGTATATCATTTTGTGTACATCAAGATTTTAAACAAAATGTATATTAATGCCGGGAAATAGGACACTGCATGTGTGAGTGATGCACATTTTAACACTTCAAATTATTGATTTTTTTTTTGCAGGCTGGCCACACCCACATTTTATGATGTAGAAAAATCAAAGGCATTTCCCTATAATCCCACATGGGTCTAGTTCATTTTGACCAATTTGCATGTTTCTTGAATGAAAATCCAAGGCGCAAAAAATCCAAATGTGAGAGGTAAAATTTTGAAAAAATGGGGTTCCGCCCACAATGGCCGACTTCCTGTAGGGTTTAGGGTGGGGTCATAATATAATTTTTTACTTGTCTTGACATGTTCTATGTTTGTACCAAATTTCATTTGTCTACGATGAAAAAGGTCTCTCATTGCCGCAATGTATTTCAAATTTTGTGGTGGCGCTATTGAGTCATTTTGAAAGAATAATTTTTTTGAACATCAAAATAATAAATTTTTCACCAACCTTGAATTTTGGGTCCAATAAAATTGACTTTTCGTTAACGTTCAGGGGGTCAAAAGTGGCTTCAATTCGGCCACCAAAATAATAATAATAATAATAATTAAAACTGCAAGCAGTGATAAAGGCCCTCGCCACCCCTTGCGACCGCGGGGTACATGCCACCGCGGAGATCCTGCCTTTCGTTCCCGCTTACATCGCTCCTCCCCCCAAAATCAGCAACTGAGTAATACTACTCCATTCATTCCAATGAGAGCATTTATGACATTGTCACGACTGTACGGTTAGAAATAGAGGTATATCTTCTTTGGCTTTTTTGTTCAGTATGATGAGAGGAATATGTGTACCAAATTTCCATGGTCTATGACAAAGTAATAATTTTTCATCCCAGTTATCCAAAACCCATGTATTTCAATGAGAAATGTCAGACGTTGCCATGGCAACACCTTTGAAAATAGAGGTATCGTGTCACTGACTTTTTGGTTCAGTATAGGAATAGGGATGTTCATGCCAAATTTCAAATGTTTGTGACAAAGTAATGTTTTTACATGCCATTTAAAATTTTCAAGGGGGCGCTGTGGAGCAATGTAGTCTTTGATATGTGTAAATTGCATATCTATTCACTCAGATCAAGATTTTGAACAAAATGTATATTAATGCCGGGAAATAGGACACTGCATGTGTGAGTTATGCACACTTTAACACGTCAAAATATTGCTTTTTTCTTTGATTGGTGGCCACACCCACATTTTATGATGTAGAAAAATCCAGGACAGTTCCATATAATCCCACATGGGTCTAGTTCATTTTGACCAATTTGCAAGTTTCTTGAATAAAAATCCAAGGCGCAAAAAATCCAAATGTGAGAGGTAAAATTTTGGAAAAATGGGGTTCCGCCCACAATGGCAGACTTCCTGTAGGGTTTAGGGTGGGGTCATAATATAATTTTTTACTTGTCTTGATATGTTCTATGTTTGTACCAAATTTCATTTGTCTACGATGAAAAAGGTCTCTCATTGCCATAATGTATTTCAAATTTTGAGGTGGCGCTATTGAGTCATTTTGATACGTTAATTTTTTTCCACATGAAAATACAACTTGTTATGCCAATCTTGAATTTTAGGCCATAGTTTGATGAGTGTAGAGCATCTATTTAGTCCACAACAAAGTCTAGTACTCTGAACCCCATTCATTTCAATGACACATTTATTATGTTACCACGGTGACATAGTTGCAGACAGAGGTATGTTGTCATTGGCTTTTTTGTTCAGTTTGCCAAGCCAAATGTCCATGCCAAATTTCAGATGTTTACGTCAAAGTAATTTTTTTGGTCCAATTCAAAAGTTCAAGGGGGCGCTGTGGAGCAGAAAAAAATCTGACATATGTAAATTGTATATCATTTTGTGTAGATCAAGATTTTAAACAAAATGTATATTAATGCCGGGAAATAGGACACTGCATGTGTGAGTGATGCACATTTTAACACTTCAAATTATTGATTTTTTTTTTGCAGGCTGGCCACACCCACATTTTATGATGTAGAAAAATCAAAGACAGCTCCCTATAATCCCACATGGGTCTAGTTCATTTTGACCAATTTGCATGTTTCTTGAATGAAAATCCAAGGCGCAAAAAATCCAAATGCGAGAGGTAAAATTTTGAAAAAATGGGGTTCCGCCCACAATGGCCGACTTCCTGTAGGGTTTAGGGTGGGGTCATAATATAATTTTTTACTTGTCTTGACATGTTCTATGTTTGTACCAAATTTCATTTGTCTACGATGAAAAAGGTCTCTCATTGACGTAATGCATTTTGATTTTTGAGGTGGCGCTAATGAGTCATTTTGAAAGAATAATTTTTTTGAACATCAAAATAATAAATTTTTCACCAAACTTGAATTTTGGGTCCAATAAATTTGAGTTTTCGTTAACGTTCAGGGGGTCAAAAATGACTTCAAAGCGGTAAGTATAATAATAATAATAATAATAATAATAATAATAATAATAATAATGGAAATTTTTTTTCCACCCATTATTTTTCTCCTAAACCATAACAGCTACAGTCATGTGACTTTCTCACATTATGCCCCATCACAAATAACGCCCCTGTGATTTTTTTCACACGTCCACATCAAAGCGTTTGTCTTCTACGAATATTTGAAAATGAAATTTGAAGAGGGCGCTAGAGAGCCATTTTGTGAGAAAGTGCCTTGATTTGCATATCATTGCGTTCAGCTCACAAATGTGCATAAACGCTGTATTAGCGTTTTCCCAACAAAAAATGTGTGAAAGAGAAATATTTTTTTGAAATATTCCAAAAATTGAGATTTTGTTGAAAATTCACCCTGACCACACCCAAAGTCATAATCAAAATGTAACTGATAATCTTTAATCACACATGGGTTTAGTGGGATTTGACCAAATTTGAAGTGTGTGTGATGAAAACTGTGCGAGAAAATGTCCTGAATGCGAGGGTGTGCACTTTTGTCGTTCCCGGGTTTGATCCAATATGGCCGACGTCCTGTACATTTTAGGGCGGGGCCATAATATCATTTTTGTCATGTCCCGACATGTACTATTTTTTGATGTGAGTTTCGGATTTTTACGTCGACTTTTTTCCGAGTCGGGCTCCCATAGGCCCCATGAAAATCAAAGTTTGAGGTGGCGCTACCGAGTCGTCTTTCGTTATTTTTTCTCGGGGTCTTTTGTGACAATTAGAGCTCGTCGAGTTCTAATTTTTGACACCACTCACTGCCATGTCGGGGCGTGTTTACTACTTGATTTTTGCCATTTTCCACGCTCCGGACGCGGTTTTAATGAGTCCCTCGCCGGGACGGAGTCCCAGGCTCGGGCCTAATAATAATAATAATAATAATAATGGAAATTTTTTTTCCACCCATTATTTTTCTCCTAAACCATAACAGCTACAGTCATGTGACTTTCTCATATTGTGCCCCATCACAAATAAGGCCCCTGTGAATTTTTTCACACGTCCACGACAAATCGATTGTCTTCTATGAATTTTTGAAAATGAAATTTCAAGAGGGCGCTAGAGAGCCATTTTGTGAGAGAGTGCCTTGATTTGCATATCATTGCGTTCAGCTCACAAATGTGCATAAACGCTGTATTAGCGTTTTCCCAACAAAAAATGTGTGAAAGACAAATATTTTTTTGAAATATTCCAAAATTTGCAATTTTGTTGAAAATTCACCCTGACCACACCCGAAGTCATAATCAAAATGTAATTGATAATCTTTAATCACACATGGGTTTAGTGGGATTTGGCCAAATTCGAAGTGTTTGTGATTAAAACTGGGCGAGAAAATGTCCTGAATGCGAGGGTGTGCACTTTTGCCATGCGAGGGTGTGCACTTTTGCCGTTCACGGGTTTGATCCAATATGGCCGACTTCCTGTACATTTTAGGGCGGGGCCATAATATCATTTTTGTCATGTCCCGACACGTTCTATTTTTTGATGTGAGTTTCGGATTTTTACGTCGACTTTTTTCCGAGTCGGGCTCCCATTGGCCCCATGAAAATCAAAGTTTGAGGTGGCGCTACCGAGTCGTCTTGCGATATTTTTTCTCGGGGTCTTTTGTGACAATTAGAGCTCGTCGAGTTCTAATTTTTGACACCACTCACTGCCATGTCGGGGCGTGTTTACTACTTGATTTTTGACATTTTCCACACTCCGGACGCGGTTTTAATGAGTCCCTCGCCGGGACGGAGTCCCAGGCTCGGGCCTAATAATGGAAATTTTTTTTCCACCCATTATTTTTCTCCTAAACCATAACAGCTACAGTCATGTGACTTTGTCACATTGTGCCCCATCACAAATAAGGCCCCTGTGATTTTTTTCACACGTCCACGACAAATCGATTGTCCTCTACGAATTTTTGAAAATGAAATTTGAAGAGGGCGCTAGAGAGCCATTTTGTGAGAGAGTGCCTTGATTTGCATATCATTGCGTTCAGCTCACAAATGTGCATAAACGCTGTATTAGCGTTTTCCCAACAAAAAATGTGTGAAAGAGAAATATTTTTTTAAAATATTCATAAATTTGCGATTTTGTTGAAAATTCACCCTGACCACACCCAAAGTCATAATCAAAATGTAATTGATAATCTTTAATCACACATGGGTTTAGTGGGATTTGGCCAAATTTGAAGTGTTTGTGATGAAAACTGGGCGAGAAAATGTCCTGAATGCGAGGGTGTGCACTTTTGTCGTTCCCGGGTTTGATCCAATATGGCCGATGTCCTGTACATTTTAGGGCGGGGCCATAATATCATTTTTTTCATGTCCCGACATGTACTATTTTTTTATGTGAGTTTCGGATTTTTACGTCGACTTTTTTCCGAGTCGGGCTCCCATTGGCCCCATGAAAATCAAAGTTTGAGGTGGCGCTACCGAGTCGTCTTTCGATATTTTTTCTCGGGGTCTTTTGTGACAATTAGAGCTCGTCGAGTTCTAATTTTTGACACCACTCACTGCCATGTCGGGGCGTGTTTACTACTTGATTTTTGCCATTTTCCACGCTCCGGACGCGGTTTTAATGAGTCCCTCGCCGGGACGGAGTCCCAGGCTCGGGCCTAATAATGGAAACGCATTTTCCTCTCATTATTTTTCTCCTAAACCATAACAGCTACAGTCATGTGACTTTCTTACATTGTGCTCAATCACAAATAAGGCCCCTGTGAATTTTTTCACACATCCTCGACAAATCGATTGTCTTTTATGAATTTTTGAAAATGAAATTTGAAGAGGGCGCTAGAGAGCCATTTTGTGAGAGAGTACCTTGATTTGCATAGCATTACGTTCAGCTCACAAATGTGCATAAACGCTGTATTAGCGTTTTCCCAACAAAAAATGTGTGAAAGAGAAATATTTTTTTGAAATATTCCAAAATTTGCGATTTCGTTGAAAATTCACCCTGACCATATTCAAAGTCATAATCAAAATGTAAATGATAATCTTTAATCACACATGGGTTTAGTGGGATTTGGGCAAATTTGACGTGTTTCTGATGAAACCTGTGCGAGAAAATGTCCTGAATGCGAGGGTGTGCACTTTTGTCGTTCCCGGGTTTGATCCAATATGGCCGACTTCCTGTACATTTTAGGGCGGGGCCATAATATCATTTTTGTCATGTCCCGACATGTTCTATTTTTTGATGTGAGTTTCGGATTTTTATGTTGACTTTTTTCCGAGTCGGGCTCCCATTGGCCCCATGAAAATGAAAGTTTGAGGTGGCGCTACCGAGTCGATTTTCGATATTTTTTCTCGGGGGCTTTTGTGACAATTTGAGCTCCTCGAGTTCTAATTTTTGACACCACTCACTGCCATGTCGGGGCGTGTTTACTACTTGATTTTTGCCATTTTCCACGCTCCGGACGCGGTTTTAATGAGTCCCTCGCCGGGACGGAGTCCCAGGCTCGGGCCTAATAATGGAATTTTTTTTTCCACCCATTATTTTTCTCCTAAACCATAACAGCTACAGGCATGTGACTTTCTCACATTGTGCCCCATCACAAATAAGGCCTCTGTGATTTTTTTCACACGTCCACGACAAATCGATTGTCTTCTACGAATTTTTGAAAATGAAATTTGAAGAGGGCGCTAGAGAGCCATTTTGTGAGAGAGTGCCTTGATTTGCATATCATTGCGTTCAGCTCACAAATGTGCATAAACGCTGTATTAGCGTTTTCCCAACAAAAAATGTGTGAAAGACAAATATTTTTTTGAAATATTCCAAAATTTGCGATTTTGTTGAAAATTCACCCTGACCACACCCATAGTCATAATCAAAATGTAATTGTTAATCTTTAATCACACATGGGTTTATTGGGATTTGGCCAAATTTGAAGTGTTTGTGATGAAAACTGGGCGAGAAAATGTCCTGAATGTGAGGGTGTGCACTTTTGTCGTTCCTGGGTTTGATCCAATATGGCCGGCGTCCTGTACATTTTAGGGCGGGGCCATAATATCATTTTTGTCATGTCCCGACATGTACTATTTTTTGATGTGAGTTTCGGATTTTTACGTCGACTTTTTTCCGAGTCGGGCTCCCATTGGCCCCATGAAAATCAAAGTTTGAGGTGGCGCTACCGAGTCGTCTTTCGTTATTTTTTCTCGGGGTCTTTTGTGACAATTAGAGCTCGTCGAGTTCTAAATTTTGACACCACTCACTGCCATGTCGGGGCGTGTTTACTACTTGATTTTTGCCATTTTCCACGCTCCGGACACGGTTTTAATGAGTCCCTCGCCGGGACGGAGTCCCAGGCTCGGGCCTAATAATAGTTGCCGATAGAGGTATGTTGTCATTGGCTTTTTTGTTCAGTATGATGAGAGGAATATGTGTAGCAAATTTCAATGGTCTATGACAAAGTAATTATTTTTCATCCCAGTTAACCAAAACCCATGTATTTCAATGAGAAAAGTCAGACGTTGCCATGGCAACACCTTTGAAATTAGAGATATGTTCTTATTGACTTTTTTGTTCAGTTTGCCAAGCCAAATGTCCATGCCCAATTTCAAATGTTTACGTCAAAGTAATTTTTTTGGTCCAATTCAAAAGTTCAAGGGGGCGCTGTGGAGCAAAAAAAATTCTGACATATGTAAATTGTATATCATTTTGTGTAGATCAAGATTTTAAACAAAATGTATTTTAATGCCGGGAAATAGGACACTGCATGTGTGAGTTATGCACACTTTAACACTTCAAAATATTGCTTTTTTCTTTGCAGGCTAGCCACACCCACATTTTATGATATAGAAAAATCCAAGACAGTTGCCTATAATCCCACATGGGTCTAGTTCATTTTCACCAATTTGCAAGTTTCTTGAATGAAAATCCAAGGCGCAAAAAATCCAAATGTGAGAGGTAAAATTTTGAAAAAATGAGGTTCCGCCCACAATGGCCGACTTCCTGTAGGGTTTAGGGTGGGGTCATAATATAATTTTTTACTTATCTTGACATGTTCTATGGTTGTACCAATTTTCATTTGTCTACGATGAAAAAGGTCTCTCATTGACATAATGCATTTTGATTTTTGAGGTGGCGCTATTGAGTCATTTTGAAAGAATAATTTTTTTGAACATCAAAATAATAAATTTTTCGCCAAACTTGAATTTTGGGTCCAATAAAATTGACTTTTCGTTAACGTTCAGGGGGTCAAAAGTGGCTTCAATTCGGCCACCAAAATAATAATAATAATAATAATAATAATAATAATTAAAACTGCAAGCAGTGATAAAGGCCCTCGCCACCCCTTGCAACCGCGGGGTACACGCCACCGCGGAGATCCTGCCTTTCGTTCCCGCTTACATCGTCCCCCCCCCAAAATCAGCGACTGAGTAATACTACTCCATTCATTCCAATGACACCATTTATCACATTTTTACGCCTGAACGGTTGTAAATAGAGGTATGTGTTCATTGGCTTTTTTGTTCAGTATGATGAGAGGAATATGTGTACCAAAATTCAATGGTCTATGACAAAGTAATAATTTTTCATCCTTGTTGACCAAAACCCATGTATTTCAATGAGAAATGTCAGATGTTGTCATGGCAACACCTTTGAAAATAGAGGTATGCTGTCATTGACTTTTTTGTTCAGTATAGGAATAGGGATGTCCATGCCAAATTTCAAATGTTTGTGACAACGTAATTTTTTTGTGTACCATTTAAAATTTCAAGGGGGCGCTGTGGAGCAATGTAATATTTGATGTGTGTAAATTGCATATCTATGCACTCAAAATAAGATTTTAAACAAAACGTATATTAATGCCGGAAAATAGGACACAGCATGTTCAAGTTACGGACAATTTAGAATTTCAAAAAACGTCTTTTTTCTTTGAAGGCTGGCCACACCCACATTTTATAACTTAAAAACATTTAGGAGAGTAGCCTATAATCCCACATGTGTCTAATTTATTTTGACCAATTCGCAAGTTTCTTGAATGAATATCCAATGCGCAAAAAATTCAAATGTGTGAGGTAAAATTTTGAAAAAATTGGGTTCCGCCCACAATGGCCGACTTCCTGTAGGGTTTAGGGTGGGGTCATAATATAATTGTTTACTTGTCTTGACATGTTCTATGTTTGTACCAAATTTCATTTGCCTACGATGAAAAAGATCTCTCATTGCCGCAATGTATTTCAAATTTTGGGGTGGCGGTATTGAGTCATTTTGATACGTAAATTTTTTTGAACATCAAAATACAAACTTTTTTGCCAATCTTGAATTTTAGGCCATAGTTTGATGAGTGTAGAGCATCTATTTAGTCTACAACAAAGTCCAGTACTCTGAACCCCATTCATTTCAATGACACATTTATTATGTTACCACGGCAACATAGTTGAAAATAGAGGTATGTTCTTATTGGCTTTTTTGTTCCGTATGATGAGAGGAATATGTGTACCAAATTTCAATGGTCTACAACAAAGTAATAATTTTTCATCCCAGTTATCCCAAACCCATGTATTTCAGTGAGAAATGTCAGACGTTGCCATGGCAACACCTTTGAAAATAGAGGTATGGTGTCATTGACTTTTTTGTTCAGTATAGCAATAGGGATGTCCATGCCAAATTTCAAATGTTTATGTCAAAGTAATTTTTTTGGTCCAATTCAAAAGTTCAAGGGGGCGCTGTGGAGCAATGTATTGTCTGACCTATGTAAATTGTATATCTATGTGTTCAGATCAACACTTTGAATAAAAAAGTATATTCATACCGGAACGTAGGACACTAACTGTTTGAGTTACATGCAATTTAAAACTGTACAAAATGGCTTTTTTCTTTGCAGGCTGGCCACACCCACATTTTATAACTTACAAAATTCCAAAAGAGTTGCTTATAATCCCACATGGGTGTAGTTCATTTTGACCAATTTTCATATTTCTCGAATGAAAATTTGAGGTGTAAAAAATTCAAAGGTGAGAGGTGAAATTTTTGAAAAATGGGGTTCCGCCCACAATGGCCGACTTCCTGTAGGGTTTAGGGTGGGGTCATAATATAATTTTTTACTTGTCTTGACATGTTCTATGTTTGTACCAAATTTCATTTGTCTACGATGAAAAAGGTCTCTCATTGCCTTAATGTATTTGAACATTTGAGGTGGCGCTATTGAGTCATTTTGAAACATTAATTTTTTGCACATGAAAATACAACATTTTTTGCCAACCTTGAATTTTAGGCCATAGTTTGATGAGTGTAGAGCATCTATTTAGTCTACAACAAAGTGCAGTACTCTGAACCCCATTCATTTCAATGACACATTTATTATGTTACCACGGTAACATAGTTGAAAATAGAGGTATGTTTTCATTGGCTTTTTTGTTCCGTATGATGAGAGGAAAATGTGTACCAAATTTCAATGGTCTATGACAAAGTAATAATTTTTCATCCCAGTTATCCAAAACCCATGTATTTCAATGAGAACTGTCAGACGTTGCCATGGCAACACCTTTAAAAATAGAGGTATGGTGTCTTTGACTTTTTTGTTCAGTATAGCAATAGGGATGTCCATGCCAAATTTCAAATGTTTATGTCAAAGTAATTTTTTTGGTCCAATTCAAAAGTTCAAGGGGGAGCTGTGGAGCAATTTATTGTCTGACCTGTGTAAATTGTATATCTATGTGTTCAGAACAACAGTTTGAATAAAAAAGTATATTCCTTCCGGGACATAGGACACTAACTGTGTGAGTTACACGCATTTAAAACCTTAAAAATACATCTTTTTTCTTTGCAGGCTGGCCACACCCACATTTTATAACTTAGAAAATTCCAAAAGAGTTGCTTATAATCCCACATGGGTGTAGTTCATTTTGACCAATTTTCATGTTTGTGGAATTAAAATTCGAGGCGTAAAAAATTCAAATGTGAGAGGTGAAATTTTGGAAAAATGGGGTTCCGCCCACAATGGCCGACTTCCTGTAGGGTTTAGGGTGGGGTCATAATATAATTTTTTACTTGTCTTGACATGTTCTATGTTTGTACCAAATTTCATTTGTCTACGATGAAAAAGGTCTCTCATTGCCGTAATGTATTTCAAATTTTGGGGTGGCGCTATTGAGTCATTTTGAAACGGTATTTTTTTTGAACATCAAAATGCACATTTTTTTGCCAATCTTGATTTTTAGAACATAGTTTGGTGAGTGTAGAGCATCTATTTAGTCTACAACAAAGTCGAGTCCTCTGAACCCCATTCATTTCAATGACACATTTATGATGTTACCACGGCAACATAGTTGCAGACAGAGGTATGTTCTCATTGGCTTTTGTGTTCAGTGTGCCAAGCCACATGTCCATGCCGAATTTCGAATGTTTATGTCAAAGTAATTTTTTTGGTCCAATTCAAAAGTTCAAGGGGGCGCTGTGGAGCAATATAATGTCTGACCTATGCAAATTCTATATGTATGTGTTCAGATTCACATTTTGAAAAAAATGTATATTAATGCCGGGAAATAGGACACTGCATGTGTGAGTTACGCGCACTTTAACACTTCTAAATATAGTTTTTTTCTTTGATTGCTGGCCACACCCACATTTTTTGATGTAGAAAAATTCAAGACAGTTCCCTATAATCCCACATGTGTCTAGTTCATTTTGACCAATTTGCAAGATTCTTGAATGAAAATCCATGGTGCAAAAAATTCAAATGTGAGAGGTAAAATTTTGAAAAAATGGGGTTCCGCCCACAATGGCCGACTTCCTGTAGGGTTTAGGGCGGGGTCATAATATCATTTTTTACTTGTCTTGATATGTTCTATGTTTGTACCAATTTTCATTTGTCTACGATGAAAAAGGTCTCTCATTGACGTAATGCATTTTGATTTTTGAGGTGGCGCTATTGAGTCATTTTGAAAGAATAATTTTTTTGAACATCAAAATAATAAATTTTTCGCCAAACTTGAATTTTGGGTCCAATAAAATTGACTTTTCGTTAACGTTCAGGGGATCAAAAGTGGCTTCAATTCGGCCACCAAAATAATAATAATAATAATAATAATAATGGAAATTTTTTTTCCACCCATTATTTTTCTCCTAAACCATAACAGCTACAGTCATGTGACTTTGTCACATTGTGCCCCATCACAAATAAGGCCCCTGTGATTTTTTTCACACGTCCACGACAAATCGATTGTCCTCTACGAATTTTTGAAAATGAAATTTGAAGAGGGCGCTAGAGAGCCATTTTGTGAGAGAGTGCCTTGATTTGCATATCATTGCGTTCAGCTCACAAATGTGCATAAACGCTGTATTAGCGTTTTCCCAACAAAAAATGTGTGAAAGAGAAATATTTTTTTAAAATATTCATAAATTTGCGATTTTGTTGAAAATTCACCCTGACCACACCCAAAGTCATAATCAAAATGTAATTGTTAATCTTTAATCCCACATGGGTTTAGTGGGATTTGGCCAAATTTGTAGTGTTTGTGATTAAAACTGTGTGAGAAAATGTCCTGAATGCGAGGGTGTGCACTTTTGTCGTTCCCGGGTTTGATCCAATATGGCCGACGTCCTGTACATTTTAGGGCGGGGCCATAATATCATTTTTGTCATGTCCCGACATGTTCTATTTTTTGATGTGAGTTTCAGATTTTTACGTTGACTTATTTCCGAGTCGGGCTCCCATTGGCCCCATGAAAATGAAAGTTTGAGGTGGCGCTACCGAGTCGTCTTTCGATATTTTTTCTCGGGGTCTTTTGTGACAATTAGAGCTCGTCGAGTTCTAATTTTTGACACCACTCACTGCCATGTCGGGGCGTGTTTACTACTTGATTTTTGCCATTTTCCACGCTCCGGACGCGGTTTTAATGAGTCCCTCGCCGGGACGGAGTCCCAGGCTCGGGCCTAATAATAATAATAATAATGGAAACGCATTTTCCACCCATTATTTTTCTCCTAAACCATAACAGCTACAGTCATGTGACTTTCTCACATTGTGCCCCATCACAAATAAGGCCTCTGTGATTTTTTTCACACGTCCACGTCAAAGCGTTTGTCTTCTACTAATTTTTGAAAATGAAATTTGAAGAGGGCGCTAGAGAGCCATTTTGTGAGAGAGTGCCTTGATTTGCATATCATTGTGTTCAGCTCACAAATGTGCATAAACGCTGTATTAGCGTTTTCCCAACAAAAAATGTGTGAACGAGAAATATTTTTTTTAAATATTCATAAATTTGCGATTTTGTTGAAAATTCACTCTGACCACACCCAAAGTCATAATCAAAATGTAATTGTTAATCTTTAATCCCACATGGGTTTAGTGGGATTTGGCCAAATTTGTAGTGTTTGTGATTAAAACTGTGTGAGAAAATGTCCTGAATGCGAGGGTGTGCACTTTTGTCGTTCCCGGGTTTGATCCAATATGGCCGACGTCCTGTACATTTTAGGGCGGGGCCATAATATCATTTTTGTCATGTCCCGACATGTTCTATTTTTTGATGTGAGTTTCAGATTTTTACGTTGACTTATTTCCGAGTCGGGCTCCCATTGGCCCCATGAAAATGAAAGTTTGAGGTGGCGCTACCGAGTCGTCTTTCGATATTTTTTCTCGGGGTCTTTTGTGACAATTAGAGCTCGTCGAGTTCTAATTTTTGACACCACTCACTGCCATGTCGGGGCGTGTTTACTACTTGATTTTTGCCATTTTCCACGCTCCGGACGCGGTTTTAATGAGTCCCTCGCCGGGACGGAGTCCCAGGCTCGGGCCTAATAATAATAATAATAATGGAAACGCATTTTCCACCCATTATTTTTCTCCTAAACCATAACAGCTACAGTCATGTGACTTTCTCACATTGTGCCCCATCACAAATAAGGCCTCTGTGATTTTTTTCACACGTCCACGTCAAAGCGTTTGTCTTCTACTAATTTTTGAAAATGAAATTTGAAGAGGGCGCTAGAGAGCCATTTTGTGAGAGAGTGCCTTGATTTGCATATCATTGTGTTCAGCTCACAAATGTGCATAAACGCTGTATTAGCGTTTTCCCAACAAAAAATGTGTGAACGAGAAATATTTTTTTTAAATATTCATAAATTTGCGATTTTGTTGAAAATTCACTCTGACCACACCCAAAGTCATAATCAAAATGTAATTGATAATCTTTAATCACACATGGGTTTAGTGGGATTTGGCCAAATTTGAAGTGTTTGTGATGAAAACTGTGCGAGAAAATGTCTTGAATGCGAGGGTGTGCACTTTTGCCGTTCACGGGTTTGATCCATAATGGCCGACTTCCTGTACATTTTAGGGCGGGGCCATAATATCATTTTTGTCATGTCCCGACATGTTCTATTTTTTGATGTGAGTTTCGGATTTTTACGTCGACTTTTTTCCGAGTCGGGCTCCCATTGGCCCCATGAAAATCAAAGTTTGAGGTGGCGCTACCGAGTCGTCTTTCGTTATTTTTTCTCGGGGTCTTTTGTGACAATTAGAGCTCGTCGAGTTCTAATTTTTGACACCACTCACTGCCATGTCGGGGCGTGTTTACTACTTGATTTTTGCCATTTTCCACGCTCCGGACGCGGTTTTAATGAGTCCCTCGCCGGGACGGAGTCCCAGGCTCGGGCCTAATAACAATAATACAATAATAATAATAATAATAATAATAATAATTACTATTTCATTGCTTTTAATGTTTGATTTTATGTTGTAAATTTTGTGATATTTTATTCTTGTATGTATTGTGACTTTGAGTATCTTGAAAAGCGCTATATAAATAAAATGTATTATTATTATTATTACAAATAGAAGTGCCTGTGACCTGCTACGGCCTGCAGATTAAACACCGTAACTGGATTTAGTGAAGTCGTGTTTCATTTTATCTTTAAACGTGAAAAGATTAAAATATATGACTCAGGCTGGACTAATTCTCAGCAAGTTCCTGCTCAGCGAGACAGGACAGATAACCACCACCTGCACTTATCTCAGTATTACAGTATACAGTATTATAAAAGGATTTTTGTCTAAATGGAAGTTCTGAGGCAAATATATAAAAGTCAAATTCTGCCAAATTAGTTTTTTGGAATGGAAATATCATGATTATGTCACAAAAAAACTATGATTTCACCTCCTTGTTTGTCTGCGATCCCGAAAACACACGTCTTTAATACTTTACGAAGATGTGAGACGTGTGTCAATCATCCCAGTGTGATTGACAGGTGGATCAGCCAATCAGAGCGTGGTCCGACTGTATCAAAACAAATATGGCTGCTTATGAGGAAAAAGGAAAGGAAAAAATATCACAGGAGACTGAAAAAACATGGTGAATATCTGCAGAATCAAGGAAAGAAGCAGTAGACTAGTCTGAGGTGAGAGAAATGTGATTTTATTTGTGCATCAGACGACCAATGAGCTCTTTCGTTTCACATAATAACAAATCTGATTGGACGATCATGTTTGGGTCTGGCTTGAGGCACGACAGAGCGCATGGGGAACAAACTGATGTCAATATAGATAAAAAATACAGAGAGATATTATTGTGAATTTGCTGGGCCGTTTCCTTGCAACTTGTCCATATAAAATGTACAGAACAAATAGTATTTTTACATAGAACCAGATCATTTTATCCAATCCTAATTCTATGTATGTGTGTAACGTGACTGATTTTGTCTCTTGTTTAAAAAAGAAATCACGCTTTGTAATACAGTGTCATTCAAATCTTCAGCTACGAATGTCTAATTACAAAGTCTATCACTGATTTAAATGTATTTCCTTATTGAAGTTACAGTGTTGAAAGTGAATATGTTTCGCGTTTCGTCTACCGCAGAGAAGCTGATGCCGTTCGACCTGTCCACGCCCACCTCTCCAGCGCTTGATCCCGAGGAGGTGCGCTCGAGGAAGATGAAGCGCAGGTCAAAGGTCATCCAGGAGCTGGTACAGACTGAGAAGGACTTCCTGACGGACCTGGAGCTGTGCATCAGAGAAGTGGTCCAGCCCCTGAGGAACATGCAGGTACGAAGCAAATAAACACACAGGATCAGATTTTAAACACGTCCAGAGATATTTAAAGAGTATTTTTTGAGAATATGTTTTACGTTTAAGCAGGTTGTTGATGTGGATCGTCTCTTCACAAACATGGAGACAGTGTGTGAAGTATCAGCAGCTTTGTACCAGAGGCTGCAGGAAGCAATGACCGAGCCTGATCCAGAAGCAGTCATCATTGGTACATCATCACTATAAACTATTCTGTATATCGTATTTTCTGGAGTATAATTCGCACCAGCTAAAAAAAAAAAAAAAAGCATAATAATGAAGAAAAAAACTTATATTTCACACATAAATTGCAGAAAACACGATATATCAGGGCTGTGTAATTAATCAAAGTTATAATTGAGATCGATTCAGTAAAAAATATGGTTGAATATAGAAAATTAAATAAAAATGTGTTCGTTCTGTGACTCAAAACCAGGAAATAAGCCACTTTTCTAACCTACAGTGTCACAAAACATTACAAATCAAATAAATCATGTCTATTTTTTATGTTTTTATTCAATTTTGAGCCGTAATGTCATGCTCAAATACATGTTTCAGTGAGTTACTTTTGTCTTAATACTGTTTTAATGTTGTAGGAGAAGTTTTCATCCAGGCCAAGGCAGCTCTAGAGGACGTGTACAAGGTTTACTGCTACCACCACGATGACGCCAACGTGGCTCTGAAAGCTTACGAGAAAGAGGAAGAAGTAAAGAAACATTTGACTGCATGTGTATTAGCACTGAAGTAAGATCCAGCTACTTCCTCAACTGCTTTTATAAACACGCACTGTGCTGTAAAAGTGACTGTCTCTTTTAACTTTCTTTCAGGAAAATCTATGAAAGAGAGTAAGTATTCACAAACGCAACGCATATTTTCAACACTACATTTTAAATACGTACTTAATATTAAACTATAACATGTGTAAATCATGGTTTTTGCATTTTATTCATTGAAAAATCATAATATTAATCTAAAATGGCTTAATAATAGAAACAGGCTGATTGACTTCCTGTTCAAAATTGCAGAAGTACGGAGATTATTTGTAGCAAGTAACAGATTTTCAATGTGTTTTCCGTGTTGAAAAATGGCTATGTGGCATTTTTAACCCAATATGTATGATCCAGAGTCTAAATCTTTCACGTTATCGCGGGTACAGAGCAGTGGGCGGAGATAGGGGGTAGGTGAGACGAGAAATACAGGACAAAATACAACCTAGAGTGAGGGTGTCCAAACTTTTTTCCACCGAAAGCCGCATACTGAAACATATTTGAAGCGGGTTTGACAGCGACATTGTACCGTTAATAAGACTTGGAAGATTATTTTTAGGTCTGTGTCACAATGTAATGTGATGTTACTCAGGTTATAGAGGTAGAAATGCTTCAGTTTGTAGTAAAAAATACTTCCTGATCAATTGGGTGAGTTTAGGAGGAGACATGAGGGCCGACAAAAATTGATCTGAGGGCCGCATTTTGCCCCTGGGCCCGTAGTTTGGACAGCCCTGACCTAGACTAAGGGAACACCGTCATAAACACATCGTCTTAAACACGTGTCTTATGTACATATTTGCAGGAGTAAACCAAACTTGTTGAACATGGGCTCGCTGCTGATCAAGCCGGTGCAGAGGATCATGAAGTACCCGCTGCTTCTCGGAGAGCTTTGGCAGACCACTCCGGAAAACCATCCAGACTATCAGCCGGTGCAGGAGGCTTTCACCGCCGCCAAAATCATAAACATCAACATTAACGAGTTTAAGAGACGCAAGGACATTGGTAATTTATAGTATTTTCAGTATTTTTCAACTGGTCCCGTCAACTTTATCTCTGAAATATGAAAATGCACTCTTGTAAGAGTGGTCGAAGTACATTTTAAAGTGGATACTTTTATATATTTGAGAGCAGTATTATTGATGTGTGAACAAATATTATACTGTCAACAACAAATGCATACAGACCTTTTCATTTTTACATAACAAAGCTAAAACATTAAATTAAATTAAATTAAATTAAATTAAATTAAATTAAATTAAATTAAATTAAATTAAATTAAATTAAATTAAATTAAATTAAATTAAATTAAATTAAATTAAATTAAATTAAATTAAATTAAATTAAATTAAATTAAATTAAATTAAATCACACACATTTTGATTGATTAGAACTACATTTTTTAACAGGACTGAAAAGTAAAAGTATTTTTTATTATAGTTTGAGAGCTGCTTTATTTTTAACATGTTCAGAATTTGAGCCATAAAAAATATACAAATAAAAACACGAGTGATTCATTAAAATTCAGAACGAATCTGTATCAAAATCACTGCATTTGAAGCTTCATAAGACTCAAAATCTACGTGAAAAACTTTTACTTTTTACTCTTTAAGTTCATTTGTAAACAGGTACTTTAATACTTTTACTGAAATAGATTTTTTTCATGTGGTAATTTAACTTTTACTTGAGTTTTTTTGTTTCACTGGTCTCTATACTTTTACTTAAATAACCAAACTGTGTTGTAATAATCGATCCTCAACATTTCCAGCTCCTTCTGTGAGTTCTACATCAAGTCTAACCAAATGATACTCTTTACGTAGTACTATCCCGTGTCTTTTCAGTCACACCTCTATTATTTTTGTGCGTTTTTTGTGCAGTTATGAAATATAAACGATCAGAAGACGAAGGCACACTGAGGGGCAAGTTTCACAAGTTTAACATCCACTCTATCCGGAAGAAAGGAGACAGGTTTGCAGGATTTCTCAAGATTCTCACAGGAGTTGAGCCACAGGTAAAACAAATAACAAAACAAAAACATAATGAACATGAATGTAATCTACAGAAGAAAAACACAAACCTTATTTCTTTATTCCAGGTGAGAGATGAAGTCTTTGACCGAGAGGAGAAGCTCTTCAGGAGTCTGGAGAAAGCGGTCAGGCAGATGGTCAAGAACGTCCAGTGTTACGTGCAAGAAATCCAGGTTTGTGCTAAATCTGTGAAACAAATACAAATACATTTTATTATTTATGTTAATTTTAATTCATGTGGACAGGAAATGGTATCTGTGGCCGTCCAGAATGCCCACGACATGGAAAATATTATTAAAGAGTTCAACAAGAATAACAAAAACGGGCTTTATCATCACAACGGAAATGACCCCTACAAGCACTTTGTAAGTCGTTTTAATGCACAGTAAGTACGTCGACCTTCAATACGCCACGATCACTTTACAGAACCATCCTCGACCGAGTACAATAACGTCATTGTGTTTGTATAAACCTGATCTCAGCTCTGCTCTGCTCCTCACAAGATCTGCTTTGTTTGCCAGCTGAGTAACAGTCGTCAATTGTGTTCCTTCCAACCATCTCGATGTCCCTGCTGTTGTACAGAGTCTGCCGTTTGCTCGTCTCCATGGAGATGTCGTTGCTTTTGTCTTGAATGTTTCTTATTGTGGCGTTAGAGGGAATTCAGACAAGCAGGTGATGGTGTTAGTAATAAGGTCTGGGGGTCACAGCAGCGTCAGGGAGCCTCACTGTTAGTGTGACTACTTCCTGTCCAGGTGTATTTCTCTGAGGTTTGTGCAAAGTGACACTAAAATGAACAAATATTTAAAGATGAGGCAGTGGACAGAGCTGTAATCCCACAAACTTAAGTATTCTATATTTAAACATAATTGGACAGTCTTTATTTGAATTAATTTCTGTTCTTTACTTTACTTTTCTTATTATAGCTGCATAGCACAGAGCCTTTTATTGCAAACAGAGGTGACCACGCTCATAGTAACAACGCACATTATTCTAGGTATTTGTGAGCATTAACGACAGCTGTAAGTTACTGTGATTGTAAATTCAATATGTATAAGTTTAATGCCAGGCTGTGGATCATTCCAGACAAAAAACTGACATCTTGATGAAGACAAACAGGTAGACCGCCCACCTGAAAAGTCACATAGTGCACCTTTAAAAGTGCAGCCACGACTGCCGATTATTTCAGATTGGTCAGTAACGGTGAAGCCTGTAGTTTAATAATGAAATCGATTTGTTTTTAATAAAATACAAATTGGATGCATTGAAATAAATACTGGGTAAGGACAGTGGGTAGAAAGAGAAAGAACTCACACTTCAAGAGGAGGCAGTCTGAATTATTAATAATTATCTAGCTGCTTTCGTTCATGAAAACAGGAAAAAGTAAAGCGTGTTTTTACGGTTTTCAAAAGACAATTGGCAGAAAACCATCTCAAATCACTACAGTGTATAAAATGTAAAAAATCACTACCTCGCCTGGAAGCGCTTGAAAGTCTACACATATTTGTTGACCTTTAAAGGAGAAAAATAAGATAAAAATGTGTGTGTATATATATGTGTGTGTGTGTGCGAGTCTATAACTTAAAAACTTTCACCTTTATTGTTTGTTTGCATGTTATTATGAAGATTTAAACGATTCTATAAAAACGTTTGTGAGTGAGTGACTACATGAGATGTTTCTTTTTTGGGATTAATAAATTCACTCTAAACATGACAAACACTTCCTCTCCTCCTGTTTCCGTCCCGTAGAAAGACAGTGTGGAGCAGCTGGTCCTCGCTCCGCTGTCCTCTCTGCAGGGCATGTTCACAGCTCCACAGAAGCTCATCCAGAAGCGCTACGACAAACTACTGGACTACTGCAGCCGCCTGGAACGATCCTCCTCACTCGCGGCACCGCCATCATCATCATCATCTTCACCATCAGCATCCCCCTCTCCCTCCAATCCATCCACCGTCCCAGATGACCAGGGCCCCGCCAGGAGAGACTACGAGGCTCTTAACGCCATGCTGGTGGAGGAACTTCAGAGATTCAACATGGCCGCTCACGCCATCCTCATCAACTGTGTCGTTTATTTAGTGGCTCTTTTAAAACAGCTGATGGAGAAACTTCTACTGCCAGCTCCATCGTTGCACCAACTACCGGTTAGTTCATCTAGCAAACCCAAAACATTCATGCATTTTATTAAACGCTGTAAATAATAAGAGTTTTTTTTTTGCGTATGTCCAGGCTCCTTTATCCAACATGGCAGAAGTTCAAAACAGCATCATGGAGGAGCTGAGCAATCTGTCGTTTGTGAAGGACAACGCAGCGAAACTGATGGAGCGTAAAGTCAGCTTTGAGAGACAACGAGACAAGAAACCCACGGTATGAAACAAAAACATCTCCAAAAGCAATGTTTTATGGCTAAACTGTCCACCAGAGCCAACAAACTCCAAAACTAGAGGACTATGTGTTGTTAGGAAGATGTTGCAAAGATGGAAATGATGATGATGAGTCCATTTAAAACATTAAAAACAGATGCAGGTGTGTTACTGAATTGCATTTGTGGCACCAAAGTATCCAATTTTTCTTGTCCTTGAAATAAATTTGAGGAGCAAAACAGCCAAAAGCCCTTTTTTTCCCACATCTCAGTTCTGGGGCGGCTAGTCATTACTTTACTTGTATTACTGTATAAGTCGCACCAGCCAAAAAATGCATAATAATGAAGAAAAAAACCATATACAGTGGTCCCTCGTTTATTGTAGGGGTCACGTTCTAAAAATAACCCGCAACAGGCGAAATCTGTGAAGTATCAGCTTTATTTTTTACACTTATTCTATATGTTTTGCAGCTGTAAAACCCCTCACCACACACTTTATACACTTTTTATAGCGAGGAACAACTGTATTTCACATATAAATCGCATCTGAGTATAAGTCGCACCCTCGGCCACACTATGAAAAAAAAAGTGCGACGGAAAATATGGTAAATGTTCCTGCATCAATGTTCAAAAACAAGTGAAAACCGTCCCGATAAAGGCCTGTGACAAAGAGCAGACTATGTGGTATGTTTTAAAATGATACACACCTACAGCTGGAGTGTGTGCTGTTGTATTTGCTGGAGTGTGTGCTGTTGTATTTGCTGGAGTGTGTGCTGTTGTATTTGCTGGAGTGTGTGCTGTTGTATTTGCTGGAGTGTGTGCTGTTGTATTTGCTGGAGTGTGTGCTGTTGTATTTGCTGGTGTGTTCTCAGTGTGTTGTGCTCTACTGTGTGGGGCAGATTCCTGAGGTGCAGCATCAGACTGAGGAGCAGCGTGCCTGGCTGTTGGCGGAGTACCCCCTGGAGCGCATCTACCAGCTCAAGAGAAAGTGCAACGGCTGTCAGGAGCAGGACCTCAGTCTGCTGGAGGGGGAGCTGGTGGCCCTCCTGGAGGACTCGGACCCCTTCGGCAGCAGCAGTCGTTGGCTCGTGCACTCTGGAGGTCAGTGTGTGTTTGTGAGATTGACACACTGCACAGACTTTTCTCTACATAGTTTGCGTGTTTCTTCGTGGTTGTGTTTGGATTTCCTCCGGGCATTCCAATTTCCCTCATCGGTCTAAAACATGCACCATATTTTGTTATTACTATTCTACTACTTTATCACATTAAACGCTAAAAATCAATCTTTTTTTCTTTTTTTTTTAAGAATCTTTGCCTAAAGCCTGACCACACTCACAGTTTGTACAGTGGGATTTGATTTAGTATTTCTTTATTTATGTAGCTCAAATAAAAAGTAAGAGTTTTGGGTGAGATCTTAGTTATCCCCTTTCCTTTTGTTTCTGTTAATTTAATGCAGGCCTGTCCAAACTACGGCCCAGGGGCCAAATGCGGCCCTCAGACCAATTTTTATCGGTCCTCATGCCTCTTTCTAAACTGGTCCAATTGATCAGGAAGTATTTTTTACTACAAACTGAAGAGATTTTACCTTTATAACCTGAACAACATCACACTGCATTGTGACACAGACCTAAAAATAATCTCCCAAGTCTTATTAAAGGTACAATTTCTCTGTCAAACCAGCGTTAAATGAATCTTTTGACTCACTGTTTCGACACTGGTCTGTGGCTCTCCGCTTCAAATATGTTTCAGTATGCGGCCCTGGGTGAAAAAAGTTTGGACATCCCTGGTTTAGTGGAGCTTAAAAGTAAAGTAAAGCAATAATACAACACTGTCAGATTTGGACTTTTATCATTTTTGTGTTTTTATGAGAGTTTGTACTGTACTTCCCTTGAGAATCACAGAAGTCTAGTGAGACAGGTCCAGGTCAATGAAGATATCAGCTCAAACTATGCACTGTACAGAGTCATTGGAGTTTGTGCGTTGAAAAGACCTGCGTGGATTTCAAAATGCGTGAAAACATTACAAACTTTACCGCCCCGTCAGGAGAGTGAGAGTAGCTGCCTCGTTCCCAGTGGCGGCTGTCATGTTGTGGAGTTGGTTGCCTCACAACCAGGTCTGCACTAGTGCGTCTCCATCTCCTCGCTCCACGTCTCGTCTGCAGCAGCTGAAATCCCAATACCTTGTTTGGAGCCAACAGTTGCTTGGAGTACAAAGCATTTCCTCTGGGTAATCATAACAAGGACAGAGAGACGCAGCCTGCACGCTCTATACGCTGCAATAACAAGTTCTTTTATGAGCTTTGGAATAAACGTGTGTGTGTGTGTGTGTGTGTGTACGTTTTTCACTGGCTCGTCTGTTCCTCTGGGATTAGAGGTATTCCCAGAAAGTTGTTGTTGTCTTGTGTCTGTTTGTATCAGCCGTATGAATATTCTCACATGATCCAGGGCTCGTTTCCAGATTGTGTTGACAGTAACAATATGTGCTGTGAAGACCTGTTACCAAAAATAATCCAATTACGCACTGTGTATTTTGATGTATGTCGAGGTGTTTTTAGCATTTTTTATATTGCCAAACATCTTAACATTTCTATTTTAAATTCTAAACTCTTCTAATTAAACATACAATGATATTCTTACTGTATTAACATTACATTACTGTGGCTCACGGTGCAAAATGATACTTTTTTGTTTAGTTTATTTTGATGTAAGGCAAATATTCGTGAATTCACTCATTGCATCTGACCTTCTGTCCTTTGGTGCTTCTTTCAGGTGCTCAGGGCTACATGTACTCCACCTTTTTGAAGCAGTACAACCCACAGCGAGACTCTCTGAGGTCAGGGCAGCCAGTCCGGGAACAGCCTCCGACCCAACAGCAGCCGGCCTTCCTGCTGGACGAGGACTTTGACAACATCAGTCTGTTTGTGTCGGGCAGTGGCAGCAGCAGTCTGCGCAGCTTCAGCCTCAACACCACCGACAGCAGCTCCAGCTTGTGTGGCCTGCAGGGGGAGCAGGACAGCCCCGAGGACCAGGGGGTCTCTGTGGATGGGGATGATATAATTGACGACTCTCAACAGGTAAAATTTTAATTAATTAAAACCATAAAAGTTACACAAGCAGCCACAAATTTACTACAAATCAGACCTAGAGCTGGACGACACGGAGAAGCCCTGGTGTGGCCTTGTTTTCACTGGAACAGTTTCATAAATTTGAATCAATGTCACATCAGGGATTTAAAACAGGGGAAGCTCTTTACATTTTCATTATAATCATATCCTATTATTTCAGACATTGTGATCCGTCTTCAGTTACATTTTTACAGATGTAATCCTTATTTAATAGTTTAAATTACAATGATCATTTTTTTATAATGTCAATTGTTTAATTGCACAATAACTCTGCTTTAGAGTGAGTAGAAAAGTCAGGAACAAACTTTTTTCATAATAATCCTCGATTGCACAATTTTTGCTAAATCTTGACTAATAAAAAATAATAAATTAATTTGATTAATTGCCCAGCCCTACATAGGCCATAAATTTAACTTCTTTGACTTAGAATCTGTTTTTGTTTTTAAGGCTGGGAGGCAAGTATAATTTGTTTTCTCTGTAATGTGAGCTGTTTTTGGTGATGTATGTGGGTTTTAAAATTAGGTTAAAAAAAAAAAAGTGAACAAGTGAACAGAACAGTGATTAGATACAATTTAAAGCTATAAGTGACATGAAGAGAGAGTGAATTAGAAGAGAATGAGAATAAATTATTTACTTAAAGTGAAGTTGCATTCTGGAGAAAGTATGTCATAAACACCCCCTAGTGGAGGTAAAGGATCAGACAGTTTGTATGTGTGTCACTTTCAAATACTGAATTGGTTCCCTAGTTTTTCTGTTCCCTTGTCTTTAAATTATAAAAATGCAACAAACCTGTTTCACTGTTCTTGCCACTGCACAAATATTTATGAACTCAAACGTACAAATCTGTTTCCCTCCCACAGTTTTATGCCGTATATGCATTTCAAGCCCGCTGTGACCAGGAGCTGAGCCTGCAGGAGTATCAGCATGTGCGCATCCTCAAGTTCTGTGACCTGGGGGGAAATAAAGAGTGGTGGCTGGCTGAGTCCAATGGACAGAAGGGATATGTTCCAGCCAATTACCTGGGAAAGATGTCCTACGCTTGATAAAACAGACAGAATGTATAAGACTGCAAACCCACCGGTCGACCTGTTCAACACCAGCAAACATGTAAAGTGTCCTGCTGCACTTACAAACTGTCAGACTGAGTCAAAAGTACCAAAAGTGTTTAGTTATCAACAGACAGCTAAAGTTTAATTACATTTCTTTGTAATTTATAAAATTCAGACAATGAATGTGACTAGAAAAAGGGCACTATCCTGAGCACTTTTTGTACATCAGTGTTGATATAGATCTAGTCAAAATAATTATATTTTTTATGCAATTATGGATTAAGAAAATTCTATGTGAAGATATTTATATGTGAAGGGAATGTTTAATGTGAAGTGAATTACTATAATTAAAATTTTAATTATATGTAATATTTCATTTTACGTCGAATTTTTCATAATGTACACCATAAAACACAGTATCATTAAACATTAAAAACATATTTTAGATATTTTTAATGGTGTAGATATAAAGGGAGACACCTCCCATGCTTAGCAGTAGTTAGGACAAAATGAGGCACACAGAGTCTGGCAGCACATAACATGAATTCAAGTATAAGGTCGTTTTTCTCCGTGTACATGATGCTGTAATGACGCACACAGAGCTCTGGCACAAACTCCACATTGTTTATACATTTGGTTTTACTACAACAGTTACTACTTATTTCTTCATTTTCTTCTGCGCTGCTTTCTTCTTTACCAGTTGTAGGCGTTTCATGGCATTGAGCTGAGACTCCTGAGAGGTGGGCTCTTTAACCCCCGGCGCTGCCTTTGAGCCATTTCCATTATTCCCGTTTCCTCCTCCGTTCCCACCGGATGCCCCGTTCCCACCTGCACCTGCCTGGGATGCTCCAGGAGATCCGGCCCCTGATGGAGCTTTTCCCTGGCTTTCCCCGCTGGACGATCGGTTTACTGGCTGCTTACCCAGAGTCAGAGGCGGAGGTTTAAGTGGAGCCTGACTGGAGCCGTTTCCATTACCGCTGCCGGGGATTTTAGCTCCCGTGAGGCCAGACTTAGCCCCCGCCAGTCCAGACAGCCCAACAGGTTTCTGACCCGAGGGAGCGGCTAGGGTCTTGCTGCTGCTCGAACCCGAAGAACCCAGCTTAGAGCTAGTTGGAAGAGCAGAGCTGGTCTTGGCACCGAATGCAGCCCAGCCTGTAAGACCGCTGCCAGAGGAGGAGGCGCTGCTGCTGGTGGGGTTTGCTGAAGTCGTGGATGCCTGTATCATAGTCAGAAAATAATTCATTCAAAGTTGAAACTACAAAGCAAAAATGAAACTTAAATAGTCAATATTTTCATATAAGGTTGTCAAAAGCATCAAAAATCTGATAATAATCGACACTAAAAAAACTAGATACTCATTTGGGTAAGTGTCAATAATAAAAAAGTCATATTCCCAGGACAGAAATGAACCTTTCTGAATAGGTTTAAAATGATCTTGAGCTGTAACAGAAATATAAGACAAGTATACGCCCATGGACCACTATGGAACCTCCCTGGACGACTGAGGGATTACACAAATATAAGACCATAGAGTAATGTAAAGAAAGTACTATGATTTTCCTATGATTTAATGTTGAAAATCATGTTCTATTGTCTAAAGAAAGACTGTTTTTAATTATCATTGTGGTATCAGAATCAGTATTGAGTGTCAAGTCTATTCCTTAATATCGAAATAGTGTTTGAAATTTTAGTATTTTGACAAGACAACATTCAAATAACATTCAGTCATTTGTTTAAAAAGTGTGCCGCTTGCTATGTGTTCAAAGAGCATTCCAGTAACCAAAAACCAAGACCAAAAACAACAGGGTGTAAGTATTTTAAAGTACTTTTTTGCCCCCCAGACAAAGCTGTGACGCTGAATGTTTGAACTCAAAAGCCCTCTATGTTATCTGGCAATGGGAAGTATATTGAATTGCTTTATGACATTTGCTTTTACATGAACTAAAACCCTGTAAAACTGAATGTACAATGTAGGTGTCATTAGTGAGGCAGCTAAATATGCACAGGAAAGAGCAGTGGTATCCGTTTGCCTTCTAGCCAATAGTTTGATTGCTACATAACATGAGACAGAGGAGGTTGCAGCATTTGCATTTGGCTCTGTGCTCCTAAAGAAAGTCTTGGAATGTTTACCTCGGCCAGACTCGCATTTACATAACCAAATATGTCTCTACAGCGGAACAAACTTACCATCTAAACAATGTTGTGGTGAGCGACAGTGAAGCTCTTTGTTACACCCACGCTTTGCAGACATACTGAGCAAGAGTAGAGGGCGTACAGATTCTGATACAAATATTCAATGTGGCAACTGATAACATAATAACAGCCAATAATGTTTTTGCAGAAATCTCATAAAAGATTTGGCTTTCCGAGTGCCACAAGCTCTAAACCAGGACTATTCTAGGTCTAATCTAGGGCTAAACCAAGTCTAAAAGTCCATTACATAATTTCTACTGTAATTTTAAACAACAGAAAACCAAAAGGAGGAGAAAAAAGTGGATAAAACGAACTCTAAATCAGGCAAACTCATAAACTGCAGAGCTGTCCCAAGTACCAACAGTGGCACATGTACCACAATTTGAGAAACACTGTAATAAGTTATTTCATTATTGGCTTGTTATTATATCTTTGGCCAATTTTCTCTGATAATGTAACAACTGCAGCAGATAACCTAGTAATTATCGTCAAAATGTTATTATCTTATTGGCTCACCATAGTCATTACATTAAAGGCCTGTTATTACGTCAATGGCCATTATTACATTCTTGACTGTAATTATGCTATCGGTTGCTACATACCAGTTTAAAGATTGACTGAACACAACATACCTTGACCTCCGTCCTTTTGAATGCTTGAAACGTGCTTGTTTGGAAAGTGCTTGATGTCTCTGGTTTGGACTTGAGCTCGGTCTTTTTCACCAACGTGTCTTTCACAACAGGTGCTGACGATGCGGAGGCTGGAGATGGCTTCTGTGGAGGTTTCTGCGCCTAAAATTACCAGGAAATTGTCAATTTCAGAATATGGCGACAAAGAGTTTATGACACGGCTGCTTACCATTCGCTTCATTTGTCTAGTGCATCTGGCACAATACCACACAAGTCGTGGGTCGTTCACTTCTTTGTCTGTCACTTGGGGCTTGTGACAGTCTTGGTGGTACAAGTTGTGGCATTCCTGGCATTCTACCAGCTGGTTACCCATAGTCACAGTCATTTGTCTTGAGGAAAAACACAACTTACATAAACATTTTTTTGGGATGAACATATTTTTCTCATTTTAAAAGAGTCTGTACCTTTTACTGTGTTAAAAATGTGAAAAACAGAAGTAATGATTTTGTTTAAATGTTTGCAGTGGTCCAAAACTTATTTCTCCTTTTCCTAATGCAATGTTTTATGCTTTTCACAACGATGTCGCCATGGTAATGCTAACAACTAGAATAGAACTAGCCTTCCTATTTCTTAATAATAAAAATGTTTCAAGATTAGTCACAGACAGAACACAGAACTAGACTAAAATATACCTGCATACAACACAGGCCAGCCCCATTTCCATGGCGAAATCATCTGCATTAGTTTCATCATAGTCACTGATGTTTGGCACAAGGTCCTTGCTGGTTTGCACAGTGATCGGTGAAGAGCGGTTCTCCTGTTTCTCAAGTCGGGGTTTCTTTGGTGGCTCCACATCAGACAACTCAATTCTCACCTATTGATCCAAATCATAAACACAACACAAACAAAGTTAAAATGCAGGTTGAGAATCACAAATTGCTCACATTTGATATTGTAACATTACCTTCTCAGAGGACCTCTTCTCTGCCTCTTTTTTGCTCTTTTCTGGTTTACTACTTCCACTACTACTGCTGGAGGATGAAGAACTAGACGATGACTTAGAATCCTGTTTATTCAGGCTGAGTTTTGAAATGGACGTTTTGGGAACTTCTATATCCTGTAAATAATAAAATACGGCATCATTACAAATTCAAGACAAGGCAAGAAAAAGTTAAAAAGGGGTAGGTAAATAAATAATGCTTGATGTAAAAGACATGCTACTTTTTGTGTTATGCGGTAGGATGTGTCACTTCCTCTTGCTAGAGCCTCATCGAGCAGGGCTTTGAGTTTCTCTGCAGAGTCTTTACTCTTTGAGTGAAGGTAACTCAGACCCTTCAGGAAAAGAGGATCCAACTCCAGAGTGACCGGTCCAGCCATAGCTTTGGACTGTAAGATAAACAAACAACACAATGACGCAATTATGCTGTTGATATCAAGTTTACTCTGTATGTAAATATATTTTAAATATATATGAGGAAAACTCTTTCTTTCTTCTTTATTTGTCAGGGACCATGTACAAATGAATTAATCTTACAAAAGAAAATATGATTTGTACCAGATTTAGCTACTGCTACTTTCCATCTGCAGTCCCTGAACACACATTAAAATACACAAAAAAATACACAGTTGATCACTGACATTAGCAGTAAAATACAATAAATGTCCCCATGTCCAATACAGTACGTTTCTTACAGTCCAAACCAATATAAAAATCAATTATGTGCAGGTTTTTTACAGTGAATACAGAACATTACAAATTAACTTTTGGTCTTTCTGTAAAAAAAAAAAAAAGATGAATAAAATGTGCAGGATGGTGAAAAAAAGAAGCAAATAATAACAAAAAATATCACGCAATTTATAATCATTGCTGTCAATTTAATAATTACCCAAGACAAAGGATATTTGACAGTGAGAAAAAAGGTCTGATATGAAAACAATGGTATCCCAGTAACGACAGTGGTCCTGAGTGGAGACGGAGAGTACCCGGCGATCATATCATCTCGTACAAGGAAATTATAAAGTCAGGTGTGCTAAAATGGACTGTTTTGATAACCACTCACCTTAAAGCTATATATCTATTACGATAATCTTCCTCAGGACTGAGAATAACGCTTAGATCTCTCTCTACAACAAAATAAGCGACCAGTGCCGATCAATTTTCCTTGAAAGTGTAGCTTGTGCAACCGTTAAACATTTCCGGAATGTACAAGAAGCTGACAGCGGAACCTTAAGCAAGTGTAATTATTTTATGTTTTCCCACTTTAAAATTCAACTGGGTTTACAAACGACTTCTGCTGCACTACGTTATTTTTTAATTACGAAAAGAAAATGTAATCCTTTATATTTTTATTTTTATAGTTTGATTTTCAATTGCAGTCAATAGATGGCGCTGTGGGGCTGTGGCTGCCTTGAAGCGAAGAAGCGGTCCAGGAAGTTTGAGCAAACAAAACAACGTGGGTCTAAAAAACGTGTATATTTAGTATTTAAACTGAACCTGTTGTAAGTAACGTTATTTCATTATAATGCTAGCTATGTACATTAATTATACGTTTTATCTACAGCGTTTGGGTTGATGTGTTGTCGGAAATTGTAATGAAAACCTTTCATTTTTTGTATTTTTAGAATATGAAATCTCAGGAAAAGCATCCCATTCTGTACCTTGAAGTTTATCAAGAGAATGGAGAGCATCGTCTGCCATTGCACACGTCTGTTGTCCTCTTCCTCTTGTCATACACTGAAAGCAAATCCTTTGAAGTTTTCCTGGTATCCTCCTCTACCCAGTCAGACACCTGTGAATCCCTAAAAGATCACCTACCCAAGTTTTTGGAAGTGTCCCACGTGGAGCTGGAGTGCCTGCCCCCGCTGGTCAGGGGCTGTTGGCTGCCCTGTGTCCTGGATGAGACTGGGAGGCTGTGCAGAGCTGGACTGGCTGTGGTACTTCGACACATCATCAACAGGACCTTGGAGGCTGACCCCTCTAAAAATGATGTCCTGGCTCTGCTGGGCTTCAAGAAGACCTGTCTGAAGGCTTGTGCTGAGGTTAGTTGGAGACATGGTGAGATGTAGACTTGCACAGGTTGATGGACAGACATTAGTAGTTTCTATCGTTGTGGTGGTATTACACAGAGCTGTACAGGATGATTACAAACCAGGCCTATTAAGGAGATGTTCTGTTACCATAATGGATAATGAATCTTAGAAGCTAATTAGGGCTGGGCTTGGCTGGTACTGGGATGAGAGATTACTGGGATTGCCAGATGTTGTAGTGTGGTGGCAGTGGCTCGTAGTACATACTGTCATTGTGTCCACCTCACCCACCTTGCCTGGAGTGTCCATATACGCTGGTGTGTTTAAGAGAGTAAGTATGTGACGACAATGGATGGAAATTAGTCCATGGTTACAATCCAAACACCCTAAAATAACCTTTGCAGCATTTGTATTGGCTCTCATATCTTAAACATTTTTTGCAATTGCACAAAAAAAACTGTACAAATGCTTTTAATCTTTTTAACCCTAACCCTAACCCTCACATATTGACTGAAATAAAATATTTGTTGAGGGAAATGTTAAAAAGCTTAACATGTATTTTTTTTCCCTTAGGTTAGCAAGTGGACACGGCTTTGTGAACTGGGCATCCCCTTATCAGTTGAGGAACATTTAAGAAATGCTACTAATGTAGAAACTCAGCTCCCTCTCCCCATTCTCACCCTCGAACAACGTCTGTCTGAACCTGTGAAAGTTCACAATGATGACAAAATCAGAAGACAGAAACTCAAACAACAAAAACAAAATGGAGCAACCACTTTACCTGTGGGGACCATGGATAATAACCTTCCACAGTCTAATGACAGACTAGAGCTAGATGCTGCACTTGCAAAGTTGTCAATGGATGCAGATTCTGGGTCGGCCACTAGAGAGAGCTCTGAGATCAGGAAAGTGAAAACAACAGAGCTACCGCCTCTGGAGCATGTGTTTGCTGAGGGGCTGTACTTCACTTTGACTGATGTGGTCCTTCTCCCCTGCATCCATCAATATCTGGTAAGAGTCCTGACATAATGATGTATGTGACCCAAAGAGTCATTGTGGTGTAATGCTTTTTGTTTTCAATCATTTTTTAACTGTAAACCTTGTTAGGTTTGGGCAGTATTTTGTACTCAACACTCCAAACTTTTGGAAGTATTTGAAAGTAGCCTTCTGGCTCTACAACTCTAACACTTAAATGAATATTCTATATTTGCTAGAATGAGAAAACAGCCTAGACCTTCAGCCACTCACATTTACAAGTATCAGCAGGGTTGGGAAATAACAGAATATATGTACTGAAAATCCATATTCAGTATACACATTCTGAGTATAATTACTGTCATTTGGTGGTATTCAGAATACAGTTACTTTTTTGTAAATCAAAGGAATATATTGTATCGGGTTAAAACTGTGAACCTTATTAGTGAGAAAAATATAAAACACTGCTCTTGTGGTGAAGGCAAGTGTGATTTTTTTTTTTCCTTCTCTAATTTGTGAAACAAACATAAAGCTGTTTTTAACCCTATGTTGTGTTTTTACATTTAAATGCAAGTTCGAGTACTGTATTCTGAATATTTAGAATACTTTTACATTGATTGAACCATGTAACAGAATACGTTACAAAACACATTTTAATGGAGTCTGTAACTAAATATGTTTTCAAAGTTCTTCCCATCGCTGACTAGCAGTAAAAATGCCAAAGCGATCACAGCCTCAGCCCCTGCACACACCTGCAGATGTGAGGCAGAGCTCACTGCAGACACCAACAACCAACCACAATTTAATGTCCTTATAACAAGAGCTGCGCTGAATGTCCACAACCACTGTTGTTAGAAGTTAAATTACAGTGTCTATATTAATGTTTAAATGCAGAGAAACATGACCAGTGAGAGTGAAATGCGCCACTAATCTCCACACACTTGCCCATCACAAACCATCAGCTGATCGATACCTCACGAGCGCACATGCTGAGTAAAGTCTTTTGCTAGCAGCCCGGTAGTCTTTAGGTGCTATTTTGAACACGTCAGGACAACTTGGCAAACACAAACTGCTCTTCATTGAAAATAAATTATATTAGACTAATATAAATCTATGAGTCCAAATAAAAAATCCAAGCCCATCAAGCTAGTCGTCAATAAACATTTGTTTAATACAAGCAAAACGGTGATGGGCAGGAGCAGTGCAGACCTGTGAAAAGGTGTGGGCAGGACTGTACCAATGCACGAGCGCTGATTCTGCCTGTTCATCAACTGCATAGAGAGAATCTGATTGGTCGATGCTAATACCAGCGCCCTCTGCTTGCTGTCCTCAGGCCAAGCAGTTCTGAACAAAACAACACTAAATCTGATTGGACACTGTAGTTTCTGAAAGCAGGACATTACTCCTCCTTCTTTATGAAACATTTGACAGAAATATACCTTTTAAAATATGATGAGCACTTTAATAATATTTATAATATTAAATGTTGTTCCTGATGGTTCCTCTCTGGTTATGTTTGACTGTTGGGTAGGTCTGCCACGATAACGAGATATACTGTGATAAACGATAATCTTGAAACTACTTTATGCTACTGATACAATAACAATAATGCAAAATAGTATTTGTAAACCATTTTTAAGACAGTATGATTATGCAACAGGAGCTGCAACAAATAAAAAGCCAAATGCAAAAGAAAAGCAATAATTAACCACAGAAGTTATTTTTTCAACCCTCTACAGCTCAAACTTGATCATATTACATAACAAAAATACCCAAAATCTCTTCCCTTTTGCAAAGAAATTGTACACATGATAAATTTTGAAACCCAAAATATATTGTTCCAGCTTTCATAGACAGAACGATAAGTCATTATAGTGATTATTGTGACAGACCTAGTGTTGGGAGGCCAGAGAGAGATTGTGATTGAGTGGCATAGAGGCTGGAGCAGACAATCAGACCTATATATTGTTTCATGTTGGATCAGGGGAGTAGTTTGTGTTTGTGTTTTCTTTTGATAAAACTAAGAATACCGTGAATGGTAAACATTTGGCTGCACTGTTCAGCTGTCAGCTCTCACCGTCTCATCAAAAAACCCATTACTCATATTTAATGCTGTTGGAGGATGTCTGTATTCTAATAGGGCAAGTCCAGCATGACTCCTGGTGATGTGAGTGTGGTGAAGGTGAGCAGCTCTCTAGGCTTTTCATGTGTCCTGGCTCAAAGTGAAGGAGCTGCACAGCATCACACTTGGCACAGGCTCTCGCTCTCTCTCTGGAGGTCTGTGCACCTGGCAGAGGGTGATAACAGCCAGTGGGAGGCATCCTATTCACATGCACAAGTTGAAATGCATTTCAATAACTTTTCTCTGGAAACGTATTTCTCTCCGCAGCTGATCAAAAAGTGCTGGTAGTTAGCCCTAAGGCTTGTTGCACATATTTCAACTTCAAAGGCACCTGGAGATTAGACAATTTCTCACTATTTTAGAATGTGGAAGATGTTTGCGGTGATGAGTAGTGCTACGTTGTGATTGGTTGAGTTGTCTCTGCCTTCTCCACCTCTCTGGGCACTCTGAGAATAAACTTGAGTTCTCACAATAAGGCTTTTAGTAGTCAGCTGTGCTCCAGTGGTTTCCAGTTTCACACTCCATGTAGCGTGTCTCCTCTTAACGGCCATCTCTGTCCACTCAGGCTGTTCTCTGCCCAGGCTTGGCCCCTGCCTCCTATCTGTCCCATGGACCATGTGTCCGCTGTTACCCTGCTGTTCAGTCCCTCTGTTCAGCCCCTCTCTCTGTTCAGCCCCCCTCTCTCTCTCTCTATAGGCCCTCTCTCTCTGTTTAGCCCCTCTCTCTGTTTAGCCCCTCTCTCTGTTTAGCCCCTCTCTCTTTTTAGCCCCTCTCTCTGTTTAGTCCCTCTCTGTGTTTAGCCCCCCTCTCTATTTAGTCCCCCTCTCTCTGTATAGTCCCTCTCTCTGTTTAGTCCTTCTCTCTGTTTACCCCCTCTCTCTGTTTAGTCCCTCTCTGTGTTTAGTCCCTCTCTGTGTTTAGTCCCTCTCTCTCTCTGTTTAGTCCCTCTCTCTGTTTAGCCCCTCTCTCTCTCTGTTTAGCCCCCCTCTCTCTGTTTAGCCCCCCTCTATTTAGTCCCTCCCTCTCTCTCTGTATAACCCCCTCTCTCTGTTTAGTCCCTCTCTCTCTATTTAGTCCCTCTCTCTCTATTTAGTCCCCCTCTCTCTGTTTAGTCCCTCTCTGTGTTTAGTCCCTCTCTCTCTCTGTTTAGTCCCTCTCTCTGTTTAGCCCCCCTCTCTTTCTGTTTAGTCCCTCTCTCTCTCTGTTTAGTCTCTCTCTCTGTTGAGCCCCTCTCTCTCAGTTTAATCCCTCTCTTCCAGCAGCAGGACACACAGTTGATCATGTCTTTGTGTTCCTCTCTCCTCCTCCACACTTGGCTCTGTTTTGGTTCTGGTCTCTTGTTCATTCCTGCCCGCTGCAGTGATGAGTGAGTTCTAGGGAACATGACATTTTCCTGTGCTGGAGCTGACTCACCTGATGATAAATAATTTAGTCAGTTTTTTCACCTTCTCATTTTTTGCTCCTCTTTGTTTTTCATAGAGTTCTGTACAAACTCACGCAGAGCAGGTTCTGGACCACCTGCCCCGCCTGCTGCGCTGGTACAGCCGTGTGCAGGAGGTACCTGGGGTGCAGCGTGCAGCTAAAGCCTGTGGGATAACCCTCCTCACCCCTCAGACCCCCCCTCCCCGTCCATCAGAGCCCACGGCACAGCACAGCTCAAGCAGCCTACTGGAGTGTGAGGAGACCTGCCAACAGCTGCCGTTTGTTGGAGGCCCGAGGCCCACTCTGACCAAACTCAAAGTATGTCCTCACTTTTTATCAGGCCTTGTCATCTCCACACACTTTTGTTTAAACATGCTCCTACGCTGAATGCAAATCGTGTCCTGCTGAAGTGGAGATAAAGTGTTTAGAGGCTGCAACTGCTCGTTAACCATTATCCTATAATTTCATGCTTGAGTTTTCAGTTGATTTGCCTGCCAGTGTAGCTCTGTGATAATGTTTTGGCTTCTGGCTGTCATTGTCACTTAAAATGTTGCCTTTCTGTTGTGTCGGGTAAACACAACATGGAATTCTGTGTTTTTCTTGTAGCGTCTTTAACACATCTGCATATTCAGAAACAAAGCCATAGCTCTTCCAACCTAAACGTCATGGTCTATTGCTGAATTCTCAGTGATTTTAAACATACTGAGTCAACCTACATTATAAAATATTTACCACTCTCTTAGGCTTAACTGTGGACTACTGACTCTACCTGTGTTCAGCGCTCTGTCTGCCTGCAGTGTTTTCTAAAATGCACAGCTCATGTTCTCAGCAGACACGCTTGTCTTTACTGTTCTTGCAGGCAGGGCTCTCCTTTGGCCTGTGCTTAACTGCTGTAAAAAGCAACCACAGCTATCCAAAACAAACCCTGTCTTGTGTATTAGCAGGGCAGAAAAGTGTGGACAATATTTATGTCCACACAATTAAACATGTTAAATATGGCTCTACTTACTGTAGTACCAGTGCATGATTTGGGATCTAATCTAAATCTAATGGCTGTTTTTCCGATAAGTATTAATATAAGGATTAGATTTGCAATATATATTTAAAAAGTAGGTTTCCATTCATTGTAAACAACTCCAGCATTAACATTTTAGAGAAGACTGAAATATGAACAGAAATTAATCCAAGAATCCCCTGCATTTCAGAACATGTTTTCGAGGTCTAGGGTAAATGAACAAAATTTTTTGCTATTAAAAACTGGATATTTTGTTCTTTATAAAGGACATTCTATTATGAATTGCTATTTCGATTGGATTTCAATATATTTTTCAGCCTTACTGGTAATATTTTTGAGACAAGGCCACGTGTTTTCTCTCGGGCGTTACCACCTTTACACTTTTGAGCCCCCGGACTTTTCCCTTGGCTCTGTCGCCTTGTCCTCGATCTGCTCGGATATTTCTGCTTCCTAGTGGCGGACATTTAAAATAATATCTAGTTTTAGGAACGGAATACTGGGATTTGAGTGGGTTGTGAGCACTGGGTGGTCAGGATAGAGGAGGGGGATTTTTTAGAGTGCAGCACCATGTTGCCGGATGAAGTGTTGCTAGGTGCAGACGTGCATAAATGACAGTTTTGATGGCGGGGTGAAATCACACATTAACACCGAGAGGACTGTGTGCAAACAATAGCCACCATTCTCTGTCAGCCCGAGGGGATTATAAGGACGGCTGCATGTCGCCAACGCTGTGTCTGAGCCGCAGCTGTTTCTGGCGTCTCGGCCACTGTACTGTTGTAAGTGTACACGAATGTGATGTTGTGGGTTATATCAAGAACAAGATGTACTGAGAGTTACACGGGGTAAATGATCCGTCAGTCAATATTAAAGCACTTGTGCACTGTTTTGTAAAGTGGAGTCTGTTAAAAGACATTGTCGGATCACTTTCTTGTTGATAAAACTACCTTGAACCAGATGTAACAGTTCAGTGCTGCAGTACAGCCTGTGATGTAAATGTATAGAGTCCTGATTTTTTTTCCAGTGAAGCCAAAAGTTATTACTATCCTGAGAGTTTTTTTAATCTGTAGACTATGTACTAGAAAAAAAACGCTCATTATTATTCCTCACTTGACATGAAAATTGTAAACCGAGTGGGAGGAATAAGTACCTACTTTTTGTCAAAACGTTGTGATTGTTCTCGTATTGATCAGTCTCGATCTTATGTATTTATTTTTAAAAACTAAATAAAAATGGCTTTCACTACTGATTTCATGAACTTAAACAAGACAAACTTTTAGTCAGAGCTTTTATAACAAAAATAGTTCAGTTTAAGTCTGAACTCTGCTCCAAACCCACGTGCTTTTACTGACAGAGGATTGGCTGTAGATAGAACTGGCACGATAACAAATTGCTACAGATAAATATTGGGATAATAATTGTGATAATACTGAAAATACTGTTACAAAGCAAAATAATCGCAGTAAAACAGTTTTTAAATAGACAGGATCATTAAAAAAAACCTAAGCTGCAACAGATAAACGGCAGAATTAACCATAGACTGTGTAAAGAAGTGGACTACCAGAGCGTGACGTCACCCACAGCGTCGGCTCCAGTCAAATGAAGCTCATCGAGGCAAGAGCCGGTATAGGAGCCAATTTGGAGCCAAGTTTCATATTTGAAATTCCAACTGCGAGGATCATAGCAACTAAAGAGCCAATCTGGAGCGAGGCTGTTGAACGTAACGCACTTCTAGTTTTGCAGGGAGCAGGCGCTTGGCAACGCTGTCAATCAAACCTGTTGCTAACGCCAGCGGGAGCGACACTGGGGAAAGAAGGCGCCTGATTTGTCTGTTATTCATGTTCATATGTTGATTTACAGACAACGAGTGAAATAAAAATGCCAGGATCATGTAGAGCAGGTTAATACGAACATTTAGAAACCAAAATAACCAGCAGCTATGTCTATTTATATATACAGTCTATGGAATTAACTGATAATTAGCCATCGGAGTTATTTATTCTACCCTCTACAGCGCAAATGTTACGTTATTACATGCAAAATAGCAAAGATCTCCCCAGTACTGCAAATAAAAAGTACACACAATTAGAAAAATAGAGTCCCGGCTTTCATATATTGAATGATAAGTTGATATTGTAATGATTTAGCTGCAGACGCCTTGATTAAAACAAAAAAACAAAACATATTATTGACAATTAGACCAGACTGAATTTCTATCTCAATGAAAATCCAGTGAGCCCTAATCAGATCCTGTAAATATGTGCTCTTGTGTGTGTTTTCATTTAAGAGTTTCATCCCATACTGTGCCATAAAGACTAATGATCTTTCACCATCGCGCACCAGATGTCCCGGTTCCATCTGCGCACACTGTCCACTCCGAGAGAACGCCCCATAAACTCTGACACTTTCCCACTCCGGCGATCACAGCAGCTCATGCCACTCACACAGACAGCGCTCAAAAATGTAAACAGTACAGTCTCCGGACTACTTTCAAGAGGCCAAAACGCTTTTTCCGCCGGGTTTGATTGACGGGGCTTTATGCGCAACGCCTGCAAATAAGACAGCAGCTTAATCTGTGCTCTAGTCAAAATAAAGGTTTTCCTGACTGGAGATTTGGAGGGTTAGTGTCACCAGGTGAAGTCGGGGAAGGAGCAGGTGTTCTCCAATCCTTCGTTTGTATCGCACGTGCCGTAGACGACTTCCCAGAGCGCCGCGCAGACACCACGTAGCAACAGTATCGCTAATAAAGACATTTTTACAACGGATAAATGCTCATTTCTCTTCTTACTACTTCAAATTGTACAACCGGCAAAGTCATTCAGACAAGTGTCGCGATTAGATTTGCAATTCCTGTTTTAATAATGTAATTCTGTTCAAAGCACGTCCCAGAAGAATTCGACAAAAGACCGAAATATGAAATGACAAACTAATACAAGAATTACATTGCTGATCATGTTTATACAGATCTACGCAGCGCTGGCAGTTTTTATGCAGAATAAGACCGGATATTTTTTGGTTTATGGAGGAAATTACGGTACTTCAAGTTGCAGCCGTTGCGATTTGCTAAGTGCTTTCATTCAAATTGCTGTTTTGATTTGCTTAATCTTGAATGTTAAATTAAATTAATAAAATGAATCGAGACACAGAGGACCACGCAACTCTCTGTGTGTTAAAAGGCAGAGAATAAAAGTGTGTCTTAACAACACTTAACACACTCCGTTTTTCAGTACGATTATTACTAAAACAGCTACTTTAACTTCAAGGCTGTTTATATTATCATGCATTTAGACCAAAAAAAATTGCAAATTAGCTTTTTTAATTTGCCTTAAGCCAGTCCATGCCTTGGTGCGTTTCAGCTAAGATCATGAGCTGCAGGCGTGAAGCTGAAGCTGGTCAATGAATGATAAAACACCTGAAAAATGTACGCAGCCTCTTCTTCAAATCTGCAAGTTTTGTTCTAATGTAGGGATGTGGAATTAATGGGATTTGCTGAGATGAAGTTAAAGTAGTTTTAGTAATAATTCTACTGAAAAATCCCCCACAATGGAGCGTGTTAAGATGCACTTTTATTGTCTGGCTTTTAATGCTGAGAGAGTCTGTGTCTTTATTCATTTTATTAATATAAGATTGAAGATTAATAGCAAAAGATTAAATTAAATCTGTCAACTGGACAAATCGTTGTAGGATTTGTCCAGTTCTGGTCAGATCACTGCTGGACACTGCCGTATATCCGTCTGAAAGGAGGAGCTAACGTCACTGAAACTAAAAACAGCTGTTGTCTCTATTCAAGATTAAGCAAATCCCATTAATTCCTCATCCCTACAGATCGATCGTTTCTATTCGTCAGTGACAGTAGCTCAGTTGGTAGAGTTTTCGTTCACCGATCAATTGGTTGAGCAGATCCACTGAGTTACAGGATGGTAGTGCGATCCCAGCTCCCGCAGATGAATGCTGTTGTTGTGTCCTTGGGCAAGACACTTAACCCACCTCGCTCTCTGTGTCTGCGTACACTGGTGCATGAATGTGTGTGTGAATAAGTGAGTGTGCCCTTGATGTAAAGCGCTTTGAGTGACTTGAAGGTTGAAAAGTGCTGTATAAAAATGTGACCAGTTTCCATTTACCGTATATATCAATGATCAGTCTTTTTTAATTGAGAGGTTCATAGCAAATCTGTCAGTTTAATGCAGAGTTCAGAATTTGGTGGAAGAAATTTGACTATTTCTTTGCGTTTAAATGGCAATCGCAAAAGTTTGTATTGTTAGTTTATGTTTCTGTTATTTTATTGATCCAACTGTGACGTCCTGCTCACTGGCCTCTCCAAACAAGCGTTAAGACTCTGCAGTACATCCAGAACACTGCTGCTCGGGTCCCGACTAGAACCAGGAAGTACTTCACAGATGTGTCCTGTGGCTCAGGTCTCTGGCTCCTGTGGCTCAGAGAATAGACTTTAAATTAGCTCTGCTTGTGAACAAGTCTCTCCATGGACCAGCACCAAAGTACATCTCTGACATGTTAGTGCCACATGAACCACTTCAGGGACCGGACTCCTGCTGGTGCCCAGGGTCAGGACTAAACATGGAGAGTCAGTGTTTCAGTTTTATGCAGCTAAAACCTGGGATAGTCTTCCTGAAGATGTGAGACAGACTCTACTTTGACAATGTTTAAATCCAGTCTCCAAACGGTTCTATTGAGCCGTGCATACGACATTTATTCTGCACTCTTCTGCTTTAATGTTAATGTTATGATGATTATTTATGATTATTTATATTTTGCCATTAATATGAGGGAGATAATAGTGATGCTTTTTCATATGTCAGTGCTATGAGTCATACAGGTGTTGTGGGGGGACATAAAAACAGCCTCCTGTGGTCAAGCCTCTTTGCATTCACCTCCTTACCCCCATTTTGATCACTGTGCCTCAAGGATGAACATGTGTTTCTATGGTAACTTATGCATGTGTATGTGTGTTTGCTCCTCCCACAGGAAAGCGGCATAGAGGCTGTGTTCTTCCCTCATCCATGTCCTTCTTGGACCCTCCCGTGGGAGCACTTGCCAGAGGCGATCAACCCCACAGAAGGTAAAGTCAGATCCTAGCATCATCCCTCCTGCTGTTCTTTTCCCCTTCATAACCCAATATGCGCTTTTCTCTCTTAAACTTTGCCTTTTTAATAAATCGCCTTGTTCTATTTGAAGTGTAATCCTTCTAAATCATAGTCACGATCTCACATTATCCAAACCTTAAGGCAAAAACAAATATAATGATTCGGCTTTATCTAAATCAATTAAACAGGGGGATAATGTGCAACATGGGAATTGCATCAAAGATCTTACAGTTAATCCAAAAAGAAAATGTTCTTGGCACTGGTGATTGTGTCGGGTCGCTTACATAAAGAGATGTTTATTTCTAAAACGGGACCTCACAAACAATAAGGGAAAAGCAAAAGGTGAAAATGTGAAATAGTTCGATTAATCACGAAAAATAAGATTACACAACGCAGAATAACACGTTTTTCCCTTCTCATTTAGTCATTTAAAGTATCCAAGATGCCATTGCTCCAAAAATTCCCGTTCTCCCCGACCCCCGGCCAATACACACCCACTCCTCTGCACTTACTACATTCTCTGATTTATTTATTTCTTTCTTAATCTGTGATACGTGTAGGATTCAGCAGCACTGTGGAGTCACTTTGGCACAAATGAAAACTGATAGTATGAACTGTAAATATCCGAAGGCACTGCAGTTTGCAAACAGAAGTCAGTGGACTCTTTTATTAAGTTTAGATCAGAATTGTCAAAATATTTAAAAAAAAAGATCCGTGAATGTCTTGGGCTGTAACTATATATCAAACAAAAGCAAAATACGTCTTCGTTAAACGCACTAAGCCATATGTTTTTATAAGCTGTTCTGTTCCGTCGCAACTGTCAACTCTACGTTCAAGTTTCCCATGTACAGTAAATGGGTTTTCAAAACACACTTGCGAAGAAATGTGTTTTCTTTTTTATTATTATGCAAATTCATGAAAAATTGGTGAAAACCGCGCACAACTCCAGCTCGAGCTCCTTGAGTCTGTCACCGGCGGCACACTTAACATGCAGGAGTGTGCGTTGACATCCCTAAATATTTACATAAAAGCTCCCTGTGCCGCACTAGTCTGGTGTTTTTCAGGCTCACCAGTGGGAAAGCGGCACCAGCATTAGCAGTAACACATTGCAGAGCCTTGGTTGTGTGACTTTGTTCCCGCGAGCCCTTCTAATGAATTGTAAAGTGCTTATCTCCATACATTATCCTTCTTATGCTGTGTTGTTAAAAAGTGAATAGGTTCATGGCACTCGGAGCAGGAGTGTAACAGTGCCCGGATCAGATTGCATTGCATTCTCTCTAATAGGCAGTGTAGGGCTGGTGATTGGCGCGTCGGGTGGCGGCGGCGGCGGCACAGCTCACCAAATAAATGTCAGCCCGATGCGTGTTGTTTACCTGGACTGCTGCGTGCCTGTTTTAGCCAGATAGCTGTGCTGGAAGCCATGTTAATGATTCTCACACAGCCCACAGAGCAGCCATAATGGACGGAGGTTACACAACGTTAAACCTTGATAAAGGCAAAGACAAGTGTATTAACATGCTCGGATGAAATGCATATTTTAGTGCTGCATGTTCACAGTGATTTTAATGAGAGTCCAAGTTTTGCTGTGTTTTCATTTGTGTCTGGAGCACGATTCTTTCAAAGGTCCAGTTTATAATCGACACATAATGTAACATGGGGAGAAGATGTCACTGGGGAAGGGAATTAGACTAATGTATAACTGCAGTGTACAGTAAACACAATCTGAAAATACGGGAAGGGTTGAAATGCCATCTTGTCTCTAGTAGTGCTATCTGAAATGAGAATCACGCAGACATGAGCTGTTTTGTGGGTCTAGAGTTTGATTATTACAGGAGTAGATAACACAAAACTCCTTGTGCCTGAGTGTCTACAGTATGAGCTGGTTTACTCTTTCCAGACCACTGTAATCCAACAATCAAATATAATTTTCTGATCTGTCATGATACATCCATCTCTGAGCTGATGGACTTTATGTGTTTATCAGGCCATTTACTTCCTTTTGCTAGAGACATCAACAACTGAGTTAATGTAATTTTGAAAGTAAACATTAATCAGACTAGAAACCTTAATAATAAGGAGCACCACACTCAGAGTACCCCCTAACTCCAGAGCAGAGAGCAAAAAAATCTGTTTAATGGAATTGTCAGTTATTATGTAGATTTTCTTATTTGCCAATATATGTATGTCTAAAATCCAAAGTATGTAAAATGTTCTACACAGAACATTTTATATTCAAATACTAGTGAAATCGTTCCAAGTACCCCCCTTGTGTAGCGCTACGGGGAGCCCTGAGGGTACACAAGGAAACACTTGTGCACTATAAACCTATAATTCTTTTTCCATTTATCTGTTTGAAAGCAAATTCTTGGAACCGAAAGCTGTCTCAAGTTCCTGATGTGCTGAATTGTAGTTCTAGTGTTTAGTCTAACTCTGCAAAACAAACAAGTGAAAATTCATTGCTGTCCAATCTGAGATGTAAGACTTTTTTAAAGTGCTCTTAAAATGAATCTGAAGTAATTCAACTGGTATTACCCGACGTGACTCAGCAGTGCAGTACCATCTTCTCCAAATGCTTCCAAACATCACATCAGGGCTGGACTCTGCTGTAGTGATGCCAATGACATAAACTTTACATCCTTACAAATAATAGTGGCAGGTTAAATATACAAATTTGACCTTTAAACTGGCTTTTAAAATGACCTCTGAATGCATTGGCGCTGGTGTGTGTGGTAAAAGGCGCTTATGGCCTCTTGTCAGTCTGTAAAACTAAATGATTAGCAGCTGATTGCCAGGTCTTAATGGAGAGTTCCAATTGGCTCTTAAGTGACTGGCAGCTGTGCACTTGATTAATTTTATGTGCAAGTGAAGTGAGGATTACTGCGGTGAGAAGCTCATTAACCCCCAAATGGGAAAGTCTTCAAATCGACTGCACCTTCTGTAGCTACTGCGTTCCTACGGCTTTGGCTTTTATTGGCAATATAGTCTGCATTCTTTTCTTATACTTGTCCACCGTAAGAGCCTGGGTGATTTGGAGGAAGGCCACGCCAACTCGGGAACTCCTTATCTGGTATAAAGTCTACAGAAAGAGCTGATACAAAGGCTTTTGTCCCACGAGGGTCACAGTAATCAACCCTCAGATGTGCTCCGAGAATTGTTGGTGGAAATAGTCTACTCTGAAGGATAAGAGTACACAATGTTTGTAGCTTCTGCTTTCATTCAGTTCAGTATAAAAAACACTCCCTAATATTTCTCTATACACAAGAGTTGAGTGAGGAAATATGGTCTGTGTCTTGTGAAATGGTGCTACGCCACGAGGCACATCATGTTTAGAGTTTTGACATATCCTCACATTTTTATTGCTGGGAATACGCTGAAGTGTTGCAGATAATAAATATTTGTTTACAGGCTGGAGGTTGGTAGGGCTGAGAGTTTTTGGAGAAGTGCGTTGCGATTGTGATTATATTTGTGATTTTTGTTGCAAGATTCAAGTTTAGTTCACAGTAGGAATGGGTAGTACATCAGATCTGTCACGAGAAATATTCAGTATACGTTGGATGTAGCAATACTTTTTGGGGGTAAGTATTTACCATGGGTTCATCAAGTTTAATTTCTATTTATTTTTATTTTTTTATTTTATTTTATTTTATTTTATTATATTTTTATTTTTATTTTTTTATTTTATTTTTTTATTTATATATATATATATTTTTTTTTACTTACATTTTTTTATTTATTTATTTATTATTTTATTTTATTTTATTTTTTCATTTTATTATATATATTTTTTTTATTTATTTATTTTTTACTTACTTTTTTTATTTTTTTATTTAGAGCTCATGTATTCCGTTTACTTAATGCACATTTCACAAAGATTATCAGTTGCCGCGAATTTGGTGCCAATTTCCATATTAGTAATTCCGACCACGAGTATCATAGCAACCAAAGAGCCAATTCAGAGCGAGGCCGATGAAGGTAACTCCCCATCCCGGCCGCAACGCTGGTTTAGCAGGGAGGGGGCGCTTAGCAACACTGTCAATCAAACCTGTTGCTAAGGCTAGTGAGAGCGACCTCGGGGAAAGAAGGCGCCTGTTTCGTCTGTTATTAATATTGATTTACAGGCGCAATAGCGAAATAAAAAAAAAACAGGATCATGTAGAGTGGGTTAATATGAACATTTTAAAACCAAAATGACGAGGTTCACTGCAGTGGTTATAGAAGGAAGGGTTTTTCAAGCGCACCATGATCACTTCCTGTTTGAAACGAGGCAGCCACCAAGTTAGCTATGTCCATTTATATATAAAAGCTATAATCCTCACAGAACTAAGGGACATGACCTTCATCCTTGGCTTTAGTCGATCTGCGAAATAGTAGCTTCAGGACGATCAGACATGTGAGCAGAACATGGACTAATCATCTTATATAACGTTTCAACATCTTAACAAATGTCTCTGTCTTGTTGTGAGATTGTGCTTGTCTTTATCCTGCATATGGACTGAATGTTTTTTTATTTTTTTATTTAACCTTTTTTTAACCAGGAAAGTCCCATTGAGATGACTAATTACTAATGAGATTACTTGTGCCTGTGCCAGTTTTGTCTGTCATCAACCCGGATGAAAATGAGGCTGAATGTCCCTCTCATTTACATATTGTACTAACGCATGTTGATTAATGTGCACTGTCCCATATTTAATAATAAACATAAACATAAGAGGGTTTCATTATGATCTTTTGTGATTCGTTATAGATACAAACTAATTACCGGTACTTAAGTGTTGCATTCAACCGTTTATTCTTTGCAGCTTGTATTTTTTAAACAATAGCGTACATTTAGAATACTTTTTGGGGGATAATTCTGGTTTGTGGTTTAGTTTCAGTGTTATAGTTTTAGTTTTTCAGCCAAATATCGTACTTTAAAATGTGTTACTTTAATTTTGGTGATATCAGACGAGGTTTTCATATCGGTAATAGTTCCCCGTACATCAGACCATAGTTTTTCTGTGCTGTTCTGTGCTCTCAGGAACAGAAAACACTCCGTTCCACCTTGTGATGTCATGTGGTAATACAGGAAGTGCATCGCTGTGTTTTTAACCTTCGCTAAAATCATTTGGATCATTTACAGCCAAATGTTGAACATCTGCATCTATTGTTTTAGCCTCACTGACACTTACTAAAATTAGCCGTTAACTTTAAAACAACTACTTGATGACATCACAAGGTGGAACAGAGCGGTTTGAGCGTTGGAGATGTAGAGAGACTAAGTGTTACTCAAACATGTGTGAATAGAAACACAACTCCAGATATGTTTTTTTTTGCATTCCCACAGGACTAAAAGCTCACACTAGTCAATTTTGTATAATACAGAGCCTTTAACTGCAATTTTACTTCAATTTGTGGCTTGCCAAGGATTTAAAAATATTGATTTAGGTATTGGCAAATATCAGTTATTGGCCGCAGCATCGAGACATCCCTATAGGGCATATTTTGAACAGAGCTTACATTTGAGAGGAGAGTGAAAGTTCTCTTTGAAATATTAACTGCAAAGCCTCAACAAGAATCATATATGTCATAGGATTTTATATTTCAGACAATGGAACAGCGCCCTCTGCCTGTCAGATCCTGAAAACCCACCTCTTCTCCCTGGCATTTAATACCAGCTACACATATATCTTGGTGTTGTATTGTTCTTTTCCTATAAATCGTGTTACCTGTATATGTTTTTTTTGTTGACTTTTAAGAGAAGAACTTTGGTCAGCTGAAGTTCTTTTTAAATGTTCTATATAAACAAAATTTGAAAAGAATAACTTGTAGCTTTGATAGTAGATGTTTTATAATAAAGTAAACCACTGCATATTTTACACCAAAAATATGTAATAAAACTATTTACTGGCAGTTTTTGACCACATTTCTCTTAATATTTGAAGTTATTATTCATAGTTGTTCTGTATCTGTTATTAGAAGCGTACATATGTTTTACGATATGTTAGAAATTGTCGGTTTTAGTTCCGTTGTCGAAAGAACAGAGGCTCAGGAATCGTTCTGTAGATCTTTATTGTACAGTCGGGTTAAAGGCAGCGTACAGCGGGTCTAACGGCGAGTCGGGTCTAACGGCGAGTCGGGTCTAACGGCGAGTCGGGTCTAACGGCGAGTCGAGTCTAACGGCGAGTCGAGTCTAAAGGCGAGTCGAGTCTAAAGGCGAGTCGAGTCTAAAGGCGAGTCGAGTCTAAAGGCGAGTGTAATGGCGAGGCGGGTCTAACGGCGAGTTGAGTCTAAAGGCGGGTCTAACGTCGAGTCTAAAGGCGAGTGTAATGGCGAGGCGAGTCTAACGTCGAGTCTAAAGGCGAGTCTAAAGGCGAGTCTAACGGTGAGGCGGGTCTAAAGGCGAGTGTAACGGCGAGGCGGGTCTAACGGCGAGTCAAGTCTAAAGGCGAGTGTAACGGCGAGGCGGGTCTAACGTCGAGTCTAAAGGCGAGCGTAACGGCGGGTCGAGCAGCGAGTCAAACAAACTTAGATTACACAAAATCCTCCCTGACCTGGTGTGTCCCGCTCTCCTGTGTGACTGAGGCTATTATGAAGAAATGTGGCCTTGACCAAAATGTTACGTTATTTGTTATGTCTGAGTTTTCTGTGATTACGAAAAATGACAACTCTTATAAGGGAAACAGAACATTTTGTAAGCAATGAATTATATTATTTTATGTGTATTGTTCCCAAAATGATGAAATGCTCTTTCTCTGTCAAAGTTGAGGTCTGTCTCAGTCAATTCCAGCTTCTCTTTTAATGTAAATTCTATGACGATTATTTATATTTTGATTTGTTGTTTCGTGGTTTTCTTATTCCGTACATCACTTTGTATTCCATGTGTGCGATACAAAAACATTTCCCTTGCCTGATAATGTGAAATGTCAGATAATGAAAGTATCGGTATCACTACAAGGACGTTAAACTCTGGAATGATGCATCTGTAATAAAAAAAAAAAGATTTATTTAATTAGTGTAAACCTTTCACTAAACCATGTTGAGCATTCCGCTGTATCCTCTTCTCCTCTTTCCATGTAGTCTTACTTAAACACATTCTTCCTTTGTACATTTTGGATCCACTTACTCTGGCCAGGTGTCCACATAAATTTCCCGGCGCAGTGTAGTCTTAAGACGAGATTTATTATCACGAGACAAGCCCCTGCGTCGCTATATCTGAAACTACTTTAGCACTACTTTGTCACTACCTCTTCTTCTAAGCCTTTTCTGTTCTACCTTAGTCTAACTTATCAGGCTTTTTTTCCTCCCAATCTCCCTACTGACACAGGGTTATAGTCTATGTGGGCGGTGTGTGCGCGTCTCTTCACAAAATCTCAGCCGTCCCACTTCTTCGCTCTGCTCTCTGCATGATAAACGGGCCCTGTTGTACCGCGTGTAGCAGTGTGCGGTGGGGGGGGGGGGAGAGCGTTGGCAGGTATGTGGGCAGGTAGCTCTCTGGCTCTCTCCAGCGCTGTCTAATTAAAGAGAAGTGAAGACCAAACGCCGCCAATTTGTCCTGCTCCTTTCGCGTGGGCTTTTCCAACATCCATCTGCCTCCCACTTCTACTACTTCGACAAGGGAAACGGCACCGCGTTTCCACTCGCATATGCAGAAATATTTCCATACCTGCAAAAGTAATAAAGTCATATCGCCGCAGCCTGTCTTATTTGTATGTATTAAATCATCTGCCTCATTGTAAGTACACATTCAGGGCAAGCGAGCAAACACTTGGGAGGCTCGCACAGTGCCGAGCTGTGGGTTTTGAATATTAGAGTGGGAGGTTAAAGTGCTGCTCACTTCCTGTTGTTACATCTATCTCCGGTAAACTATTTTAGACCTTTTCCAAGCTGCCCTTAACGAACACAAATAGACCACAATTGGTGCAGTGTTTTGTCAGTGTGGCATCTCAACTTTTTCGCATGGCCTTGCAGGGATTTAGTGTAGTTTTGACATTTACAAAAATCTCTCAATTTATCGTAGCCTAGAGGAGCAGCAGCAACATACAATATATCATTTTTAAAATGTCAGCCCAGCTAGTCCTAAAGTTCCTGAGGCAGAGGCTGTCTTGAGACGAGACATGCTAATAGGACCAATAACAAAAGATGTGCCCAGAGTGGAGACTGCGGTGATAACTAAAAATGAGATCTTAAAAGCACCTGACCCCAGTAGAATGACGACATTTTTGATGTTGTTGTGATTGTACACGTTGGTAGATCAGGGTCTGTGGTCCCATGTCTGGTTGTTGTTTTAGTGATGATCTTTATGTTCATTGTGGGATGGCTCCATATGGGAACCACAAGCTCAATAGTAATGTGGTAATATCCAGGGCATATTTGAAAAATAAATAAATAAACCTAATTACCTTTTGTAAGTGTTTGGCTCTGCTGCCTCATAGTGTTAAAGCAACAGTCAAGTGTAAGTCTTGAGACGAGGGAGATGGTTTTTAAGACCGTATAAAGCTGCGACGCTCACACTTTTTTATTCGGTTGGCCAAAATGAATATGCAATGATGGGCTGATGGCCAAACCTGTTAATGTTTTGCATATAAAAAAGTTGATATGCTAAGATGAAATGATTGTGTCTAAGGGGGATGGACTGGTTTGAGCGAGAGATGGATTGGAGCTCAAACCAAACCTTTTCTGTGAGTCACACTGAGTCAAAACAGATACCTCAGACAAATCTTCCCCTGGAGGGCCAAGTTTGCACCCCTGGTAAAAAGTGTACTCATTGTGTTAAAAATACACTTTACACCACGGCGCCAAGACAATACATGCTTTTTTTATTTGCTACCTTGCCAACAGTAATCCACAGTGTTTCTATCTGTGCATAGTCTTTAATTCTCTCACTCCTCTGCTCTGTTTACATGCTTCTACTATCACTGACTGCTGCCCAGATATGCACTACCTGAGAACAAAGGGGTCTTCTGTGCATTCTGTTTAGATTTGCACTTTGCTCTTCTGTGGGATTGCCCCTGTTAACATGCTGAGGGCTGTCTGTGATAAACTGCTACAGGAAGACTGGGGGCATTGTACAGTGACGCCAAATTCCTGTCTCTGGCGCATCACTTAATTGAGATAGGAAGAGCAGTCAGGCTTATGATGTAGTGTGTGACAGCGGGATCTTGAGTCGGATATGAAGGAGGAGCAGGGTTATCGGTGTAAAACAGAGCAAAAGTGGAAAGAGATTAGACAGTGAGACGCAGGAAGAGTAGGGTAATGCGGCGGAGGAGGGGGAGACGCGCCACTATCAGGTCCAGCGCTGTTGTTTTGGCAAAGAGAGCGGAGACGTGCGTCCGAGCTTTTGTCTTCCGTTTCAAGATTATGACGGAGGCAGGGGTCGCTCGTGTGAAGAGGGGCTCCATTTGTCTGCTCAGAAGAATAAGAGGATTTACAGATATCTTTTCGAAAAGTGTGCCATGTTTCAGCAGCTTTGGAGTGTTTGGTTATTTTTATTTATTTTTTTTAATCCTGTTTGATGTAAAGAAGACATGCAGAGTTTAACCATGTCATGTTGCTCACTCATCAAAACAACATCATATGCTTCATTCACACAAGTTTCGTTGCTTATGGGAAGTTCAATCTTTCCAGAACGTAGCAGAAACCCCACACATCTCCTGCACAGTTCTTAAATCCTTAAACCGTCACAGCTGGACTCTGCACTCAAAATTCATTCACACATGTTTATTATACCTGTCACGTTGCTGAATGGCTGTATTTTTATGTTTTTTTCTAATTTCATTGCTACAACAGAGGGATTCCCAACACTTAAACGCCTCAGTAGAGTTATTTTTCCAAACTGAGACATTATTTTAAGCTGGAAATGGGAAATACCGACGCCAAGGTGCCTAGAAGTATTTTAACAGCCAATTAAGACCACTGTTTTAATGTTATGCTTAGTTATATAATATATTTAAAATGTTAGCATACCGCGTCCAATTAATCGAGATAAACGTATATTTGAATCCTTCTCAGCCGTCACCCGACTGGCAGCTACTTCTGTGTAAAAAATATATGCTTATATCTATTACATAGAAGGGTGAAAACAACTCTTCCAATTTACTTTGGCATCATCGATTCTCTCGCACATCTTGGAACAGAATCACAGTATGACATTGGATCATGCCCACGCCTGTTTTTGTAAAAGCGCTAGATTGAAAGGCACTCGCTAAACTGAGGCAAAGTGGATGTTATTTGTCAGAGCTGTATGAGGCGGCAGTTTATAGTCGTCATGTTGAGTTTACGAACTGACAACTGCATGACCCCCACTGCCTCCTGTCGTACGTGAAGAAAACACGACTTTATCAGCTGCTTACGTCCAAAAAGTGTGATTATTGACCAAAATCGAACACCGTAACAAATGCTGACTAATGGTGAAGCCTTATTTCCTCTTTTGTCTCGCCCCAAATTGAAAATAGTGTTCTAAAATGGACACCTTATGTAGCTAAAAATAAATGCATTACCTATGGGCAGTTTGATTTATAGAAAACCCATCAAAATGCAAATTGTGACAGACTAATTAACATAATACGATTGAATGATTACATGAACGACTGAAGAATATTAACCTCATAGGTCAAAAACTGTCCATCAGTTTAGTTCAGACCCATTTCAGACACAATTTAAAGGTGGACTATGTAACATTTCTGGCAGGTGGTGCTGGAAAAACTATAGAAAGGCAATAAATTTATGTTTAAAAAAACTTGGTCACCTCTCAACACATCTGACTCATAACTTGGCCTGATTCTGTCACCTGCTTGACTCCATAAATATCGATAATGCAGAATTGCGGAACATTCCAGACCAAATGTGTCAAACTCAAGGCCCATGGGCCAAATTCGGCCCGCCATGTCATTTTATATGGCCCGCGACAAAGTAAATTAAAAGGTATAACTGTCTTAAAATATCAGTTCAGGAGATACACAGTTTAACAGCCATTTTTTCATGTCTATGCAAATCCATATGCAATATTTGTAACTTGAATAAGTAATAAATATAGAAACGGTTAATTAAACAAGACAATTAAACAAGATTAAAACATAGTGACATTTATCTTACAGTTACATCTGGCCTTTTTTGTTGATGTGGCCCTCGGTGAAAATGAGTTTGACACCCCTGTTCCGACAAAGCAATTTACTTAGAGACAAGCAGGTGGTGACCCTACTTCAGAAAAAAAAACAAAAAAACATATATATATAGTGCACCATTATTCAAATCCTTTCATCTTTAACACCTGTACTGTGTGATTTGCTCTAATTTTAACAGTGTTATGTTTAGCGTTTTGCTTTCCTGCCATTAACCCTAATCACTCACCTCGGTCAGACGATTTCTACTCAATACTTTCCGAGCAGCATCTTGAGAACGGAGGCACCTAAACTGCAAACTTGAATTACCTTCTTCTTCCATAACTACGCAGTTAGCCATCTGTACAAGCTTTTAGTAATATGTTAAGTGGATCCCTGGGAAAACCGGCTTCACACTTCCTCCTGCATCATCATAATCTCCTTTTATCATTTGGGTCCTCAGAGGAACGATAACTCCTCCTAAGCCCACGCTCTTTCTGTACTTTACTTGTTTTCCTCCACAGGTCTACTGTGCAGTTAAACATCTGTCCACTTGCCTAGCTTCCCCTCACAAAGTCTCAGAACTGGTCTTTCTATCATAAAACAAACAAAAAAACAAGAAAAGTTTTTAAGACAAAGTTTCTCATTGCTGTGTGTTTTTGGCTGGTGCTCACATATGTTAAATGCGGCGGCCATTTTCTCCTCTGAGATGAGTTGGCTGCAGTTCAGCCTGTGATTTCCCCCATGGCACATTGTCTCTCTGTTGTTGAACTTAGATGAAGATAATTAGCTGCTTTGAATGCAGGGCCAGATTTCCGCATTTTCACTTTCATTTGCCTTATTTTCTTGCACCAGATATTGACTCTGTGCCCCGCGGACATGGTGCAAATTCTCATTAAGTATAAATAAAAAAGATGATTGCAGAAAGTGGCGGCCTATAGAGAAAGCGGCTCTTAGTGGAGCATCCGTGTATTCCATTGTACATGCGTAGGCGAAAGTATAGTGTTATCTTTAAATCTTTTAACTGTATATATCTGTAAATTCTTGTGAACGGTATCGTAGGTTGTTATTTACGCTCCATACGTCATAAAAAATGCACTATATAACATGTTTTTGCTTTTAGATCTGTGGAAAGGCAAGCCAGCTCACAGTAAACTCATCAAAACACCTAAACACCTAATTAGACAACTACAGAGAATTTGAATAATGCCATACTCTGAAATATTCCAGGCTATAACATCTCCATGCAGACAAGCAGGTGGCAGATCTATACCTGAAAAGTGACTTAGTGCACCTTTAATACTCCTGGGATAAGTGCCAGAAATGCTCTCTTCAGATTTTTTAGCTTAGATTCTGTTACCAACACTTCTGAATGGCCGCCGTGTGGGGTGAGGCTTTGTTTGGGTGTGAGAAAAGGCTTCACAACATGTTTTATAAAGCAGAAACCTCTTTGTAAACCTCCAAGGCCAAGAATTGCGCAGTGTTTTTTAATCAAGTGTCTATAGCTAAAGGTTTTATGTAAATTAATTTGATATTTTTCCGATAAGACATAGGCTGAAGGTGCGCTATGTACCGTCTCCCTGGAGATGTTATTGCTAATGCCAGAATCCAAATTTAAGTCAGTTTGTTTACCTGTTACTTTCTTTTTTCTATAAACTTGATTGCTATGAAACGATGCAATACAATTTTGAATTTAATAGCACCACTTCAGAGAGTATTTATGATCCGGCAAAAAAAAGATGCAGTTTCACTCATAGGGGCGACAGCGGCTCAACTGGCAGAGCGAGTGTCCGTTGATCTGCTTTGAAGGCGGAAAAGCGCTATATAAACCAGATAAACGTAAGATTATGTGTTAAGAAAAGCATCTGGAACAACCCCACGCAAATGTAATTACGACGCGCTAAACCTAGCTTTGACCAATACCGAAGATTTCCAAAATTCTCGCATCTCGCTGTCACTTTGCATGCTACACTCGAATACCAACAGCTGAAAAAGATATTCTCGCTCGCAGTTGACGTCACGGACTTCATTCAACCAAACGACAAGCCGGTCTTTAACCTGAAATAGAATTCTCCCCTCTTCTCTCGTCTGGAGCTTGTGAATGACAGACCAGTTATTTGTCACGCTGCCATTCTGAATACAGGCCGTCTGAACCAACTGCAGGCTCCATCACACGTGTGTTTACCTGTCCACTTTCACATTAACGTGTCGCTCCACACTTTGCTCTCTTCTCCCACCTGTTTCGGCTCCCGCTGTAGCTCTAAATTAAGTCATGTGGAGCAAGTCGGGACATTGGGGAGGATTACTGCTCTGAAAAAAGCGCTGTCAAGAAGGTGCCATCCTCACGTCATGGGTAATCTACGAGAAGGATTTGTAAGGGTTTTTACCAAGTCATCCTCTTTGATAGAAACTTGAAAACAGAGCGTGTTTACTTTCGCAGCTTTCAAACGAGCGTCTAATACAGAATCTGAAATTTAGCTGCTTATAATGAATGATACATATGACTCGTAACCATGACAACTTCGGCTAAGTTATAAAGTACATTTCATGGTAGCTCACGAGTTATGTCCTGTGATCTTCCTTGTGTTTGCGACTGCAAATCACACCGTTATCAGTGACGGGAATCTCCAGAACTAAGTATTTCTCATTTTTAATTACGTAAATAAAAAAAAAAAAGTAAAGATGCCCAACCCGGAAGAGCAGATATCAAATTTTTTCAAAGTTGTTGCAGTTTTTTCTTCGCATTTGTCCTGTAAAGATGTAACTTTTCTGGTGGAGGTCCAGGGAAATATTATGAGTTTGCCTGGAATGCTCCACATTATGGCTTTAAATTTGTCAATCTTGTATTTATTCAATTACAGGTGTTTTTGCTAAAGAAATACCTTGAATGTGCAACTGCTTTTGTTTTTATTCTGTTAGAAAAATGTTTCCTTTTCAAAATATTTCCAATTTGTAAATATTTTCTTGAATCTTAATTATGAATGTTTTAAATTTAGCTTATTTTTTTATGCCTCTCCACGGATCTGAGCTGTAACATGACCCGGTGGTGTCGCTTGCTTGTCTTCATGGAGAAATTTAATGATGTAAAGTGGGACATTCAAGGCAAAGTATCATTATCTCCATGGAGACAAGCAGGCGGTGGATTCTCTATCAGAAAGTTCCAAGGTTCAGCTTTAACTTGAAACCTGCTTGATGCAGCTTTAGTCTTAGAACAGTTAGACTTTTTGACCTGTATCTCAGTGTCATATCCTCATTATCTTCTGGCTGTGGTTGTTGTTTAGTCCAACATTATTGTAAAAGGGACAGAACATTGAAAACATGAGCAGACGTGCGCTGTTTGATAAAGAATATATTTTTCTCATATTATGAAAAATGTTTCTGAATTGGCTCCGCGCACAAGAGTCCGCGGAAACCTCACTGTTAACGTTACTACTTCCTGTCCAATTTGAAATGAATAAAATGAAAAAGAATGAAAAAGAAAAATGAATAAAAATAATAATAATGAGAATTATGATAATAATAATAACAACAACAATAAGAACAACATTAACAGCAACCACATTAGCAACAATAACAACAACAATAACAACAACAGCATTAATAACAACATTAACAATAATAACAACAACATTAATAACAACAACATCAACAACAATAATAACAACACTATTAACAACAACAACAATAACAACAACATTAACAACAACATCAATAACAACAACAACAACAACATTAACAACAACATTAATAACAACAATAACAACAACAACAATAACAACAACAACAACATTAATAACAACATGAACAACAATAATAACAACATTAACAGCAACAACATTAACAACAACATTAGCAACAACATTAACAACAATAATAACAACACTATTAACAACAACAACAATAACAACAACATTAACAACAACAACAATAACAACAACAATAACAACAACATTAACAACAACAACAATAACAACAACAATAACAACAACATTAACAACAACATTAATAACAACAACAACAATAACAACAACAACATTAATAACAACATGAACAACAATAATAACAACATTAACAGCAACAACATTAACAACAACATTAGCAACAACATTAACAACAACAATAACAACAACAACATTAATAACAACATTAGCAACAACATTAATAACAACGGACAAAATGTTAAACACCACACAAATAAAATTAATACTTTGTGTCTCAATGCTAACGCTGCTGCTACTTTTGAGGCATAGTAAATGTTAAAACAACACCACAAACTGAAGTATTCTACATTTAAAAACAGTCAGGTAGTCTTTATTTTAATTAGTATGAAATCTAATAGATCGTTAATTTAAAAAAATTGCATAAGCTTTGAGACACAGCGAGCTAGCTAGCATGCTACTGTACACAGAGTTACACAGAGCAATTTCATTTGGACTTCTTATGTAACAAATACAATACAATTACAGTCAAAAACAAAACATGATTTATTCAGATACTTTTTTTTCTTGTTGGTTATCTTCTTGAGTTCATTAAAAGGGGAAAACACTAAATGGTCCTTCACCTTTTGGTTGCATAATCCCCTGACCCCATGTGCGCCCGTCGCGACGCTGAAGTCTACCCCGAACCAGACAGGAACAACGCTTCAACTGACCTTTACGCCTCCCGCTGGAAATGCAAACCTTTTCTCTCCCCAAGCCCTCGTTCCACAAACTCCAATCCTTCTGCGCGTTCTTGGTGGGTAACTTTGCTTGTTAGGTCTTTGTTAAACGGCATATGTTAATAGAACGACTCTGATTAGAAATAAAACGCCGCCACCATCACCTGTTACGTCTAAGTGCTTTTGTGCCGGCTCTCCGTTAACACCTCGTTCCCCCGGGGCCCTCATTTTACGCAGCGGGCCTGACTCCCAAATCACTCTCCTCATTCTCAATTAACCCGGCTCATTAGCGGCTTTAGAGATAGACCGTCAACACCAGAGCGCACACAACAGGCAGGCAGCTTTGTTACTCCCAATTAGAGCGATAATTGGCACTTTATTTCCACTATTCCACTTCAAACACATGTAGACTCCCCAGGGGCCGAGTTGGAGATTTTCACTGTTTTGCGTTGTTGCGGAGTTGGGCACATTGAGATGCAGGCCAGAGGCAGCCACCAATGCAAAATAAACGCTTGGTAAAATGTCACCTCATGAATATTCAAGGTTAGGTTGTGTTTTTGTGCGTAGATTGTGCCGAGGTGTGGCGCGACACAAGTGGCTGCCAATTCACCACACGCTTTAATTATCACAGAGCGGTACAAAGAAAAAAAACTGTGCAGATAAGGGAAGATTTGGCTGGGGATTCTGTGGATTTTAACTTTGTACAAGAGGTTTTGTCGACATTCTGCTTTCTAAATCGGAAATTAAAATGTTTTCTTGTTCTGCCAGCATTAAAATTTTTGAGAACTTTTTTTTTTTTGAGTCATGCAGTTTGTTTTCTTTCCTCAAACTTCAATTTCCTGCTGCGCTTGATTATTATGATTAACATTTATTTTAGATTTGTATTTACACATGACCAGAGATCTGCCACTGAACTGCCATATTCGTATTCATACAGCTGATTGATAATTTATTTAATTCTTCCATTTTAGCGATCTGTTTTTATACCGGGCGAGACCCTTCACCTCCCCCACATTTGATAAAACAACTTTTTTGGTTTTATTTGTACTTTATTTTTGATAGACTGTATATATAAATGGACATAGCTAACCTGCTAGCGCCGCATTGTAAATAAGAAGTGAGCGTGGGCGCGCTTTTGGCTCCATTGACTCTGGCTTCAATTCACTTCACATTGAAAAACTGTGGTCCTTCTCTGTAACTGCTGCTGTCATTTCAGTCTTAAAATGTTCGTATTAACCCGCTCTTCATGATTCTGATATTTTTATGTCGCTATTATGTCCGTAAATCAAGATATGAACATAAATAACAGACAAATCAGGCTCTTTCTTTCCCGCTAGCGTTCACAACAGGTTTTGATTGACCGCATTGCTAAACCAGAAGTGGGGACGGGAAGGGGCGTTACCTTCAACATCCTCGCTCCTGATTGGCTCTTTGGTTGCTATGATACTCACGGTCAGGACTCCAAATATGAACCTCGGCTCCAAATTCGCAGCTATAACCGCTAGCGTCGCTGAGCTTCATTTGACTGGAGCAGAACGCTATGGGTGACGTCACACTCACTTAGTCCACTTCTTTATACAGTGCAAGGTGCATTATGGAATTTTCTGGTGGAGGGTTTGCCATCTGCTTGTCTCCATGGAGATTTTTATAATGTCTTGTATGTGGTTTTAATGCACACTACTGTAGGATGGAGGGGATATAAATGACTCTGCACTTTTCACCTAAGACAAGTTTCCCCTATGTAGGAACTAAAGTAAATGGTCATATTTTTATATAACGCTTTTCCATCTTCAAGGCACTCAAAGCACTTTACATCAAGGAACTACTTTCACATTCATGCAAACATTCATACGCCACTGTGCGCAGATAGAAACTGGGGGCAAAGTGGATTAAGCGTCTTGCTAAAGGACTCAACGGCCGCTTTCATCTGTGGGAGCTGGAATCGGACCGCTCAACCGACGATGTTTGTCAAGAGCGAGATTCGAACTGCCAAACTGTCGTACCTTACACTCTTTTGCCCCAGTATCTTTTGGGGATTTAGTGCAAACGCCAACTAAATGTAGATAAACCAGTTTAATGCCATGCTGTAGAACATTCCAAGCAAACACTGACATCTTTTATGCAGACAAGGAGATGACAGATCCTCCATCAGATCAGATAGACCATAAATCACAGAGTGCACTTTCAATGAAGGCAATTAGTTCTTGACTCTTGAACTATCGTGATCCAAGCAACAAAAACACTTGTAAACAAAAGCAACAATAAACAGACTTTACAGTTCCACCCAGCTCCACCTCGCCCCCTTCAGCAGTTAATTTAGGCATCTTTGGTCTTCCTGTCAGCTTCATTTGCGCAACATTATCCTTGTTATTTCACGCACGCTCGAGAAGGTTAATTAGAGGACGCACATCACAGGGCTAGGAGCAGTCATGTGTCATTATTTTTGTTTTGCTACCTTACTCTTGTGTTTGCCCTTGATCCTCCCATTGCAAAGTGCCGTCCGCATACCTCACAAAAAAAAGAAAACAACAAGGCCGCCTTTTTTTTTGCTATTCTTTTCACTCCCGACAACAAGCAAAGTACATTTTCTCCGTCCTCAAATCTAGTGCCTCCTCGCGCCGCTTTTCCCTCGAAGATATCAGATATTTGCTCAGATAAATTGCTCATTTTGTCAACATGGACAGAATTGAAGGCAGCGTATTATTATGTTGAGAATCTACGCTCTATAATAGATTATCTGTCATTTTTAGTTCTGTGCTGGAGAAGATACAAGACCTCCCCTAGAGCCCACATTTGATTTCACTGCAGACATCAATGTGTATTTATCTTGTCAGGTTACACGATGTTCGACACCGCCATTCAAGTAAGGTGTTTATAGGGGTGACTTGTAGATGCCATATGTGTTTTGTCTGTTACTTATCCTTTTAAAAATAAACATACCCACATTTTCTTTGGTTATTGACTTGAAACGGTGTAAGGACAGGAGGTGCAGGTTTGGGGTGGTTCAAAGGCGAATCTATTGTAAAAAAAAAAGTATATAACCCAGGGATGTCAGTTGATGTTAGAGTATCTCAGGTCAGCAGTCAGCGGTTGTCGGCAATGGAGAGCGTGAGGGAGGTTAAACGGAGAAGAAATGACGAGAGGTAAACGAGAAGAAATCCTTCACGTTGTTGTTCCTTCACATACGGATGCACCGATACCACTTTTTCTGAAACGAGTACTTCATTTCGAGTGCTTGCCGTTACCGATACCACGCATAATCTATAATCTATACTTACTTTTTCGCTGGAATACTTACTTGAGACAACTAAAATCATTATAGTTGAGTATGATTCCAATAATAACCGCTGCCACTTCGCAGACTGCACTCCCCGCTAACAGCTAAGGAGCCGTTTTTAGCATAATTGTGAGTGTTCTCTTTCTTTACCATGGCCATATTCACCTATACCTCTGCTGCTACTGCTCTTAAAAGCTCGGCTCCATAAACCTTGTCCAAATGAGTACCTTTAATGAGTACCTTCAAAACCTTTTTGCACAGTGATAATGTGACCTATATTATCACCATTATTGATATGATCTTGACGTCCCAAATTGTAGCCGAACAGACTGCACCTCTCTGATTATTAAGAGCGATGAACATTTACTTGGAAGCATTTAGGTTGAATTGTATTGCCCAAGGAAACTGTATCCATGGTTACTAACAGGGATTGAACTGCCAACCCTACGGTCAGCGGTAATTTAGTCTAAACTATAAGAAAATGATTTTAAAAAGTTAGCTGATTTTATGATGTTGAGGTTCTGTTTTATTCTGTCAGACTTGTTTCTGTTTTCCAATATGCCCTTCAACCACATTTCTCTCTCTTATATCTGTCACATTTCATAAAAAAGTGAATTAAAAGGATCGCTGTGTAAACCTAAACACGACAGAGATTGATATGTTTGTGTTTTTGCTTATTGTGTAAATTGGTTTGACCTAGAAATCGTTCGACAAAGTTGCTTAAGTATTCTTTGTGTGGAATTGCAAACTGAAAAGCTAGACGTCGGTGTTTTGTGCTCTGCAGGTGCATCCAGACAGAACAATGATTCATTTAACAGCTGCTGTAATTATCCAAAGGCCACATGTAGAATCTGTGGTCACCTGAAATCCCTTGGTTCGTGTTCTACTTCTCGAAATACAGAAGGTGTCCAGTACCAATCACATTTTAAATCATTAGAAAATGGACCAATACTAGTTAATTAGACGACTATATTCTAAAGGATTTATGTAAGTTGTCAAATCTCATATTATGTCAGATGTACTCCCCGAGCCTCCATTTATCAAGGTTTGGGATTGCTAGTCACTTGAAAGTCATTATCACAGTTAAATCTGGGGCACAAAGGCTTGTCCTTGTCTGTTCTTACATTTCCAACTTACTCTAGCTCTAGGCGCTCTCAGTCATGCTAGTTTTGATTAAATCTGAGTACAGTACTTATTTGGGCAGGTGGTGATTTTGCTTGAGCGTTTTCATTCACAGATGGCCCTCAGAGATTCTTTTGTGAATGTTCTTTTGAAGACATTTTGGTTAATAAGTCCTGTCTTTGCTTTGTTGCACTGGCTCCTAGTAAATCGTAGAATTGACTTTAAATTACTTCTGATCACTTTTAAACCCATCCACGGCCTTGCTCCTGCCGACTTTTGTGAACTATTATCACTATATGTCCCTAGCCTCTCCCTGTACTCCTCCTCTGCCTCCCTCCCGACTTCTGACCAGAGGGGACAAGGTCTTTTCGGTCTGGGCCCCAAAGCTCTGGAAGGAGAAGATTAGACTATCCAACACTGTGAGCGTTTTTAAATCTGTTTTAAAAACCCACTTTTATAGGATTGGGTTACTTGTAATGATTTTTTTGTATTTATTTTTGTTTGTTTTTGTGTATGAGGATTTTACATTTTTTATTTATTTATTTATCTATTTTTTTGTGTATGAGGATTTTTCTTTTTTTTTTTAGTTTTTGTTTGTTTTTGTGTATGAGGATTTTACATTTTTTATTTATTTATTTATCTATTTTTTTGTGTATGAGGATTTTTCTTTTTTTTTTTTAGTTTTTGTTTGTTTTTGTGTATGAGGATTTTTCATTTTTTTATTTTGTTGTTTGATTTTGTTTGTTTTTGTGTATGAGGATTTTTATTTTTTATTTATTTTTTGTTTGTTTTTGTGTATGAGGATTTTTCATTTTTTATTTAGTTTTTGTGTATGAGGATTTTTCATTTTTTTAAATAATTTTTTGTTTGTTTTTGTTTGATTTTGTTTTTTTGTGTATGAGGATTTTACATTTTTTATTTATTTTTTGTTTGTTTTTGTGTATGAGGATTTTTATTTTTTATTTTTTGTTTGTTTTTGTGTATGAGGATTTTTATTTTTTATTTATTTTTTGTTTGTTTTTGTGTATGAGGATTTTTAATTTTTTAATTTTTTGTTTGTTCTTGTTTGATTTTGTGTATGAGGATTTTTCATTTTTTATTTATTTTTTGTTTGTTTTTGTGTATGAGGATTTTACATAATGTGAAGCACTAGTTTAACTAGTTTTTGAAGTGTTATTATTATTATTATTTACTAGCACATTTTGGCACATTTCTGTTCCATGACCAAAATAGTAAAATTTCATCCTCCTCTCCAAAAATACAGCGGTGTATATTTCTTTCTATACTGCCTTCTCCACCTTCACTGTGACTACCATGCTTTTGACCCAGTGTTTTGTTCTGGTCTTGCTCTTAAACCTCCTCTTCTATAGTAAAGGCAAACGCTCTTTCTTCCTCCCCGCGCGGGACTTTGACAGTGTCCCATAAATGTTTGCGCGAGGAGCCACAAGGAGCGGAACAGCGACTGGCTCACGTCCAACCTGCCTTTATTTCTTCTCGCAGACCAGGGTGAAAGCCCCACTGTCTGAAAGATATTTTACAAAGGTGGCAGGCCAGAGGAAATTGACACGGTGCGCTCCGGAGATGCCAGCGTTGTGCCACTTACTATCTAACTCTGACAGCTCCGGCAGAGTACAGAGAGCGAGAAGATGGAAAGGAGGGAATGTGCTTGGAATAAGAAATGTCTGTTTAGATTGGAGAAGCGGTCGTGTTGGAGGAGCTGATGGATCCAGGAAAATTCTTGTTTCGTTTTTATCACGGAAACCTGAATACACGCTCAGTATTAACGATTTCCTTGATGCATAAATAAGAACGTGTGAAGTGTAATAGAAAGGACATAATGGATGTAACTCCTGTCTGTCTTTGGAGCTGGAGTTTTATTCAGGAATTACCCAACATAGCGCTACGTTTTAGTACCTCATTGAGCTTCCAGTTAGTCTAATGCGATTTTAACGATACTAAACGCTAAACTTGGAGTTGATTCAAAGTATTGTGACACTATAGTGATTCTTTTACCAATAGTGACCGAGCAGCTTATGCGGTTGTTCTCATAGACTGTACATATAAATGGACTTAGCTAACCCGCTAAACGCCGCGTTATAAATAGGAAGAGAGCACGGGTACGCTTCCAGCTCCATCGATTCTGGCTCCAATTCACTTTCTATTGAAAAACTGTCAGCCCTCTCTCCGTAACTGCTGCTGTCAGGCTTGTCATTTTGGTCTTAAAATGTTCGTATTAATCCGTGTTACATGAGCCTGGTGTTTTTATTTGGCTGTTTTATCCGTAAATCAAGATATGAACGTTAATAACAGACCCCTTCAACGTTAGCAACAGGTTTGACTGCATTGCTAAGCGCCCGTTCCCTGCTAAAACCAATTGCCTCATAGTTGAAATTCAAAATATGGCAATCTGCTCTAAAATCACCCCTAAAAAGTTTAATTTGTCTGCGGCAGAACGCTGTGGGTGACGTCACACTCACTTCACCCGCTTCTTTATACAGTCTGTAGTTGTTGTTCTACTATTTACAGTTCCCCTGTTTACTTTTTTATGTTTTGGCTAATGTATCTCTACAGACATTTGCACCACTGCTACAAACATGGCGGTTTAGAGATTAGGATTAAATCAAGAGCTCTACAAGGCTCCAGACAGTCGTGAACCTTTGTCTAACTCGAGTACTTTAATTTAGATAATACAGATTTAAATGGCACAACAGCAGAAAGGAGACGATACTGAGTGAGTTAGCTGAAGATTTGAGATTTTTTGGTATTTATTTGTATGTAAAAAGACACTCAATACACTGTTTCCTTGTACTTTTCTGCACAGGTAGTTGTTTTGCATATTGAAAAACCTTCTGTGCAAGTGCAGTCTTGTAATTACAGTTTGTACCAGTAACATAGGGACACATAATACTGCAGTTTTGAGAGCTTTTGCCAAGTCTCTTTTTTAGTTGACTAATTGTTCTTCTTACAATATACAACAAAATGCAATAACATTAAGGCCATATTTTAGGCACAACTTGTTGCCAGAGTAAATAACTTGCTAAATAATAACCGACATCATGAGGAAAGTATATGTGATTTTCAATGTGTCGGAAAACGTCTATTTCCTGAGATGAAAATACCTTGTTTGTTATGGAGGAAAATCAACAGTAGCTCAAATAACCGCACTCTGGTGTAAGCAGCAAACAAGCGGGGTACAAAATGAGGAAAGAAACAGCATTATAACACAACAGAATATGCTTTGTGAGAGGTAAGTGCCTATTGAGACAAGAATTACCATGCACGCACAACCTAAAAGGGAGCGATTGCTATTTTTAAGCAATCCACAGTGCCATGTACTATAGTTAATAATAAAGTAGCCCAAATTATCCGGTAAAGTGAGTGCGATTTGCAAAACATAGATCTAGTCTGAGAGGAGTGCAGAATTTTAACTTAATGAGGATTACAAGAGAAAGAGTTTGCAGAGTTTGACAGTGGAGTTTAATGACTCTTGGGCGATTTCGTTTGTAGGCCTAGTTTTGTATTTTAACATTCAACTTTTTAATAATTAGCTTTTCTTTTTAGAAACTATGAACCAGATACTCCTTGTTCCTGAGTAAACCACTGAAAGCCGCATATAGAAACAGTCAAAGCGAAGGGCCACAGATAATAATCAGTGCAGTGAGTCATTCCGATGGGTGCGTTTAACAAAGTCGTCGTACTTTTATGACTGGAAACGTACTTTTTAGGGCTGTATTGTCATGCAGTGTGATGTTATTGAAGTTGTAGTGATGGAAATAGTTAAATTTGCATGTTAAAAGTACTGCTGATACTACTATGATCATGTGGGCTAACTCAAACGGAAGCTTGAGGGCCAATAAAAATTTGTTTGACGGCCACATTTGCTCTCGGGACATATTTTGAACATCAAATATGCCCCGAGAAAAGAAAGAATAGACTGATATCTGCTCCATACAAGTAAACAAAAATGTTGGCATGAAAAAATCTGCTGTAAAATAAGCACAAATTTGACCAACATCCCTGTTTTCTTTCAGTACGTGCCTACAAATATTCATTGTCATCATAAGCTATTTTGTCCACACTTGCTTTTTCCACTGATCTCAAATCCTTTGTTTTTCCTCGCTCACACGTTTTTCCATGACATAAGCCCGCGCAATCGCCTCCGGACATTTGCATTGGCTTAATCTCTGGCATGTCCGTGTTGACCAGGATCAGCGCAAATGAACCAGTGGAATCTCCTTCAAACAACCTGCATATTTTGAAACCGCATTGACTCGAGCCGGTATTGATTTCAAAAGTCCCCGTGCGATCATTCATTCGCCTCGGACTGGAAAGGATTGTAATTGAATTTTGACTACTATTTCTTGTTTAATATAGAAACGTCAGACAAATTGGGACCTGTGTAATGGGCCTTGAGCTTTGCATAATTCACCGCCGCGCTCGCCTGGAGGTTTGTCTGGTCATGTCTTGACAGAAAGCTGTTGAAGGACGCACCACGAGGAGCCTCATCCCTCTTGCTGTTTGTCTTCATTACCTTTGCTTTTCTTGTCATCACAGTCCAAAACAAATGCGCCCAAAAAAATGCAGTAGCGGCAGCAGTGAAAGCAAACATTTCTCCAGACAGCTTGTCAACAATTGATCCTCTTCAGTATCGGGGAAGCTTTTAGAGTTGCTCGTTTTCATCTAAACCGGGTTATATTTAGTTACCGCTTTGTGGCACCCAAACCATTTGAAGCACTTTTGTTCAAGCCCGTGTTTACCAGAGATGTGCTGTGAATTTACTTCTCCTTATTTTATCGTCACAGCAGAGATGAGCCAGGGTTAATTTAATTATTTTGTGATCCATAGACTTTTAAATAATGAGACACATACGGCCTGAATGAGCTTCTTTGCACCAGTGGTTCCAAAGGCCACTCAGGCTTTGGGAGCCTGTATGACGATGCATTAATAAAGTGAGTAATGTTGGGACTGGACCAACCTGTGTTTTCAATAGAATTTTCATTTACCCAACTGCAGAATCATGGAGTTATTTTAGGATTAGTATTAGCTGTGTAAATCTGATGTTGTAGTGGTAGTAGTAGCGGTGGAGGGGGTGGTAGTGGTAGTAGTAGTGATAGTAGTGTTGCTAGTGGTTATAGTAGTAGTAATGGTAGTAGTAGTGGAGGTGGTGGTGGTAGTGGTGATTGTAGTGGTAGTAGTGAAGGGTAGTGGTAGTGGTAGTACTGTTAGTGGTGGTGGTAGTAGTAGGAGTGGTAGTAGAGGTGGTGTTAGTGGTAGTAAGAGTGGTGGTAGTAGCAGTAGTGGTGGTGGTAGTAGTGGTAATGATGGTAATAGTCGTGTTGGTGGTAGTAATGGTACTAGTGCAGGTGGTGGTGGTAGTAATAGGAGTGGTAGTGGTGGTGGTGGTGGTAGTAGTTGTGTCAGTGGTAGTAATGGTGGTGGTAGTAGTGGTAATAGAGGAGGTGGTGGTGGTGATAGTAGTGATGGTAGTAATATTGATGGTGATGGTAGTAGGAGTGGTAGTAGAAGTGGCGTTAGTGGTAGTAAGAGTGGTGGTGGTAGTAGTAGTAGTAGTAGTAGTAGTAGTAGTAGTAGTAGTAGTAGTAGTAGTAGTAGTAGTAGTAGTAGTAGTAGTAGTAGTAGTAGTAGTAGTAGTAGTAGTAGTAGTAGTAGTAGTAGTAGTAGTAGTAGTGATGGTAATAGTCGTGTCAGTGGTAGTAATAGTGGTAGTAGAGGAGGTGGTGGTGGTAGTAATAGTAGTAGTGGTAGTAATAGTGGTGGTAGTAGTAGTTGTGTCAGTGGTAGTAGTAGTGGTGTTAGTGGTAGTAATAGTGGTGTTAGTGGTAGTAGTGGTAAAAAGCCCATCCATACTTTTGAACAGGTCTTTCATCACAGTCAAACATATTTGAAGAGGCACGTTGCCATTTTGACCTGGCTCTGGTCTGAGTGACCATCAGTGTCACTGTAGAAGAATAAATCAAACAGCTGGAGCCCATCTGTCCTGCTCAGACCAATTAGTTCAATTATTCGACAGGAGATATCTTAAACTTGACTGTGTGCCCTGTTCAAAGGTGAAGCCCTGTACACTTGAATATTTAGTTTGTCAGATATTTCAAATGTAATCCTCCACTTGATCATGAGCTGGTGATGCCGACATTTTTTTTTTAACAAAGTTTGCCCTCTGTTTACAACTGTGTATCATTGTGTTCGAGTTATGCAGAACTACGTGGTGTATTTTTAAATAGTGATGAGACCGAAACATTCATTTTTATTTAACCAGGAGCTCCCATTGAGATTCAGACTCACTTTGGTCAAGGTAGCAGCCAACACAATCAATACAAAACATTAAAATCACAAAATATCACATTATAAAATCATGTGCATCTCTCAGGAAAAACACGGGGTCACGATCACCACTTTTAACTCATCAAGTGACACCAGAGATTCCGATTTAAGATGTTTCTGTAGATGATTGAAGTAAACTTGTAAGTCGTTTTTGAATATTCTCTCACTGGCCCCTCTAGCATCTTTAGTTAGCAAAAAGTACGAGGGTTTGTTTGGCATGTTTTGCAGTCCCACTAGTACAAATGTTATTTTAATAATAGATAGTTGTGAATAGTCAGTGAAATTCAAATAATCAATGAAATTCAGTCAATTCTCAGTCATAAAAGGTACATGTGGTTTCTCCTAAGTCTACACTTTTGGCATGAAAAGTAACTAACTAGATATACTGCATGACTATCTACGTACAAGGCAAATGCAGTAGACAGTGCAAATAATAGTACAGGGATTGAATGTTTTCTTTTCTGTTGGAGGAACAATTACTAGCGATCAAGGTAAAAGGCAACAGGTATCTTGTATTATAATAAATCAGCAAAGCAAAGTGTTTTCCCCATATTTTCCCGATGTGTAAAAGCACATCCTGCATTACTAGAATCTCAAAATACTTCTTCCTTCCTACATTTAGCATCATGAATAATTTGTGTTTCCTTAGAAATGTCACTATGGATAAAGTCATATCCATACCGCATTTTTATTTTTGCCATTGATGCAGCTCATTTTATCTCACGATTCGTTATTTTTGGCCTCTCCAAATTATCAAATAGCGTTGGAAGGTTGTTCTTGGCAATTTGCTTCAATCTGCCATGCACACTTAATATCCCATTTGTTGTAATGATGCCGCTATAATGATCAGTAAATATTGGTTTGACTCACTTTAACCTCCATAAAAAAACAAATTAATACAAGAAATTTGGTGCTATAATTATTAGCAACCATGTTTTTTACTGTCAATTAAAGTCATAGTAAAACGCGCAGCAATTAGGTGGAAATTCGTTTCATATTCATTTGATTTTTTAAAAGCGTGGAACCTTGCACTGAACTTAAGGTGCTGTTTTATGCAAGGCCCAGCACTCACATGCAGAGTGAAGTATAAATATTAAAAGATGAATAAAAGAGTACAAGGCAGTTCCAGTCATTATCACAAACACAATGCTTTTAAAACCTGTGCACTTCATATTCTGGAAAGCCCTGTGTGGAAGGTCTGAGAGGAAGTAGAGATTCAGAGCAGGCGTTGGCATAAGTGCGGCTGTAACAGTTTTTGTGAACGCTAAACCTGCTGCAGATGAATGTGAACGTGTCCCTTCAATTTCTCAGATAAAAAAAAAAAAAGATCGCAAACCAAACATTAAAGTGCATTGTGAATACAATTAAGATTCATGATATTATCTATTATTTACTCTATACAGTGGATATAGAAGAAAAAAAAGCGGCTCATGGTTAGACCCCTGTGGAACCCCCATTTTAAGGCAATTTGATCTGACGCTTCAGATAAATAAAAATAAATAAAAAATAGATCTCAATGCAAACATTAAAGTACATTGTGAATAAAGTTAAGATTCATTTTATTAATTATTATTTACTCTGTACAGTAGATATAGCAGAAAAAAGCGGCTCATGGTTAGACCCCTGTGGAACCCCCACTTTATGGCAATTTTTACCATCAATTAAAGCTTCAGCTTGGTTTTGAGGTGTGATTTAAGATATATCTGACCATATTTCAGACATCCCAAATTGAAAATCAGAAAAAAACAAACAAACTTTAGTATTGATGGCAAGAATACCCAGACGATCAGTAATTGAGATTATTCTGGTCGCAGTATATTTATAAGAATTTCAGAAGATAATTCAATCTATACTTCAAAAAAGTGAATCTAAATGTAAAATGCTTCTTTTTTTTTATCCTTTTCTCATATTATTCTCAAAGTTTGATTTGATGAATCTGGTCACAAACTTAAATTATAGTAATGTATAAGACATGCATGACGTGAAGATGTGAATATTTCATTAGAAAACATGCCTCAGGACGTCGATGAACTTTGACACTAACAATGTATTAGCTTTGCAAATCCACCACCATCTTATTGAACGGCACTCGTAACCAGCTGTATTACTTTTTACATAGGTGGTGGTGCGTTCATGACCAGCATAGAAGATTTTGGAGTTGATTTAGAAGTGCCGTTGAGTCGGGCAGGTACGATAACGATCCAGCATCACCTTTCTATACATAACACCTCAGTGCCTGTGTGGATCAAAACAGCTCTTCAGATTCTATATCCAAGACTCCTGAATGCAAAGATCCAATTATGCTCTTCCTAATGCTTTTTTTTCAGTGAACCCTTTTTACAACTTGCCATTATCTGACCTGTGCTTAGCGTGTTGTCTTTTACCAAACACAGGTTGTGCGTCGTGTTCAAATGTGCTCATGTAAGACATTAATGTTGCCAAGGGAACTGATTGTTATCTCCTCAATGATGAAATCGTGAGTGCTTTTTATCTGGTTTTAAAATGGCACAGTGTGTAATTTCACAGAAACTCTCTTATTAAATATATCTGTTTGTGTCTTTATTTTTCTATAAAGGATTTAAAACAATCCTGTGAAATATAAAAGAACACAATAAAACTTTGTCCCTTGAGAGAAATTCGCCTTGGACTCGGGTAACGTTTGCCGCATAACACTGAAGACAGTAGCAACGTTTTAATAACAGCAAAGACTGAATAGATATACATTAGAGAACAAGATTTTATAATGTATACAAAGAGCAGGGTGCTTGTAATGGTAAAGTTAAAGCTACGGTGACCAGGTTTTTAAATGAAAACTGGGACACATCAGGGTTGGGATGGTTGGTATAAAGAAAACTGTGAAAAGAGAGTGTAACATTGTCCATTCTCGACTCACATGTGGGTCATTTATAATCTGAGGAACTGCTGTTGGTGCATTTTTCATTCATTTTCAAGCCCGATTTTATACATTTTAGCTAAACAAATGACAATATATTCCCTTCTTTACTGTTGTTAGGCGTCAGATTGGTCAAAATAGGGACATTTCTTGTATAAAACTGGATCAAATCAATGGTTTTGGATAAATCAGCTGGAACAAGGGACACCGGGCTCAAAACTGGGACTGTCCCGTGTAAATGGGGACATCTGGTCAAGCTAGGTAAAGTGCTTTATGCTTGTAACTCAGTTCAGTAGTTCAGTAATGTAATTTATGGGATAAGGCTGCAGTTTTTGCTGGTCAAAAAACTGTTGAATACTACTATACTATACTTTTTATTTATTTTCCACTACATCAACTACATTACAGCCACCAGTGCATTGAGATAACTTGGCTTCTTAATTTCTTCAAAAAGGTTTATGTACAGTATTTTTTTAAGACTTATTAGCACATATTCTCAAACACAAACTAGCTTCATATATTGTAGGCAACAATTCACACGTCTCGCCAGAAATGTTACTCTGTTAACCTCTTGTTCTATAGGGATAATATTGTACCTTATAATTATTATTGCTTTTAATTGGCGAATACACCTTATTAAAAACAAGACTAAAATCATGAGTAATTAGACATATATCAGATGAATGTTTGGCGAATTCTATTTATGTAAGATTTTTCACATTAAGTCTTGATGAAATGTTTACCTTTTGTCATTTTGTTAGAATCTTAAATCCATGGAGCCGACATAAAGACTTCATATTACCTCTGTCCTTCAGTCTCACCTGAATCCTTCCTTGCCATCTTGTGTTTATATTCCAATCACTGGGATGGAGCAGCAGCACGATAAGGCTCAGGGCTGTTCTGGTGCATCATGGGAAAAAGAGGGCTGAGTGCCAGTGGCAGAGCAGCACGCACCCTCAGCGACTGAGGACACTCCAGCTAATGGATGCCTCCTGATGACATGCACCCGCTCCCCTCACCAGCCGAGCTTCTGGGAAAACGCCACAAGCTAATGCTAACAAATCTCTAAGCCTCCCCCCTCCGCAGACTGCCACCAGTGTGTTCAGTTTCTGCTCACATCAGCTACTGGCAATACATGGGATTTTTAAGAGGACAACTACAGTAAACTATCGCAGACTTCAACACAAGCAGCATGTCAGCAAAAATATTATAGCGCTATGTCAATAAGAAAATATTGAGTGAGTTTTGCAAACAGGCAGTATGGAAATGCAGTGTTCTAATCTGACACCTATCAGCTATTGTAAACATCTTTGAAGAGACGCACACAGGAGTTCATTTTCTGTTTGCTAGTGAGAAGATGAGGTGACTAAAATCAAACTGGGCTATCTAAGGCATAGCAATTTTAATCAAGAGTGAGTCATTTATGATCGTTAGAGATAAGCCTGGAGCCTATCTTCTGTCATTAAAAGCATTCGTTTGGAGCAGAATCTTGGGCTTTTTTGTGTCTTTTGTCCCTTCACCAAAAAATATAAACTTCGTAAAATATTTTGTCGTTCTGAAATAGCTCCCACTGAAAATGGTCAATTCAAAGGATGCCAGCTTCAGTTCATATGATAATTGTAGTGCGTCTGAAAGTTTATGTGCAGGTGCAGTTTGAAGGCTGATGCAGACCTCAGACGACATCACAATATTCTACAAGCAGAATGACCACCTACCCTGCGGTTCTGGACCAAAATTCCCATTCATTTTTCCCATAAACTTTCCAAAAAACAACAAAAAAAATAGGGTAATCAGCTATGTGGTAACTAATGACCACAAAACCTCTAATTTAATTTAATATCTGTTTCTGAAACGTTATAAACTCCTATGTTATTCAAGTATTTTGCTGAATCTCGCATTTTAAATTTGCTTTGCTTGCATTATGGATATTAGTTAGCACGTAGCTGGTTAGCCTCCGCGATGCCTTTGAATTTTTCACAAAGTCTATGGGAAAAATGAATGGGAAATGTGCTTCCAGAACTGGGAAAGGCGGTGACTGTTGAGCTCGGTAATATCTAATACAGATGGAGGATAAAATGAATATTGTTGAAATGCTGATTTTTATTGAAGGGTCTAGTCACTAATGATCAGGTTCAGTATGTGTGAATTTACCTTTTAGATATTTCATGGCAAAGTGCAATTTTATCAATAGGAAAATCTGTCTGTTGCTTTTCCATCTGGGACTATGACGTCATCACATTGTAGAAATCTGAAACCCACCGATTTGTCAGGATTTGGGATTTTTTTGTGTGTTCTGTGCTGTTTTCCCCCTTCTCTTCTGCGTCTGTGCCTGGAGCTGGGCGGAGACTCTGGCTTCACCTCCGCACACCTTCTGATCCAATGAGCAATCAAGCCTTTACCTGTGAGTACTAAAGGACTGAGGACCCGACACTCAGGGCCAGATCGTCTTGTCGTCTCCCGGTATTTCCACGGGTCGTCCTTCACGTCATGTTCATTTGTCACGTTTATTCGTCCATGTATCCACTGTGATGCCACTCCTTGGAGCCACTCAGCACCTCCGTCTCCAGCACCCCACCCTCTGACCCTGCGACCCACGACCTGCTCCAAGACGACACCGCTCCCAACTGTCTGCTCTGTCTACCATCATTTACATTCCTGTATCTGCTAATAAACTCTTTTGAACTGTTTCCCGAGCCTGTATCTTTGGTCCCTCCGTCAGTCTTTACGACGCGATTAAATCATAGACTGTATAAAAAAGTGGACTAAGTGAGTGCGACGTCGTCCACAGCGTTCAGCTCCAGTCAAATGAAGCTCATCGAGGCTAACGGTTATAGAGGTGAATTTGGAGCCAAGTTCTCAATTTAAAATTCCGACCACAAGTATCATAGCAACTAAAAACCCAATCCGGAGCGAGGCTGTTGAAGGTAACGCCCTTTTCCTCCCACACCGCTGGTTTAGCAGGAAAGTGGGCCCTTAGCAACGCTGTCAATCAAACCTGTTGCTAACGCTAGCGGGAGTAACCTCGAAGAAAGAAGGTGCCTGATTTGTCTGTTATTAATGTTCAAATCTTGATTTATGAACAAAATAGTGAAATAAAATCACCAGGATCATGTAGCGCGGGTTAATATGAACATTTTAACGTCAGAATGATGAGCCTGGCAGCCGCATTTACGGAGAGAAACGCAACAGTGTTTGAATAGAAAGTGAATTGGAGCCAGGAAGTGCACCCATGCTCACTTCCTATTTAGAAAACAGCAGCTAGCAGGTTAGCCATGTCCATTTATATACAGTCTATGGATTTAACATAAAAAATTTAACTTTGGCAGGCAGACTAGACGGTTTTGTAAATCCAAGACAAGTTGATGACTATATGAGAGAATCCTGAAGCCGCGTTTAAACCAATATTTCACAAAGTTTTATCATGAGTGCAGCAGGTAGCAAATTAAGCCGCAATCACACTACTTGTCTTGTCCGCGTTTGATAAAATTCTCAACTTTCTTTTCTGCCAACACCTCACCATGTACTTTCACACTTTCCGGCAGATTAATGTCTTTCTGAGTACATTTTCGTCCCTGTGTTTTGCCTAATCCTGAAGGATGTACAGCAGTGTAGCTAATTGCCGAGCCCATCTAGATATTCTTGTCCAACTGTTAGCGGCGGATAATGACAGAGCGGCCCTTGGTAATGTCTACCTGTCAGCGTCGGCTCTGGACAAGACGACACGGTGCCACTGCTTTTTGTCACTTCACCAATTGTTGCTTGTGGCTACGAAACATGTGACTTACTACGTGCCCATCCAAAGTGACGCAGAATTACACGCTGTGGGAGTAGATAATGTTAGGTTGGCCGGAGCTGTTTTTGTTCAAGTATAATTTGCGAGCTTTAGGTTTTTAACAGAATGGTCAATAGTTGTCATGAGTTTGATGATTTACTCGTGGAGCTTGTTATTAGGCTGAAGTGGTTTCTGTTGACACAAGAGCATTGTTTTCTCTGATTATCCATGGACGACGATGCTATGGTGAAGGTTTATTCTGGGTACTGCATTTCTACTTGTTTTTTGTGTATTGCAAAAGCATTTTTTCAAGTGTTTGTATAGAAACAGTACGGGACAATTGGGTTTGAAGTGTCGATTGGAGTTAAATGGAAGTAGGACTGGGCGATATGAGGAAAAAAATGAATCTTTATTGATTGTCAACTGAATTTTATCTAGTCTTTTCAAGAACAAAATTGAAGTGTTTTTAGTATTGATTTCAGAAAACAACAGGCTTTAAATCAATGCAATTTAAAGAAGAGCTAATGTGCTTGTGTCTGCTCTATAGCTATAATCTATGACACCCGTGGATCGTTTATATAATTTACACGTATTAAATCGCAATATTAATCTAAAACGACTTAATAAAAGAAGCAAATCCACTGACTTACAAGCCCATTGGGAGCTGATGTCGCCGTAAACATCATCACAACAAAGAGTCACGCCTCCGACGGATGGCTGCACATCACACAAGCGAACACCGGATTTATTTATTTTTTTCAGTTGTACCATAATGACTGCGCAATGCTGCCGAATCCTGCTTATATCACCAGTTTAGAAAATGAAATAGGAGAATAAACTAAGTACAGAGCAGCGGTTGCAGTGGACGGGGGTTGATCTGCAATACGGCATCTTGAAAATACGCGATTAAAGATTGCTCAAACATGCACAGATCACTCCAAATACAACTTTGGGTGAGTAAACGGTAAAGAGAAACCACTATAACATGATTAAAAGCTCTGAAAATAGGTCTGTTTTAGCACAAAAATGAATCCAACTTTTTTTCTTTAAACTCTGCTTTGTATTGGCTATGGATCTATCAAAAACTGCATCCATATCACTGACGATTAGACATGACTGCTTCACCATCTCTGTCCTTTCGCCCTAAATGGAAGTATTCATCATTTAATCATTTGAAGATGACAGGAAAAGAATATTGCTGTTGTATAGCTTTTTAATTTGAGATGTGACCCCCGAGACTTAAAACCACAAAGGTCTGTGTACCGGCTGCCCATCTGATTTAGCGTGAAATGGAGGGACCTGTTTTGTTTCCAATTTTTACACAGCAGCCATCAAACAAACAAAAGCAACTTCACTGACTTTTATCCCACGTTTCCCCCATGGAGCAACCTACAACGGACCCAGAAAAGTTACTTATTACACCATTCGTTACACAGTTGTGAGTTAAACACGCTGCTCTAACTTCCAAACCTCCATCCCGCACTCCGCTTTTGCTTTACTCCTTTCAGCTTTGAGCTTTACCACCTCATAAATTTCTCCCGTCAGCTGCGTTTAACATTATTATCTGATGCCACTTTTAATCTGCATTCTTTACTATTTTTTTATTCCCTAACACAATGTTCTTGTCACTCCCCAGAACTTTCCATCACGCTCTGAACGCGCTCGTGTGTGTCTAACCCTTTGTGTCGGTGTAAACATTATCACATCTAAATTTAAACATTCCTACATGACACAATATCTAATGCAATTATAGGATCCAGCTGTCTGATTTGCATTCAGAGCTACAGCGTCTCAAAGGAGAGACGCTCTGTAAAGATTTTCATGTGGGCAAGGCTCTCTACGCACAAACAAGTGGCTCCCCGTGGGTGGATTAGGAGCGGGCGGGTTTAAACAAATATAATTTACAAACATTTTTGCTCGAAATCAGTGCACTCTATTAAAACCTAAATGGTATTCAGTAAAAGGCCAAAGGCAAGGCAGGGATACAGTTATTATTTAAAGGTGGAGGTTCCGACACCTGCTCGTCCTCGTGGAGATGTTAATGCTTTTGCCTGGACTTATTTATCACATCTACGTCTTCTTATCGTTAGAAAAATATCTTGAAACGCTCACTTTCTTACTACGCGTGGGTGAACCTCTCCACAGATCTGACTTTTAACTCGACCCGGCGGTACTAAACTGTAATGCCATACGGGGAACGTTCCAGGCAAAGCAATAACATGTCCACGGAAACGAGCTGTGACGAACGCTCCACCAGAAAAGTTGCAAAGTGCGACTTAAACATAGGAAATATATCTAACAAGACGGTTAAGCCGCGCATGAATTATACATTTATAGACGTTTTCTCTTTTGACCTCTTGTCTGCTTAGTCTCCATTTGAACGCACTGATTTAAACATTATGTGAGTGTGATATGGAACAGCATTGCCCTGCGCTGTGAACTTTGAAAACCAGCTTCTTTTAGAGTCAGAGAATGGGGCGAAATAGTGCATTGCCACCCACTCACCTTGTAGGGGCGGTTACAGTGAGTGACCTTTTGTTTTAGTGAGAAGTACGCAGATATTCAACACCTGCTCATTGTAGGTACGCAAGAAGTGAAATAACAGATTAACCTTCTGTAGCTGCGGATGAAAAATTGACATTAAAGGGGGTATATTATGCGAAATAGACTTTTATGAGCTTTGAAACGGGTTATAATGGTGTTCGCTCATCAATCGCCTTCACAAAGTTGTACAGTTGTCCTTCACCTTTCGCGGTTTCGCTGTTTTGCGGATTTTTTGTGTGGAATTTTTCATGCTTTTGTACGCGCATTGTGTTCAGTCTCCTCCGTGCCGTGTGTCCCGTACAGTACAGAATGTGTTCAGACAAACTTACATAAACGTTGGATCGCAGTGTGACTCTGAAGTGCTGTACGTTTGCAATTTGTTTTCTCCCCGACAAAACCCGCAATGTCGATGAAACGTTCTGCACCGACAAAGGCACCTACGAAGGTTTGAACTTTTGAGAGAGTTTAAACGAGAGAGAAATGTGAGAAAAGTGTATAAAGTGTGTGGTGAGGGGTTTTACAGCTGCAAAACATACAGAATAATTGTAAAAAATGAAGCTGATGACTTTGTGGATTTTGTCTTGTTATGGCTTTCTTGACCTTATTTTTTTATTTCTATTGTTATGGATCTTTTTGACCTGCACGGTTGTATCTCTTGTTTGTGCGTCCAGCAGCCTCCAGCCACTTTGTGAATAGACTAAACGGGTATGATTGTTTTGATGGTATAAATAACACTGTATGTATGTTCATTTGTCAGGTGAGGGGGAGACGACACTACGAGAACAGCGATAAACGAGTGACCACTGTATTTCAATTTCTTTTATGCATGTTTGAGTAATTTTGCCCTCTATCTCGGCCTACTTTTTTGTACTTGTGATTATTAAAACAAAACAAAAAAAATAAAAAATAAAATCAGCCTCCAGATCAAATAGCTATAGCTCAAAAAAAAAAAATAAAAAATCTAAAAATGTCATTTACCCCTTTGTTCAACAACAATGTGCTGCTTGCTACTTTGAAATGCCATTATTAAAAGCTGGGGCCGTTCAACTCTGCAGTTTTGGACTGGGAATCAATGCTCCTATTTCTATTACTGTTTTTATTACTGAGCCATTTTAGATCGATATTGCAATTTACAATGAACAAAATGTGTAATCAAGACAGAAGCTCAGTTGGTAGAGTCCTTGGACATAACACTTAACCCACTTCGCCCTCACTATCTGTGTACACTGGTGTATGAACGTGTGCGTGAGCGGTTGAGTGGTTTCTTGATGTAAAGCGCTTTGAGCCTTGAAGATGGAAAAGCACTATATTAAAATGTGACCGGTTACCATTTACTAGGTTATAGTTTAATCCTTATACGCGAAGAAAGCGTGTCGTCTTTGAGTTGTAATTATTATCAAGGGTCAAACGTCTTGTAAATGTTTTCTTAGAGCGACTGTGAGAGCGATACTTTACTGATCCTGAGGGAAATTCCAGTTGAGCTGCAGAAACATACTGCGCTTCTCAGTCGCCTTTGTCTCTCAGTCAAAGGTCTCAGTGCAGCTCAACAGGTCAATGGATCCTGTTTGAAGAGAGGAACATCCAAAAAGTGTCCCTCCTCTGTGTCCTGCAGTATCACAGCAGCGTCCGGGGGGGTTTAAGTGACCGCAACAGGAAATCCTCTTCAAAGCCTCACGTTTCCTCCGCTCTGTTGTTGCAGTTGGGGATGCGCCATCCATCACGTATTTTCTCTGGAAGGTCTCTCTGAAAGGTCTTCTGCCACTTTTGCTGCCACATTTGGTGTAAAAAGCCTGTAGCATCTCGGAGGTCTACGACTAGCCTCTTGCACGGTCTCCATGGATACAGGAAAAACAGCAACGTCTTATTTCACACAGGGTCTTACTCATGTCCTTTTGAACTTCACAGTTTTTAACATCATATCATGAGATTTTAACCATCTGAGGTAAAAAACGACACCAAAAAGTTTCAAAAAGTGCTCAGTTTGTCAGCCGGATAGCCACAAGAGCAGCCGAACCACTCCGCTGACGTGGAATTTGAAAGTTTAGGCTCGAATACTTCTGCCAATCTTTCCGTTTTTTCAGTTTTAGAACAACAGTCGTGTCATTGGGCGTCTATAGTATTTTCTTGAGTCATTTCCTTTATTGGGATAATTGATGTTATTGTTTAACCCTGCACTTTGTTCACTTTATGGCCTCTAACTGACTAATTAAAAGGCACAGTACATCCTATTATCCTTCGTCACACTTCATTTCATCACTTTGTAACATGACACCTTTAAGTTTTTGGGGGTATTACAAAAAGCTTAGACAAACCCCACCCCTGCTTCCTCAAAGGCGTCCTATTGTAATTTACATTCCCGCATGTTTTCATTTGCAGAGTTCACTATTGTCGTTGTCGTATTCCTTCTGCAATTTTCTGGACTCTGTGAGCTGTGACGGCCAAAAAAAAACATCTTTATAGTTTTTAACAACAAATAAACGCTAGCCAGCAGCGGTTTGTTCAAATAAATTCACTTTAAATTCGCCGATAGTAGAGAGAGGTCGAATTTGTCTGCGTTTGTGCGTGTTTGTGTGTGTCTGTGTGTGCGTCTGTGTCTAAATCATCCAATAATACTTGAATTAAAGAGGCGGTTGTATGCGTTTGGTCAGGGGCATGTACCGTTACTGTATATCAAACGTTTCTTATAATATTGTGGCTCGCAGCAGAGTTTGTCAATGTCTTTTAATAAACACTGAGGTGAACCGTTGCTTTCAGCTCTAAATCTTTTCAATTTGATAAGAAACATGATGCCATATTTGTGCCGTGCATTCAAATACCTCATTGTATCCCATAGACAAATCCTCTCCAGCATAATGTCAAATTACTGTGGGTTCCATCACATCAAGCAAATCCAATCTAATGGAAGCTGAAGCATCTTGCCCAGGGTCGTGTTGTCTCGATGCATGTCAACCACAATCCATTTGACTTTTCAATATCACGCATATAATTAAAAAACACTATCTTTTTGACAATAATGTAATCAAAATAATAATGGCAGATGCTGTAAAATTACCTTGACTACAGTAGACCTTTCTAAAACTTAAGGAAAGTTTGAATTTTATCATATTTATGTGATTAAAAAGTCGGAAAATCGGCATACTTGTTCAAATGAGTATCAACTTTCGGTGTTAGTTAACCAGGTCGTCTGCGAGTGATTCAGCACCGGGTTGTCCGCAAACTTGAGGTGCGAGATAGGAGAGGGGCGACCCGTGTTGGCCGCGCCCCAGCCCTGTCACGAACGGCTCTGCCCACCGACCCCCCACGGGCCGACTATCCTTTGACCACAGCGCTACGGTATCATCACGTTTTAGTATTGATTAGTAACTGGATATTCAAATGTAAAGGCAACTCTAGTCAACAGAAATAACGACAAATTTGTTCAACTTGTGTTCAGTCGGGCTAGCCAGGATGCTAATAGGTGTGAAAGCAGCTATTAGGGGCTTGAATGATTATGCTAAGGCTGACTCAGGCACAGTGCACACTTAGTATAGCTCATTAGACCCAACCTACAAACAAAAACTGTAAACAATACGTGTTTTTAGTTTCAGTGTAGTTAGCTCCTCCCTTCAGACAGATATAAGTCAGTGTCCAGCAGGAATCTGACCAGAACTGAAGAAGCAGCAGCGAAACGTCTTCACTCCTACGACTTTTTGTCCATTTGACAGATTTTATACTTTTCTTTTACAACTTTTCTTTGTGGTTATAGGCCTGTCCCAATAACACATTTTGAAGTTTGATGGTTTGCTGACATAAATATAGATGATAAACGATAATTAACTCAACCCAAGAGCAGATTTAAACCACAAAATCTATGATAAATCTACAATATTGGGAAAAAATCATGAGCTGCAATAAATAAACAGCAGAATTAAACACTTCAATAGTTAGTTTGCATCTGTAATGAGTTATAGAAATTAGTTATTCAACCTTTTATGGCTGAAATGTTATTCTATAGCAAAAAATAACCAAAAATTTCGCAGTACTGCAAAGAAAATTTACACATGATAAATATTGACCCCCAAAAATATCACCAGGACATAGCTAAAATCTCAAATCTCCCACTTTTCTACATCATTTCCCATTTAAACGTTTTAGTTCTGGACAATACATTCTTCACGAAAGTTAAAACGAGGTCTCGCATCAGATTCCATTATTAGACTTTTTCTCTGGAGATCTTTATAAGTCTGTGATCAACACTCCGCAATTAAAATCTTAACGTGTTTAGCTGCATTACAGAGCCGCTAATCCTATACCCAGTCTCTGCGGAATCACGAGCGTCTGTACTGATGTGAACCGCTCATTCAGAAACCTATTCAAACTATCCTTGTATTTGAATTCAACCTACCGCACGCAATAATATGCTCTTTAGTGCTTAGAAATTACATCCAGACTCCAATAAAACATGTCTTTGGCACTGTTTCTTATCACATATAGCAGTGGTTCGCAAACTTTTCACACCAACCACCACTTAAGAAAGTATTGAGTCCTCTATCTACAACAAGATCTAAACTAAAAAGATCTAAACGTCCAAAATATAGGACTAGAATTAGAATAAAAATCCATAGAAGTTTGTTTATATGGCGCATAAAGCTTCAGCTAACCAATGTTCTTCACGTAAAAGTCTACAAAAAACAAGTATACATGGGAAAAGAACAATAAAACACCAAGATATCCTGTTTAGATAGTATTAAATGCCAGGGAGAAAAGGTGGATTTTCAGTCTAGCCTTAAACCTCATTAAAGACTGAAAAGATCTGACAGGTAGAGGGCGCTGTTGGATTCTTTGACTCTTTGAGAAAGATAATTATCCATTTGTTTAGGACCCAAATTAGCACTAGTTAAAAAAAACAAAACAAAAAACTCAATATTTGTTCTCAGCCTAATGAAAAATCGTATTATTTTTCCCCCTTACGCTTGAGTTTTGCAAACCAAAGAACGACTTCCAGTGAATGAAACGCTCATCACTTTTGATTTATGGACCACAGACATGAGAACAGCACCTCAACGGCTCACTGAAGATGTCGGAAGGCGGGAATACGGAACGTGGAAGATTCAAAATGTGCTTTGAAGAAACACAGTCCTCTTGACAGCTCACTGTTCTCCATCCCCCTCCGTTTTGGCTCGAAGGCTACCTACCGTTTGATGACTGTGAAAGATGGTGCGCCGCCGCTCTCCAGACACCAATTGGGCGGAAACGTGCTGATGGGAAAAATGGAAACTGTTTTGATCCATCTGCTCCTAAACATTACCTGAATATCCTGGCGATGAATCAAAATTTTGAGATTCGATGTAGCTATCATCAACATAAAACAGTCCATTAGATCGGTGACGGATGTGCAGCGTGGTGCCAAAACTATGTCTGCTTGTTGCTAGGATACGGCTAACAATGTTCCGTTTGGGTAAAAAGTCAATCGCAAAAATTAAAATAGTACATTATCTCATTCTGCTTTTACGTTTTGTTAGCGTCATAGCATAATAAGTTGGGAAAATACAAAAATACACTGACTATTGGGTCAATGACACAGATATAGTAGGATCTCGAGGGTAAAATGAGACAGAAAACGCAATTTCATTTAAACAATCAAATAAAAATCTGATTTGTCACATTTATGGATCTTTTTGTTTTTTTTTTACAGGTAAAATGTCAGACGTCCGCGCGCAGAGAAAGAGGCAACAGCTGAATAACTTGGTCGCCATGGTTACGGACCTCGCCAGACCCGGGAACACTATTGTGGACTTTTGCAGCGGAACGGTGGGCTGTCCTCAACTATCCAACCTGCGTTTATATTGATTTGCACTTAAACTGCCGCTACTAGACTCAATTTTGGTCAATACACAATTTATTTCAGGGTTTTTTGGTTTTAAAATGTATTTCTAAATGATGGATCCTTTTTAAAGTAACTGCACTTAATGTCCACTCGTGCTTGTGCAAATTGGTTGTTTTGCAGGGTCATGTGGGGATCGTCCTGGCGCACGCTCTTCCAGATTGTCAGGTAATGTTTATCCCAGGAATAATCAGAATACAATTATTATTTCATTATTTTCTTTTTTTTTTTCATCATAATTTTTTTATTTTGTTCAGTATTTATTTATTTTTTCATTATTATTTTCATTTTTTCATGATTATTATTATTTATATAATTTTTTTCATTTTTTCATTATTTTTGTTTTTATTATTATTTGCAGTTTTTTCATTATTTATTTTTTGTTTTCTTTTTTGTTATTTTATTTTTTTCAATATTTATTTATTTTTTTCATCATTATTTTCATTTCTTCATTATTATTTTAATTTCTTCATTATTTATTATTTTATTTTTTTCATTATTATTTTCATTTTTTTTCATTTTCATTATTATTATTATTATTATTATTATTATTATTATTATTATTATCATTATAGTCCACAATCTTTCAACTTAATACTTTTATTTTTTCCTGCCCAGTTTTTATTTTTTATTTTTTTATTTTGAAGTTACTTATTTAGTTCGTTTAAGAATAGACTTTACCCTTATGTGGGTGTAAACAGATTATTATACATAATGACATCTACTTAAAATAAGGATAGATCATTAAAATTCCTGTAACCAAATTTGTATTCTTCTTCTGCTGTTCTAAATGTCTAAATGTCATCCCAGTGTTTTCGTAAAAAAAAAGAAAAAAAAGTTGTTTATCAGAGCTGCTGCCACTCTTTCTGATGTTGACGTTGCTGTGCGTTTTCAGGTCATTCTGATTGAAAACAAAGAAGAGTCCCTCGTTCGAGCTCAGAGCCGCGCGGCTGAACTGGGGCTGCAGAACATTGGGTTTATTCAGGCCAATCTGGACTACTTCACTGGACCCTTTGACGTCGGGGTGAGTGGAGGGAGCGCACTCAACAGTCTAGAGTTCATGTCCTTAAAAGGCAGTACTACCGAGAGTTATTCATGGTCATAATTTTCTCTTAATAAAAAAAATACTTCTGTGTACTAGTCAGATCCAAACCACGCAGTAACTATTTAGGAATGATCCAGTTCTGTCCTATTTAAATATAGATATCTTTGTTTTTTCATTATCAATGCTTGTCTAGGTTTTCGTTTGTCTTGACAACCACAGACTGTCCACATCTATACCAGAAAGAAAATGTTATGATTATGTTTTGGGCGACAGTAGCTCAGTTGGTAGAGAATTTGTCCTCTGATCCAAAGGTTGTCCGTTCGAATCCCGCTCTCAAATAAAATACAAGTCGTTCAGTCAAACGTAAGTCTTGATAAATCCAACAGAGTGTGTCCTTCAAACACTCTCTGTAAATCTGAATATGACAAATCAGGCAATGAACAACTGTCTTATATGATGTCAACTAAAATCTCTTCCACATAGGGGGATCAAAATGGGAAACAGGCTCGGAAAATCAACTCCGAAACAGGTAACTCAAACAGGAATTAATGCAGAAATTCAAACGACAGAGTATCGCAAATACAGAGCCTGAGTTTGTCTCTTGACTGATCAACAATCTAGCGAGGACTGAATGAACAGAGGGAGTATGTATAGGATAGTCTGGGATGATTAGCAAATGAAGGGCAGATGCAGGGAAAAACAGGAAGGTAGCAAAAGAAGGACCGGATCAAGCTGGAAAACAGAGCTGGACTGGGGATGATGAACATGAAAAACAGGCAGAACTGTGACACAACGTAAACAACGGTTTGTGGTGTGATTCCAGCTCCCACAGATGAATGCTGTTGTTGCGTCTTTGGGCAAAACACTTAACCCTCCTCGCCCCCAGTGTCTGTGTACACTGGTCTATGAATGTGTGTGTGAACGGGTGAGTGTTTTCTTGATGTAAAGCGAGTGTCTTGAAGGTGTAAAATGTGCAATATAAAACTGTGACTATTTACCATTTAACAATTTACAGTTGTCCCTCACTATAATGCGGTTCAGCTTTCGCCGTCTCGCTGTTTCGTCGACTTTTTTAGAGCAATTTGACATGCTTTTTTACATCGTCTGAGCGTGCATTGTGTTCTGCGTCCTGATTGGCTGTTGGACTGTAGACCGTTGTCCATCAGTCTCCTCCGTGCCGTGTCTCCTGTACAGTACAGAATGTGTTCAGACAAATTTACATAAACGTTGGATCTCAGTGTGACTCTGAAGTGCTGTACGTTTGCAATTTGTTTTCTCCCCGACAAAACCCACAATGTCGATGAAACGTTCTGCACCGACAAAGATTTGAACGTTGAGAGTGTTTAAACGAGAGAGAAATGTGAGAAAATATTAACGCCTGTGTGAGAAAAGTGTATAAAGTGTGTGGTGAGGGGTTTTACAGCAAAAAACATAGAGAATAATTGTAAAAAATAAAACTGATACTTCGCGGATTTCGACTATTGCGGGTTATTTTTAGAACATAACCCCCGCGATAAACGAGGGACCACTGTATTGCATATCCCAGATGAATATATTTCATTTTAAGACTTTTTACTTTAGCTTAAGGTACATTTGTGGGTCTTCTTATGGATTAAAGTTAAATATCGGGTATCAGGTCGACCGCCACATCAGCAAGACAAATCTGTGGTTTCGGTATCAGCTCGAAAAATCCTTATTGGTCCACTCCACTCGAAACTATTCATAAATCTCCTTCACACAGTCGCTGCCCTACTCTGAGCGCTACAAATAACTGGGCCAGCTGTGCACCCCCAGAACAGAAGCACAGTTTGCAACCGCATTAACCAAAAAATGGGATTGGTCAGACTCAAGTATTCCCTGACAGAGCAATTAGAAAACTTGGAAGAGGAAAAAGTAAAAAAAAAATCCCAAAATAAACAAAAAAACCAACAAAAAGACAAAATAATTGACTATTTTTTACACACGTATCAGCCTTGACTTATTCTATTACAAAAATCAATATTTAATTTCACAGACTTTAGGTGTAATTCAACAAAGAAATAGTTGTTCCAAAAAAATCCAATCACACGTGTATGAGCTGTATTTGGTTAATTTCCACAATATTCACACAAAACAGACGCACAGACACCTGAGTGTAAGTTAAAGGGACTAATGATCTCGCTTGTTTCTGAATCTACCCCATTGTTTAAACTTAAAACCGCTTTGTCAGGCCTGATGAATGCCTTCCACTATAATTCATTTCGTATTGTCTTGAACCCTTTGTGAATTCTGTGAACCTTTAATTTAATTAGAACCTTCTTGTATGTCATCCCTGTAATTAATCTGCAGTAATCCTCTTCTTCCTGTCTGACGGCACCTCGCACAAGACTATAACAATGCGAGTCCCGTTCACCGTCTAACCTCCTCGCTAAGTATCTCACAAGTCATATTTTTAGTTCGTACGTCTCCAGATAAATAGGAGAAAAACGCAGGAAAAGCCGACACTTCATATCTCACCGAACAGAAAATGCCAATATGCAATTATTTCCAGTTAAAGTAATAAGACGGCTTTTCATTTCTTTGCAGAAGTGGTTTTAATCAGAGGCTTTTTAGTGGCGTGTGCTCCGGTAGAATCTCACCCTGATTATGAGAAAGGCAGTTGGCTCTTTTTAAAATTATATGAAGGGCACGGAGAGTTGAGGATTTTGCCTTTTTTTTTGGAAGTTAGCTAAAATATTCCATGTGTGATGTGGAACTGTCCTTGTAGCGGAAATTTGAGAGATGTGTTTTCAAGTGTTTTGTAACATAGGGTGAGGTGAGATGGAACAGTTATAATATGGACAAAAATGTGTATATTGAATTCAAATATATGAGGAGGAGCTCGGATTAGAGACGCTGCTCCTCAACGTCGAGAGGAGTTAGCTGACGTGGACGCTTTCCCGGGTATGTCCCACCAGGAGGACGCCCCCGGGGAAGACACAGGACGCGCTGGAGGGACTATGTGTCTCGGCTGGCTTGGGAACGCCTTGGGGTCCCACTGGAGGAGCTGGAGGAGCTGTCTGGGGTGAGGGAAGTCTGGGAGTCCCTGCTTAGGCTACTGCCCCTGCGACTCGGCCCTGGATAAGCGGAAGAAAATGGATGGATGGATGAATTCAAATTTAAATATCTGTTTTTGGAGAATATTCTGATGACAGTATTATGGCAGTCCATCAGAAATTTACCAAAAGGTTCCTCTGTATAACATGAGAGTGGATATTCAACATTTATTTATTTATTTATTTATTTATTTATTTATTTAATGGTAGACGATTTACCCCTAATTTTGCATATCTCCATCAGAAATTTCCAAAATTTCCAAAACCTTCCTCTATTTAACGTCACAGAGGATACGCAGCATTTATTTATTATTATTATTTATTTATCTATTTATTATTATTATAAATTTTTTATCTTAGACGATTTACCCCAGCATTTATTTATTTATTTATTATTATTATTATTATTTTTAATTATTATTATTTTTTTATCTTAGACAATTTACCCCAGCATTTATTTATTTATTATTATTATTATTATTATTATTATTATTATTATTATTATTTTATTTTTTTTATCTTAGACAATTTACCCCAGCATTTATTTATTTATTTATTATTATTATTTATGTATTTATTATTTTTTTATCTTAGATGATTTACCCCAGCATTTATTTATTTAATCTTAGACGATTTACCCCTAATTTTGCATGTCTCCATCAGAAATTTATCAAAACCTTCCTCTACGTAACGTCACAGAGGATACGCAGCATTTATTTATTTATTTATTTATTTACTTAATGGTAGACGATTTACCCCTATTTTTGCAAATCTCTCAACACAGTGGAGAAATCGACAATAATGCACACAAAAAATATAGATACAAAGCGTACAATCAACTTAGGGATGCACCGAGCTGATACTGGTTTCTGATATCGGCGGCTATACTGGAAAATTTTCTGGATCAAGTATCGGCTTCCAAATATCGGTTCAGTTGATATCCTGCTTGAACATATAAATCTAACAGGACTATTCACCGGTTGTAGTTCTCCCAGAAAGTCTCATAATGTTTGAATTTTTATTTAGACAAAGCTGTTCTGTAGTTACTCGAGATAAACAGCAGCTACATCAAACATTTGGATCAGTTTGGTTTTGTTTTAAGGAAATAAATGCTGTTTTCAGGCTCTGCAGTGGTATCGGTTAATATTGGGCGTCGGCAAAAACTTAAAACCATAATATCGGAACTGAAAAAGCTAGTTCAGTGCATCCCTAATCAAAATTAATTAGTTTGGACATTTGCATAACCCTCAATAGCAAAAAATATACATATATTGGACACGGCAGCTGAGGTTATCACATATTTTGTAGCAGGATTTGATCAGTCGAACAGCGGCGAACTCGAAGGACCTGCCGTAGCTCTGGATATAATTTGTGTTTATCGACCTTTTTTCGATTGAACCGTTTCGATGTGGCTGGATCCAATTGGCTTTCAAATAACAGCAAATTGATCTGGCCAGCGCTCGAGATGACGGACATCAGTTGGACATGATGATGTTGATGTTACATATTCTTCTGTGTTGAGCTTGACGATTTTCAACTTAATACGGACTGAAAACACATAAAAAATGGCCTTTCAGTGTCTTTTCTTTACGTTCAGGAAATGAATACTATGCCATTTTGCACACTGGACGCTCCACTCAAGTCTGAACTCTGCTCCAAACGCCATGATTTTACTTTACGGGATGTAGACCTCGCGTTTAAGAAGCGACACGTTTCGTTGATGACGTGGAATGACTCAGTCTCGATTAAAACTGCATGAATTGCTCAGCCCTTTGACAAATCTGTATGTAGCTTTGAGAGTAGCTAGTAGTATGCGATTCCAGCTCCTACAGATGAGTAATTCCTTGATGTAAAAGCTCTGAGTGCCTTGAAAATGCACAAAAAAAGCGACCATATGTTGTGTGTCTGTGCTTCCATCCATAATGTACAGCAACAGATCTTTTTATTGCATTGTTAGGGATGTATTCTACCATCAAACTGATTCAAAATATCAAGCCAGTTCTCTTCCTTTTGTTTTATAGTTTAGATTTTCTCGTGAATACATACTGCCCATCAGTCTTTACAAATGCCGGCTCTATTTAAAAGCCTTCCTCCCACATCTGCAGCGCTCTTGACTCCTTGCACCGTTAATTACTCTCTATTTTAGAGCAAATGGCCACTTAACTACGACCTGTTACGTGCTGCGTCAAGTTGAACACATAACACCGCTCTGTCTGTCTTCCCTGCAGGTTTCTTGGGTCTGTTATTATTGCTATTTACGTGCGATCTCGACTCAAATTCCCACTTGATTTTGGATCTTTTTCTTCTTTCTTTTCGTCTGTCACAGCCCAGTTGCGGAGGAGCAGCTGTTCCGCTAGCCATCCCTCTTCTTAACTCTCCGCGGAACAAAACCCGCACTTTTTTATATACTCCGCGTACCTGCTGTAATTAGAAGTTCCAGCCTCGTCGTCCCTCTGAGACCCGCTCCACTTGGAAACAAACACATTATTCTTATTCTCCGAGATGTGGAGGTGTTTAAATTAGGCAGGTAGTTTGTGCTCTACTCCAGCCTGTTTAGTTTAGATGTGTAATCTAACAGATGGGTTGTGTAGCTTTAGCTCTAGTTTAACATAACCGTTGCTATTGCTCGTACAAGAGTTTAAAATGAAGGCTACGCTGCATTGCAAGTATTTCGTTAGCATGTAAGCTAAACTGAAAAGGGTTTAAGTGACAGTCATCCACGTATCAATACTGAAAAAAATCACACATAGAACAAAATTTGACTTTTCCTGAATAGTTTTTTTATGATCTTGATCTATATTTGTTTTCTTGCACTAGTTCTGATAGAGTTTGAAATGTAAATACAGGGACAATAGTACAATTTTGAAAAACACAACAGGGACAGTAACAAATTTATCCAAAGATATTTCACATTTTAAAAGTTTTTTCCAACTTTTTCCCTGAAGTAGGCAATGCAAAACAAGTTTATTTGTACAGCACAATTCGTACACGAAGTAGTTCAAAGTGTTTTACAGAATAAGAAAGACTTTAAAATCACAATACAACAAATCAAAACATAAATTATCATCATCAAATTAACCTGAAAACAGAAGAGTGCAGGATAAAAAAACTTTAAGTCATATGCACAGCTAAACAACCATTTGAGCCTCGATTTAAACATTGTCAAAGTGGAGACTGTCTCACATCTTCCAGGTTTTAGCTTCACAAAACTGAAACCCTGATTCTCCATGTTTAGTCCTGTTTTAGTCCCTGAAGTCCTCAAAGTGCGAGATGGTTCCAGCTCTACCTAGTATTACGGTTAATTTATAAATTGAAAAGTAGCTTCTTATGTTTTGTGACAAGTTACACAGTGTCAAAAGGAGTTTAACCTTCAGATGTCTAGATGTGGATCTATATTACAAAAAAAAACCTGCCTAAACTTGCTAAAAGTTGATGTCTCTTAAAATAACCTTTTACTTTTTAACTGTGAAGATGTCTGCTTTTAAACGGTGACTGTAACTGGCCCTTCAGTCAAAGTTTCATCTGTCAACTTTTGCAGTTAATACACCATTAAAATGACTCTGAGAGATTTCCCGAGGGCAGGAGCATTAATGTGACTAATCCAAATATTACCCGCTGCCAGCGTGAGGACCGACACAATGCCCAGCTCAAAATAACCATTAACAATCACCTACAGCTGCTTTAAGTGCATTTATTTTGGTTCTAGGCCTGTTTTATGACCATCTCTCCTTTTTACATACCTTTAAAATATCTTAAAACGTCTCACAATTGAAAGCACACATTTCTGCTACGGTTTTCATGATGCTAAAATTCACAACTCTCATTTCATTAGACTAGAATAAAGTTTATTGCCCCTGGAGGGAAATTTGTCTCGGACTCGGTGCAGCTTTTGCCACATAACACCGAGGACAACAACAACCCTTCAGTAACAGCAAAAACCCATTAAAAATACAATCTTAGAAAAGAGATTTCTGATCCATATAAAATGAAAACAACATGAAGATGCTTGATGCTGATTTTTATACCATATAGAATGTAATTTTCAATACAAAAATAATAGAAGTTTCTTTGATATTCCCATGTGGTCTCATAGTAGTTATAAAATGGATCAGGACTGTTATAATAATTCAGTATTTCTTTATTTTTAACAGGGTTGGCAAAATTCGAAATGGTCAAAACTGAGATACTAATCGATTAAAACTAGTATTGAAACTAGGTACTCATTTTGGGTAAGTATTGATACTAAAAAGTCACATTGACAGGACAGAAAAGAACTAGTATACGCTCATGGACCACTATGGAACCCACCTGGACGACTGAGGGATTACACAGATATAAGGACACATGGGAATATAAAAGAAAGTACTACCATTTAATGTTGAAACTGACATTCTCTTCTCTAAATAAAGACTGTTTTTATCATCATTCTTCTATTGGACTTGGTATAGAGAGCCTGAGTCTATTGAAAATCCACTGAAATCATGATAACACTCATTATAATTCCTCTCTGGACTATTTTTCAAACATCCCAACCCTTTGCACGTGTAACTTTTGGTTCCCCCCTGATGGATGCACCGCCACATTCACTTATATCTTGCTCCATGCATTAAACATGCTCCCAGTTTAGCCAGGTTCATTTAACTTGACTAATTAAAGCGTGTATTTTTAGCTAGCACTTTCCCGCTCACAGTTGGATGGATGCAGGTGTTGGCAGTGTACTAGCCGTAGCTCAAGGAAACGCACCATTTTCTGTGAGCTCTGACGGCGTCGAGTCAGACCTTGAAGGAAGGGGAGTTGTAATGCATGAAGTTGATTTAGGTTTTATTGGATCCATGGCCATTATAGGTTTCTCCTAAGGGCCCTATTCTGTGAATTGATTTTCCAAGTTGTCTGCTTTATGTCTGTCTGCTGAAAAATTGCCGTATGTAAATCAGACATTGATTAGTTGGCGTACGGCTTAAAGGGCTATCATTCTTCTTCTATTGTACGTCTTTAAGATATATCCAGAATTCTAAAACACTGAAGCTGGAATATAATGTTATACAGACTTTCAGTGCATCATCTGAGTAATAATTTGGCACTTGAGATGATATTAAAGATGCACTGTGTAACTTTACAGGTGGAGAATATGGCACTTCTTTGTCTAAATGAAGATGCTGTTGCTTTTTCCTTGAAGGTTGTACAGTACGAGATTAAACCATAGACTGTATATATAAATGGACATGGGTAACGTGCTAGCTGCTGCTTTCCAAATAAGAAATGATCATGGGCGCGTTTCCAGCTCCATCGACTCTGGCTCCAATTCACTTTCTGTTGAAAAACTGTCATCCCTCTATCCACTACTGCTGCTTTCAGGCTCATCGTTTTGCTCTTAAAACCCGCGTTACATGATCCTGGTGTTTTTATTTGGCTATTTTTTTTCCGTAAATCAATATACAAATAGACCAATGAGGAGCCTTCTTTCCCTGAGGTTTGATTGACAGCATTTCTAAGCCCCGCCCCTCCGTTAAACCAGCAGTGCAGGCAGGAAGAGGCATTAACTTCCAACACTCTCGCTCCAGATTGGCTCTTTGGTTGCTATGATACTCGTGGTCGGAAATGCAAATATGGAAATCGGGTCAAAATTCGCCGCTGTAATCGTGAAGGGAATTGCAGACCAGGTAGAGAGTTGAGAGTTTCCAGTACTTAAAGCCCCATAAAGGTACGATCTATAGAAGGCAGGTCTTACTAACTCATTTTACATACTGTCCGTACAAGATCACAAAGGGATGTATAGTTAGCTGTTCACAGAGAGGTAGAATACGTCACTAACAGATGCTCGCAGTCACTAAAAAGATGCAGTCTTATCAATCTGAGAAGGAATACCAGCATCAGGTGACCGCGAAGACATCTTAAAATAAGTATGTGTCGTGTTCTTACAGAGAAACAAGTTCACCTCAACGCTTAAGACGCAAAGTATTCAACACGAGGTTTAAGAGTAAAGTAAAAAATCATGCTTTCACCGCTACGACTGCCGACCGGAGCTGAAGTCTTTGGCGACGTCACGCTCGCTCAGTCCACTTCCTTATACAGTGGATTAAACCCGTCTATCTCGCATTTATTCAATCACACGTGTCTTTACTGCTGACGTACATTAAAAAAACAAACACTGTGACGAGGCTTCCCTTTCTACAGATCTCGCCAACAACTTTTTCTAGTCGCTCCAGCCCATTGTCTCCATGGATAAATGTGTTTAATACCATACTGCCATACTACTCCATCTAAAAGCAATGACATCTCCATGGAGACAACCAAGTATCAGACTGTCCACCAGGAAAAAAATAAAAAAAAATAAGTTTTGCAGTGTGTCTAGAATGTTCTGGCCAATACACTGATTTATGTTTTTATTCAGTTTTTGCTTACAGTTGTTTAGCTTTTATAGTGTTGGAGTTTTTCATTCATACACCGTAAGCGTACATAAGATCCATTATTTTGAGATTTAAAATTTTTCTCTGCAGCGATGTTTTCAGGGCCAGATAGAGCTCACAGAAAGGATGTAATTACCAGTTCAATAGCAAGGCCCCATTATTTGTGCAATGTGATTATTTGGAGACAAACTGATTGAGATGCTTCTTCTGTGAAACACTGTGAAAGAGAACGTAGTTTTATAAAAGGCCTTTGTCACGGCTCTTGTAACAGGCTGAATTAGGGCCGGGTGAAAATACATCATAATAGTTTTTTTGTTTCTTCTCGGTCTCGATGTTTGATTCGATTTGATTTAGTCTTTTTTCAAAAATAAAATGAAAATGGGTTTTAGTATTGAGTCCTGAGACTATAGGGACATATACAGAGGGGGACAACTAGAGTAAATACAGTTAAAATGTAGATTTGTGTTGTACTACAGTGAGTCCTTGTCACTCATAGAAATGATCAGGTTCAATGTTTGTGAATTTACTTTTTGGATATTTCATGACAAATTACAGTATTATCAATAAGAAAAGAATCTAGCAACAACAACTACTACTACTACTACTACTACTGCTACTATTTGAGATGATATTAAAGGTGCACTGTGTAACAATGTGTCTGCAATTACAACAACAGCAACAACTACGACTACTACTACTACTACAACAACTACTACCACTACTACAACAACTATTACAACAAGTACTACTACAACAACTACTACAATTACAACTACTACAACAACTACTACAAGTACAATTACAACTACAACAACAACTACCACTACTACAACAACTATTACAACAAGTACTACTACAACAACTGCTACAATTACAACAACTACTACAAGTACAATTACAACAACAACTACAAGTACAATTACAACTACAACAACAACTACCACTACTACAACAACTACTACAATTACAACTACAACAACTACTACAATTACAACTACAACAACAACTACTACAACAAATACAACAATAACTACTAGAACAACTACTACAATTGCAACTACTACAATTACAACTACTACAACAACTACAAGTACAATTACAACTACAACAACAACTACCACTACTACAACAACTACTACAATTACAACTACAACAACAACTACTACAACAAATACAACAATAACTACTAGAACAACTACTACAATTGCAACTACTACAATTACAACTACTACAACAATTACAACTACAACTACTACTACAATTACAACAACTACTACTAAATTACAACTACAACAACAACTACTACAACAAATACAACAGTAACTACTAGAACGACTACTACAATTACAACTACAACCACATCAACTACAATAAGGACATCTATGTCTAATAAAATGACATCACAGTCTCACTTGACTTTTCGCTGCTTGTTTCTTTCACTTCGGTGCAGAGTTTGTTTTGGTCCATGGTCTTGAGGAGAACACTGTCAGTCTCATCTGTATTTTGGCTTGTTGTTTTGTAACAGTTTGGACTTTTTTAACAGGCAAAACACTGTTTATTATGTTTGGATGTAACGCGCCTTTTTATGTGCAATTAATGAGTTGTTTGTGCTCCTCTGAGGCTTTGGCTGTGCGGAGCTGAGGGGGGGAAAGGTTACAGACTATAATTAGGGATTATCCCTCCATGGCTAATGTAAAGCATTATGTCGTGGGCTAAAATATGTTGAGACTTTGTTAATTAATTTTTTCTTCAGAAGAGGGTTGTCACATATTTTGGCACTGACTTTGCACTGGGCTTGTTCTCAGCGTAGAATTGGGATGTTTTTAAGATTAGTTTTGAGGATAAGAAATATAAAGTCTAGTCCAACGAGGTTCATCTGGTCCTCCATTAATATTATGACATAAAGGCTGTGGAATTTATTGTCCATTAATAATGCAATCCTGTATAATGCATTACACTTTAAAATGACGAAAAAGGAGGCAACAAGGCTCAGAAGGTTAAGTGTTTGGACACCAACCAGCGGAGGATTGCAAATTAGAAACTTTTGTCAGCACAGACTGTTCTTCACCATTTCACCATTTAATTAACTTGTATCAAAGCTTAACTGTGTCAAATTATTGCCTTTATTTTTGGATCCGTCTTGTTTTTATGCTTTAGCTGCTAACAAAGAATGTCTACATGTCAAATCCATATCTTTCTTGACCTTTGATAGGACTCATTACCTGTAGAATGTTTGAAAAATAATAAATATAAAACAAAAAGTACATTTTTAGTTATTCTCTGAAAAGTTTGACAGCTAATTCATTGCTTGCTCTTCTCCAATTTTATTTTGAAGTGATTTAACTGAACTGTCACAAATGAAAAACATATTTTAGTGCAGAGGGTGTAGTACAGGTGCAGTACAGGTGTAGTACAGGTGCAGTACAGGTGCAGTACAGGTGTAGTACAGGTGTAGTACAGGTGCAGTACAGGTGTAGTACAGGTGTAGTACAGGTGCAGTACAGGTGTAGTACAGGTGTAGTACAGGTGCAGTACAGGTGTAGTACAGGTGTAGTACAGGTGCAGTACAGGTGCAGTACAGGTGTAGTACAGGTGCAGTACAGGTGTAGTACAGGTGCAGTACAGGTGCAGTACAGGTGTAGTACAGGTGCAGTACAGGTGCAGTACAGGTGTAGTACAGGTGTAGTACAGGTGCAGTACAGGTGTAGTACAGGTGTAGTACAGGTGCAGTACAGGTGTAGTACAGGTGTAGTACAGGTGCAGTACAGGTGCAGTACAGGTGTAGTACAGGTGCAGTACAGGTGTAGTACAGGTGCAGTACAGGTGTAGTACAGGTGTAGTACAGGTGCAGTACAGGTGCAGTACAGGTGTAGTACAGGTGTAGTACAGGTGCAGTACAGGTGTAGTACAGGTGTAGTACAGGTGCAGTACAGGTGTAGTACAGGTGTAGTACAGGTGCAGTACAGGTGCAGTACAGGTGCAGTACCAATCTCGCTTTAGACGGTGACCAAAGTATTGTAGCCGTTCCCACTCACTCAGTTCCATTGCAGAGATGGATCAAGTACTTGGACGAGGTCTCGAAAGCTGTTCTTTTCAACTACAAGTAGAAAAGCAAAAAAAAAAAAAAAAGCCCTTTACAAATTTAACACAAGACGGCACATGTGATTTGTTTATGGCGCTGGGACGTTTTCTCTTGTGCGAAAAACTGCTTTATCTTTGTCTGGCTATAGTTTTTCTTTTCGCAACTTGCCCTCGCTGTTCCACAACTTGGTTTAGCTCTGATTTTTTATATTCTTATGTGTTCTTTTTCGTGGACCTTCTTTAGGTGATAGTAGAGGTTTGTTGTGTTGGCATTGGCTGCGGGAATAGTCTTATACTTAAGTTTGCAAATGTCCTTCTTCTGCTCCGTGTCAGACCTCTTGAACCCAAAATGAATCAAAGAACGTAGAGCAGCGTCATGTCGCAAAACCACAAAGTATGCACAGTGACAAGACAACACTAAAACACAATCGTCACAGGCTATTTACTGATATATTTGCTGTAATAATTGATAAAATTAGGTTAGAAATGATAGAAACGATAGATGAGAAATGGCACGATAGACACTTTTCTATCGTCCCCAACTTTACTATGGCGTCAGAATATATTTGAATAAACACCCAAGTTTCATATTTGGCACCTTAAAATGTCCATTGGTGTACGCCACATGTGTCAAACTCAAGGCCCGTGGGCTAAATCTGGCCCTCCACATCATTTTTTGTGGCCCTCGACAGGGTAAATTAAGAGGCATGATGGTCTTAAAATGTCGTTTTATCAGGAGACACACAGACATATTTTTTACATCTTTGCAAATGCTTATGTAATATTTGTAACTTGAAGAAGTAATGAATACAGAAAGTTGTTTAACAATTAACAAAAAGTAGTTACATTTATTTTACATCTGGCCCTTTGACGGCAGCCATTTTCCTGATGTGGCCCGCGGTGAAAATGTGTTTGACGCCCCTGGTTTACGCTAACTGAAAATTCTGACACAATAATAATACAATAATACAACCCCTATCTTTATAATTCAGCAATTGTATATATTTATTTGATTTTCTTTGTATTTCTGCATATATCATCTTCATTTTTGGTGCTCCAACTTCTATAAAAATGAGTGAATTCCTTCGCCTGTCCTTTGTTTAAACCCTCGTACTTGCGCTGGTAGTAGACACTTCCTCGGCTCGTGTGACTTCTCCCTCGCTCAAGCCCTGCCTCGGAAGTTGGGGTGACTTCCTGACTAGTTTTCGGGCGCGTTCGGAGGAGCTTTTTTGTCCTTTTATCTCCGAAGCCGCACCGCCTACTGCCTCGGTCTGAACTCGTACTCGGTGCCACCGCTGTCAAGGCGAGGCAAAGCTGACACCGGGCTGACAACCGGCGTGCAAATAAGAAGTGTGGAAGTTTGGCGTTGTGCTGGGGTTGGCTTGTTTTAGCTTTAGAGTCACACTCGGATGTTGTTGATAATGCGTTTTATTTGGGCCATTAACACAGAATCTATTTAGCTAATGTATGCTCGAAGGGAAATGATGTGATGCATTCTAGCACTTCTGTGGATATTGAACTCATTGGTTTTGTGCAGTCATTGTGTCCTCCCGCGGATGAATTGTTTCGAGAATACCAGCCTCTATACAAGCGAAATCTATACATACGATCTTTATTTGATTTATTTTATTTATTTGAGCAACATATCAATAAAAGAAACAACTGTTAGCATAGCATATGAAAAAAGAAGGCTGCTTTTGGATGGCGTTGTTCGAGTTTGATCCATATACTGCGTAGTCTCTATAACTGTCCTCATAAACTGTTCTTTAATACTGCTATAATGTTTTTTTTATAGTACTGGCTTTGAAAGAAATGACATTGTTTGAATCGTAAGTACGTCTAAATGTCCTTGGAAAAATAATCATCTGAATGTATTTATTTGAAAAAAAAGATTGAAAAGGAAGGAAGAACATTGTGCTTATTGTTTATTGGGTTTAATGTAGAGTGAAGTGAAATAATTACTTGAGGAAATCGATTCCGTGTCTTGGAGTCCGGCGCGTGGAAGATTTATATTCATTTATATTCATGTTTCAAACAAAAAAAAGTAAGAACAAACTCCACACAAAAAGACCCTATAAATTCTGTGGCAAAATGGTTGGCCCCAGAGCTGTTTGTTGTCGATGCATTGTAAAAGAAAATTGCAAAAAAGTGACCTTAAAGCACCGTCAGGTAGACTATAGACTAGAGAAATGCCTGGTTTCTTTCTTTTTTTTCATTTTGGATGTTTATATTGTACTTAAAAACGCAGACAAAAATGGGTCCTTACTGGAAGCGGGCTCGCATCTCCACAAACCTGACTCTTATTTGACCTGGAGGAGGGCCTCTTCCTGCTCGTCTCCATGGAAATATTGTTCCTTTGGCGATAATATTCCACAGTACGCCATAAAGTTTGTCTGTCTTAATGGAGAATGTTGCACAATTTGATTTTGACTTTTAACTCTATTTCTATGGATTCATACAGGTGACGCGCCACCTCCAGAAAGTTACATGGTGTCGCTTTAATTTGTTGTGTGTCATTATTAAGAAGTCTGTGTAGCCCTGTGTCATCCAGGCAGGGGTCGTAGCAAAAGAAAATAGTTTCATTGTTTAAAAAAAATCGGAGAATAAAGTATAGAGCAGTTGGCGAAAGGGAAAAGTTATGTTTTGTTTCATTCACATGTTTAACACACAAACCCTTCATATTTAGGCCGAGTTCTTCTCTCAAAACACTCTGTTCCACATTGTGATGTCATCATGTGGTAATACAGCAAGTGCTCCACTGTGTTTTTAAACTCCATACATCTTCCCTTGAATCATTTGGATAATTTGAGCCCTGGAATTTCCAATCTCTGCTGAACAAAAGGTAAAAAGTAGCTGTTGTCATGAAGCAGTAGTTTTCAATTTATCACCAGATGAAACGGAGCATTTTGAGCTTTGGAGATGTACAGACTAATAATAAAGAGTTACTCAAACATGTGAATGAAACAACACACGACGTCAGGTCTGTTTTTGATGAGGTAACAACATTATAACATGACTTAAACTTCACAAGAGTCCGTTTTGTGTCATATATGACCCAGGAGGAAAAAAACTTACTCAAACAAGTGTCACTTTTAATGCAACTTCCAGTGTGTTAATAATAAGAGACCAATTATAACACGGTTAAAAGCTTTTTAAAGTCAGTTTGGCATAATACATCTCTTTCATCCAAATGTACCTTTTTGGTGTTCTTGTTGACAAAGCCTTAATCAAATTCCCTATTCATTATGTGTTTGTGAGCAGAACTTCCTAATGCGTTGCTCAATCTTCATCTCCACACACAGTTTACCAGCTCGATGTGTCTCCAGGTGCAGCCGTGTCTTCACTCCTGAACCTCTAATACATTCTGTTTGCTTTGGCGCCTGCAGCGTGTTCCTCTGAAAGAACACGGGTGTTTAATAATGCTGCCATTATCGCCAGATCAATAGGATCGAGTGGTGTCTGCAAAGTTCTCAGTTTTGGTTGTCTGTTCAATGGTGGATGTTTTGTGGGTCTGAAGCTCTTTTGCTGATTCGTCTTGTTGTCTTTCCTCTCAGGTCGGCCTCCATGCGTGCGGCGTGGCTACCGACATGGTGATGGAGCACTGCGTCCACGCCCGCGCCGCCTTCGTCATCAGCCCCTGTTGCTACGGTTTCATACAAAACGCAAACAAGTTCAGCTTCCCCAGAAGGTCTGTCCACTCCCCAACACTCACCATTTAACTTATTCAACAGATGTCTTTCTTCACTCTCATTTACACAGTTAACTTTGTGTTGTCATGATACTAACATTTCAAACTCAATTCTGATACGTACAAAAAGACTCGAAACACAATACCAATACTGTATCTGTATCCACTCCCCAAATAGACCCTGGTTATGTAGATTTCTGTCTGCAAACACAAGACTTGGCTTTTCAGTTGATTTTTTCTCTATTTAAACAGAGACAACACTTGGTTTGACTGTTGTCTACTTCAAAACCGATTCTGATACTAATAAAAAAAGACCTGCTACGGATAAGTTAGTAAACCAAAGTGGGCGGAGATAGGGGGGTAGGTGAAAACAGAGCACTACATTTTGAATGCAGGACTAATCAATTGAAATTTGGTTACCTGGCAAATCCAGAATGATCTCTCTGTATTTTTTACGCAGATTGTTGTCAGTCTGGTCCCCACGTCTTCTGTCGCGTCTCAAGCTCGGTCAAACATGATCGTGCAATCAGATCCAATTTATTTCAGTGACACATATGAAACTAAGGAGCTCCTTGGTTACCTGTGATTTATAAATAAAATCAAGTTTATCTCACCTCGGGCTTACAGAGTTTAGTGCCAATTTACAGAGATTTACAGAGTTTTGCCCATTGATTCTGCAGAAATCTGAGATGTTTTTCCCGCCCGCTGTGATACATTTTTACTCTATTTTTTCCAATACCATGAATATCTCTAGAAATTCACCCATGACCATCACATCACATCATGTATTGAAAAAGTGTGTATTCTGGATCTGAGGCAAACAACTTGAAAGAAGCTAATGATTAGGAGACATCATTATAACATCATTAAATGCTCATAAACATTGATTTTGCTTTATGTCTCCTTTAATACTCCTGAATCCTACTTTTTAAACATAAATCACATACTACCTGTTTTTGTTTGCTCCTGTCTCATGTATCTCGAACATTTTTATAACTTTCTGTGTCCAAAGTGCGATTCTCCTTACCGTCTTAGTCTCTGCAGCAGGACAGTTTTCAGGGTTAAACAAAGCCAATGTGCATCGTTCACTTACATCAACATTTCATTTTATGGGAGCGTCTACTGAAGCGGCAGCAGAGGCAGAGAGGGGCAGCTAATGGCAAGAAAGTGCTGAGACAAGTGCTGGTTTAATGGTGTTGATCCTGTTCCCATAGCAGCAGTGCGGCCACCGTCAGGGGCAGACAATCACAACACGGTAGAGTGTCACTAACAACAAGGAGACAACTCTGACTTTGCCTGTTTGTTCATGTCTCACCAGTGAAATGTAGATATAGTGTTATAAAGGTTGGATAAAGGAGGATTTTTGGATTATTAAGCACAGGCTGAATCAGGTTGTTTTCTTTAAGTATGGGTCATTCAGCTAAATCAGTGCTTTTTGCGTCCTATTAAATAAAAATTCAGGAAAAATATGTTAAAGTACAGTTTGATTTGTTAATTTTTCCATGTTGTTATATTCAAACCAATTTAAATATTTTTTAAGCATTTTTTTCACTTTTTTTTTCTTTTTTTTTCTTTTTGTTTTTTTTTAGCATGACCTTAAGTGAATTCGGTCGTTTTAAACAAATCTTTGGCAAAACCTTAAATGAACCACTTTCCCTTATTACACTCAAACCCAGGCCACCAGTGCTTCTGAGATTGGACCAAAACAAACATGACGAGGCTGATGCACGTACTTAAACCTATTTAAACAGAAATACAGGCAATTTATGTATTTTTTTTACGTGCAGAGGAAGGACGTCTGTGCTTTTCTGTCAACTCGATGTAACAAAAGGTTAATTTATCTGCTTGTTCAACTGTTGCTTCAAATATTGGTCATGACGTTCAGCCTTTTCCCGATCGTTTTAGTGAGAAACATTCCAGATTGACAATGAGTAGACATGTCAAACTGGTATTAAAATGTGTCTAAATATTGAAATCCCTGTGATACACGCTGTGATCTTAAACTACCTTTGCCTGCGGAGACAAACTAAATATTTTCTGTGACCCAAAAAGTGTGCCTTGAGGGTTCCTTCTTGCTTGTGAGTGAGCGTGTGGACGTGTGTGTGTGTGTGCGTATAAATATTTACCGACTTTCTCCACGTTTTCTGACTTCACCATTGCTAAGCTGACACTTCACCTCTGCTCAGCTCTCATAAAATATTAACTCGTGACATTCATACGAGCGCAGCTGTAGACAACAACAAGAAGCTCCGTGTCCGCGGGGCTCTCGTTCAACCGCGTGTCAATCTGGGTCCTGCCACTTTAACGCTCGCACCCTCGGGTCATGTTCCAGGTAACAGAGAGGACTGCGCAGGTGGACACATTCCAGGAAGTCAACACTTTTATGAGCCGTGAAACTAAACTGCCCAATTTGCTTCAACCCCTCCCTGTACCACCCCTGACATAGCCCAACAGAGCTAACGCAAACAAGCAAATGCTGTATTGTTTTTGATCATTGGGAGGCTGTTCTTTGAGAAAATGTCTGCTGTTCTTATGACAAATTATGTTTTTGTAATCTATCAAATGTCCCGTGTGTGTAATGTTGAGGTTGAGGGGCAAGTGCTGGACAGGAAGAATAGAAATAAACCATCGAAGTGTAGAAATTGCTGCAAAATGTTTGAAGTTGATGTTAGTTTGTAAATTACATCAGCCACATCCTGCCCATTTTTCACAGCTACGAGTGTAAGATATTCACAAAAGTCTTGATGATGTCCAGATGACAATATTTTGATAATACAAAGGCAATAATCCATCAGAATTGTGCTAAAATGTGTCGGTAAATGTCTTGGTTTGAGATTTTAATCGTGTCGTATCGTCATCAAAAACAAACGTAGTTGTAATTTTGCTTCATTCACACTTGTTTAATTAATCCATTAATCCAAAATTGCCTTCTCTGAGCACTCAAAAAAATCTCTGTTCACGTTTTGCCAGTTTTATGACGTCATAGGTGAAAATCTGGACGACTTCTGTGCAGTTTTAAAGTCTATGAACTATCAGCGGAGTTGTTCCACGGTCAAATTAAGTTCACTACTGACAGAAAAGGGAGCTTCAACACCTAAACGCCTCATTTGAAACAGAGGTGAAGTTTATGAAGTTTATTTTCCAAATGCATAGACAAGGCAAGTTTATTTGTATAGTATAACGGAATTCAAAGTGTTTTAAAGAGTAAGAGCCACAATACAAACGAATCAAAACATAAATAATCAGCATAAAATTAACATTAAGAGTGCAGAATAAAAACCTTTCAGTCTTAATTACAGCTAAACAAAAGCGTTTTGAGCCTGGATTTAAACATTGTCAAAGTAGAGTCTGTCTCACATCTTCAAAGTTTTAGCTGCATAAAACTGAAACTCTGATTCTCCATGTTTAGTCCTGACTCTGGGACCAGCAGGAGGCCGGTCCCTGAAGTCCTCAGAGTGTGAGATGGTTCATATCTCACACATTACATTGCATACATTATTTTAAGTTAGAAAATGTGAAATACTTATCCCAAGGTGACCAAAAGAATGGTTAAAAGGGAATTAAAGCCACAAAAATGCATAACGTGTTGTTTGAGTATTGCACAAAATGTGGTTAGACATTAAAATGACCCCAAAAACTAAGAAGAAATGTCACTTTATATGTTTTTTTTTACATTTACCCCAAGTTAGTTTTCCATATTTGAATCCCCTTTATATCTTCCAAAATAACAACTGTGATATTATGAATGTCCTGCACCTCTACACACATCCCGTCTCATTTTCTGTGTTGCTTTGATTTGCCGAGTCAATAAAAACACAGTCAGTCCGTCTTCATCTCCGAGTCCCCTCTCTGCTCTTAATTGTCATGCCCTACCATCCACTGACCTCTCATTTGTTGTTTTTTAATTAGCTCGATGTGCACACTTTGCTCCCAGGTCACAACAAAACACGGCCTTAAAAAATCCCCCCGTTCCCAGACATGATTGCGTTCTATTACAGCAAATTAGCCCTACTTGTGTTTGCATATAGGATTACATTTGCTACTACAACAAATCGGTTTGTTTTCCCAGAGTTCAAACTTCAAATAGTGTTGTTCCAAAGCCATATACAAAACAGATGCAATTTTATGTTTTAATCACCACTTCCTAACATAGAATTATTTTGTGTTTTCTTTCAGCCAAAGATTTCAAGAGAGCCTGACTTATAAGGTACGTTCTTATCGCGATGCCACACAAATAACAATGTATTTATAAAGTGTGTACCTAAAGTATAAAGTTACCAAGGATAGTTAGCTTTTCCCACAAGAGTATTTAAAGTCGTCTTAGGAATAGTAACAGTGTAATACCCATAGATTCTGTCTGCCTTTTACATCATTTTAGCGTTTATGACATTAACTGTTATTTGTCTAAAAGGTTAAATTATTCCCTTACAGACTTTAAAGTTAGACCAGGGGTGTCAAACTCAATTTCATAAAAATATAAAAATATGACTGTGTAACCGCCTATTTACCGACAGACTGACATTTTAAATTTACCTTGTCACGGCCACATAAAATGACACGGTGGGCCAGATTTCGCCCCTGGGCCTTGAGTTTGACTGATCATTTCTCTAAAACATAGCTAACATAAGTAGATTTTAGATTTTACAATAACTAAAACAAATAAAAAAATGCCTAGTCTTTTCTAGTTTTGTAATTTTGGTGAAAGTTACTCTAGTTTTACTTCCTGGTTGGACGTGGGCAGCAGGTATGACATATGTAGAGCTACGTTACCTAGCAACCATAATGTAAACAAAGGCCAAAGCTTGTCTAAATTACACAATATTTATGATTTAGACTGTATATATGTATAAAAAATCTTTCAGCGAGCAGGGCCGGTCCTCGCTTTCAGGGGGCCCTAAGCAGAATTTGTCTCTGGGCCCCTGGGCAGTGCATGACGACATTATGACCCTGCTCTCATCACCTCGTCCAATTGTTTTTCTACGACCAAAAGCCTGAAATGTTTTAATCTAACTTGTAAAACAGCCATTCAAAAGTACCTCAGTGGACCTCGGGGGAAGTAAACACATAAATAAAACAAATGTAGGCAGCAGATATTTTGCTACTACCGTGGTCCCTCGTTTATCGCGGGGGTTACGTTCTAAAAATAACCCGCGATCGTCGAAATCCGTGAAGTATCAGCTTTATTTTTTACAATTCGTATGTATGTTTTTTGCTGTAAAACCCCTCACCACACACTTTAAACACTTTTCTCACACAGGCATTAACATTTTCTCACATTTCTCTCTTGTTTAATTAATAGTGACTCGCGTGTATTTCACAGTTCCTCTGATCGTCCACTGTAAAGTCGATCAAACGTTTATGTAAATTTGTCTGAGACGCGGCACGGAGGAGACTGATGGACGATGGTCAATTAATTTAACGCTTAACTCAAGATATGAACATGAATATCAGACAAATCAGTCGCCTTCTTTCCTCAAGCTAACTCCCGCTAGCGTTAGCAACAGGTTTGATTGACAGCATTGCTAAGCGCTTGCTCCCTGCTAAACCAGTGATGCGGGCGGGAAGGGGCGTTACCTTCAACATCCTCGCTCCGGATTGGCTCTTTTGTTGCTATGGTAGTCACGGTTGGAATTCCTAATATGCATCTTGGCTTCAAATTTGCCCGTACAACTGCTAGTCTTCATTTGAACGCCAAACGCTGTGGGTAACGTCACACTTCCTTAGTCCACTTCCTTACACAGTTTATGGATTAGACTAATAAAAATAAATGACAACACTTTTATTTAGTGAAATCAATATTTAAACTGTCATAAAAATGTTTTCCTCGTGCGTAAATTGCTCCTGCATTTTGAACAGATGTAAAACATTTTCGAACCCACTCCTACTTCCTGTATTTACCAACTTTTTGTTTTCTCACAAACTTCCACTTAACTGTTATAAAACTATGATAAATATTTACCGCAGGGACTATTCTACCAAACCAAGTAATAATTAGAAAAATATATTAATCTGTCAAATGCACTCTAAGTAAAACTAATTTTCTAAAGCGTTTCTGTTTCTCTGCGTCGAGATGGAACCGGTTTCATTTAATTACAACTCATACAATATTATGATAAAACATGATCTTTTTCTGTAATTTATTTTTGTTCTGTTCTTAATAACTGTGAGTCAGATGCAGTGGGGTCTAAGTTTAAATGTTTATAGGCTCTCGGTTACATTTTTACATGTCTCAACTGGAGAGCGGAGGTGAAAGAGCCTCGTCTCACACTCACTGACAAAACATGGTGCAAATACTGAAAAAGTCTTGTCAAATTAGAGTTTTGTGAAAGAAAAATGTGAGTATTACAGTGATTTTGAGCAGAGATGGGTCAAGTAGCCAAAAATGACAAAAGCAAGACTAAGACGATCGAAAGTGTGACGTTAAATAGAAGTAGAAAGTAGATGTTTGAGCGATTACTTTTTACTTTTTTCGTATGTGTGGAGACTGTACTTGTAATTACAATGCTCTAGAATCTGGTTTATAACTTGAAGCTGATGTCTATTTAAGGAGAAAACATTTAATAATGCACAAAATCTGGTATTTTCAAAGGATAGACCACAAAATGAGCAAAATTTATATCTGAAGAGTGTTCAAATTATTTAATATCGTTAACATGAAGCTGACACTTTGAGTAACCAAAACCTTTATGTACTAAACAAGAGTACTGTTACACAAGTCTTTTTAGAATGTAAACATTTAATTACAAAAGCAATTGATAAGCTATATTAATTAGGTTTGTTCTCTTGTACTCAGTGGTTATAAAAATTTTTAATCACATTGGGGTCTGCGTGTTCGTGAGTTCCACAATTAAACATTTCCAGATCGTTGGGTTGGAAAAGATGGACCAATTCCACCACGTTCACCAGATCTCACACCTCTGGACTTCTTTCTGTGAGGCTATGTTAAAGATATCGTGTTTCGAGTAAAGATACGGGACATTACTGAACTAAAACCAAAGATACAGATGCGATTGCAGCCACTGATGAGGCTCTGCTACAGCGAACATGGCAAAAAAATCCAGTACTTCCAGTCTTGATCTGCTTCGTGCGACTAATGGAGCCCATATAGAGGTGGATTAAATGAGGTAAAACGCTTCGGGAGAACAAGTTTGATTAAGATATCTTATTCACAGCCTTTGCAGTTTTTCTTTTTTTTAATTGTAAAGACATTTTATGAACACTCTGTAAGAATCCAAATGTCTGAAAACTACGGCAAGCACAATTTTAAACACATGAACTTGACTAAATCTAAACAGAATTTCCACCTCTGGCTTTAGTTATTTTTTTTTTAGACTTGGCATATTTGATGGTTTATGTGGGCAAAATATTAATCTTGAAATATATTTAATGAAACCTAATATAGAACAGTAGTGTCCCCAGGCGGTTGCTCCCTGCCGTCCAAATCCCTTATCTGTAAACCCAGGCGCATCCTCGTCGTGGGGCACCCGTGTTGTGATGATGTATAGGTGCTGTCAGTTCACCCCTGGGACCATCACGTGAGGAGTAGCCGCAGGTCCGTCACAGCAGCCTTTAAGAGTGGACTTGTCAAAACAACAGACCACCTTCCAGCTCAGCGCTCTTTGACGTGGATCTTTTTGCCCAGCGGAGCCTTGCACATATAGGATTAGAGATTATTTACAGACCAGTGAGAAAAGGCTTGTTTTTGTTGGTTTTTTTTGTCATGATATGTTACGGCTGGTGCTGGATTAGTGCGGGACAGTCACAGGTTTCTATTTCCACTGGGATGAAGTGACGTAATGGAGCTGAAACTTATTTTAAATGACAAAAAACACAAAGTTAACCCTCTAACCCTGGGGTGGGCAAACTTTTTGAGACACGGGCCACGACGGGTTCTAAAATTTGACAGAGGGGCCGGGCCAATATATATATGTTTATTTTACATTAGAGATTTGGCCTGTAACATGTAGCAAAGCCTGAATATACAAGGCTCATTGTACAAATTGTTTTCCAAATGGATTCTTTTTAAAACTCATCTTCAGAGAAAGGTATGCTAGCTTTTGCTAATTTGAATGCCAGCAAAAAACGTTGGTACTTTGATTGGACTTCAATGAAATCACTATCCACCTTTTTTTTTCTTTAATAAGTTCATTTTTGCAGAAGGGCTGATCAGAGAATAAGAGAGTAATACAAGGCTTGCCCACCCCTGCTCTAACCCTAATGCTAACTTCATTATTGGTGTTTTAAATCAATAATGGTCCAATTATATAGAATAAATTAATGTATTTCAGAGCATAATTACCAAATAAGAGGTATTGCTTGAAAATTATCATTGTGGTCATGATATTTGAAAGTCCAGGTGGCTATAAATCACTTTTTTTATTTAAAGAAGACATATTTCCCTTGTGTTTGCTATATAGTTATTATTTACGACACCCGTGGATTGTTATGTTATAATTTGCACATTTGAAATCGCAGCATTCATTTAAAATCCTTGATAAAAGACACAAATCTGCTGACGTCAGTGTTAAAAATGCCCAATGACGGCTGAATGTCGTCACAACAGAGAGACGGGAAGTTGTCGACACCTCCTATGGATGTCTGCAGATTATTCTAGCAAACAACGAAACAGCTGAGTTGTTTTTTTTATTTTTTTTTACATTTGTGCCAAAATAACTACACGACGCTGCCAAATCCTACGCGTATCACCGATTTAAGACAACAAAATTGGCGCGTGAAGTAAGTACATAACAGTGGGCGTGTGCTGGTGGCGGTGAAAATGGGGGTCGATCTGCAACATGGCATCTGAAAATAAGAGATTAAACATTTCTCAAACTTGCACAGATCACTCCAGATACAAATTTGAGGGTTTAAACGAGACAAAAGTTGTGAAAAGTCGTATTTTGCGTAATACGTTTGCTTTAATTTGCCTGAAAGACTGAGGAACATCACGCAGAAAGAAAAGAACATGATGAACACAGTTTTTTTTGTGTTATAACCTAAAACTCTTAATAATCTTGGCAGAGTGGTTCATGTTTCTGCCAAACACTACACCATTTTCTTACAAACACCACTGTTGCGGAAAAAAAAGAAACACTTTGCTGGACTGTAGTTACTAAAAACATTTCCTACATTTCACTTATTCGTAAAATTCATAAAAAACGACTGACCAAACTGCTTTTTTTTATGCAATGCCACTCAAAATAAAGAACGCTTAAACTTGTTTTCCTCGTTGGCTGACTGTAACGTCTTACGCTTGGAACAAAACGCCTATAAAAAGGATTGACTGCTGTTGTATGCTTTCCCCAGAGATGGGCTGCTAAACACGCACAGTTGGACAAAATCCACACTGTTTAAACCAGCGCACTTTCTCTTCCACATAAATATGAGCTCTAAATCTTGCCCGTTCTGCCCTATACTTTTGTTTACTGTTCGACTCTATACCCAGAACCCCACTGTGTTCACGCCAGCGGGAGAAATAAGAGCGGCAATACATTGTTTTTAGGAGTCCGCGGTTGTCCATTGAGCACAACTGCAGTTAAACCCGGCGACAGCTATTGAAGAATGGTTTACCGGCGGAATAGCGGTCTAATGGTGTGAGATATTGGCGGTCAGGGCTAGCTTAAAAGCACCTGCTCCCTCGGCCTTGCTAGCATCCGGCGTCAAATCGGAGCGGAGTGAGCAATGGAATCAATTAAACTGAATCGCAGTTTGGAGATGACTAAACGCTCTCCGGAGTCGCTCGCTACGTGAACCGAAAACAGGGTGAAGGCAGGACAGAAGAGGCCTGTCCGACCGCGGGGAAAATGGATGGGGTAGAGCGGACGGCTTTTGTGCTAATGTTTACACGTAGTCACATTTCCCCCGTGCAGGTGGAAGTCTGTTTTTCTAAATAGTATTCCTGTGTTGAAGTTACAGTATGATAAACGTCAGCCGTGGGAGACCGTCTCGCACGCTTCAATGACAGGAGAGTCAATAAACCCTAACGTGAATAATGGCGATATTTACACAGGATTTGTTGCTGATTAGTCGCCAGCGGCAACAGAAACTCAAAAAGAAAAGGTGGTGATGGAGCAGAAGGACCCGATGTAGAAGATGTTTGCTGAAGATTTAGGATTTCTAAATATAGAAAGAAAGCAACAGGTATGAAGTAGTGGTAAAAGTATGTGTCTAAACTTCTCGGGTTACAGAATATATACGTGAGAACAGTGTGGAAAAGCACCAACATGCACCTTTTTAGCCAGAAACTAAACTAAACTAAACTAAACTAAAATAAAAGGATGTTTTTTAAAGATGCATACTACTCTGTAAGGGCTTGCATCTCCACAATCCTGACTCATATTTGAGCTGAAGGCGGGGCCCCTGCTTGTCTCCGTGGAAATGTTTTTTGTTTGACAATCATATAAAATGTATCTGTCTCGATGGATAATGTTCTTAAGTATGGCTTTATCTTTTATTTCTATGGAATCATGTCAGAAAGTTAAGTTTAAGTAATGTAAATGTGTTGGTTCAGTTGAAACACGGGCAACTCTTTGACGACATAAACATTATAACACAATTGAACTGGGTTTGTGAAGTGAAACTGTTTTTTTTATGTTATTAATTCACTTGTGCCTGCTCAGTGTTTTCCATAGATTTCGTTAAAACTATGATAGTACAAATAATTTTAATTTTTTGTAGCTGACGGTGATATGTCAGTTTATTTGTTTCCCGACATTGAAAATTATTGTTCTATATTTGTGTCAAACATTGCTGTCTTTATTTTATTGATTTTATATATCTTTTATTTGTAAAAGAAGTTACCGTTGTGAGTCACGTGAGCGCATGTTTGCCCCAGAAGTTATAAAAAAAAAAAAGAGAAAGAGAGAGTATAGTAGCTGCGAAAAGTGTAAAAAGAGGAGCAAAAATGCGAAAAGTGCTAAGAAAGATATCAGACTTAACTAGCGCTGGTCATGATGCAGAACACGGTGAAAATTGTTTGTTTTTTGTGTTTATTTAAAAAGTTTATATGTACTAGAGTTAATTTTCTGTATTTGTCTTTTAGTTTCACAGCGTTCACAGTTTGAAGGTGAAAAGAAATTAAACAATGGCACATGAACATCAGCGAGAAGTGTGAAGTCTTTTTTTTTTTTTTTTTAAGAAGAAACCAGGATAGCTACAGTTTTAATTATTTTATGTGTTTCTATTTGTGGAGTGTAAATATCACTTACTGTATCTAATCTTTAACCATTCATTTTTGACCAGTGTTGTCTCTTTTATCATAGTTTATCATAATAAAACGAGTAACAAAGACTCATTTTGTTACGCCAGTATAGTCCAGTTTATTTTAGACTCTGGGGAGGGCACCATATTCTCCTGTATTAATGGAAAACACTGACTATTACAGTTCACATCGGACGTTCTACTTTAACGAATACAGTAAATCAACTTGAATCATGATTAGTATTTCCTTGGGTACAACGAAAAGCAGTGCTATAACTCATTATCCCACTTACATTGTTATTCCCATGCTATTATCATGCTGCAAAAATGTGTGCAACCAAAACTTAATTGCATTATTTTTCCGAACAATTTAGACTTTTTGCGTGTAATAACATCCGTCGACGGTTGGTAAAGTCTTCTGATCTGACGGTCGGTGCCTTGAATCCCACTTTCAGCGTAAACATCTTTGGTAAAACGATCAGATCCACTGTCCCACTTCCTGTGTCCTTGAGCAAGACACGTAAGACATGTTGAAAGTACCTGTTGACACTTTAACAATGTCTCCTTGCTTCCAGTTTAACATTTAAGCTAACATGGGCCAAACTTTTAAAATGCCAAATAAAAAGTTGAAGATTTTAACTTCCACCAACATCCTGCAGCAAAGCTATTCATTTATGTGCAGCCTAAAACCAAACGCTGTGTTTTCGGAGATCAGTCTATATCAATGTTTTCTTTCTCTTATGGGAAAGTGTTTGCACTGTTTCCATCCCCGTGTTTTAAGCGGCTTTGTGCTCTGTTTGTTTCAGGAACACATGATCCTGTGCCGCTTCGCAGACCAAACTGCAGTGCAGCTCCCCCCAGAGAGACGCCTCATAGGTAATTCTCCCAATACAATACGTCTAAAAATCATTCCCTTATTATAATCAGATGTTGCCTGGAGGTTTGGGCTTTTCTTTTCAGATTTCCTCACATGGGATTGACAATAGCTTAAGCAGCAGATTTCCAACTTCTTCCAACAAGATCCTGTTCAGAAGAGTTGGAAAAGCATTTTGAACTGCTGCCAAAGTTTTTAAAAAAGCCGAAAATCAACCGTAATTGGCCACTTCTGTACATTTCCTATATAATTTCAGCCATTGTCGAGGTTCACAGTAGTAGAGTGATTAGCCCCAATGCCTCAAAGATGTTGAATTATTACTTCTTACCTACGAATGAGGTGAATGCTGCAGACTGAGTGGTCCTGGCTACAGCCGAACGTCGACTATTTCTGACTTTGATTAGACTTGAAATGTATTATTTAAAATCAAGACTCAGTTCTCGCGGTGAACAGTTTATAGAAATATCACATGCATTTCTTATTTGTTTAGGTTTTAGAAGAATATATCTACATAGAAACAGGTCTGTCGTGATGGAACAGTGTTTTTTGGGTTTTTTATCATGTGTTTTATCATTTTCTTTGCACTACTGGGAATTTTGTGGTTATTTTAACACTGTATTATAAGATTCGAGCTGTAGAAGTTTGAATAAATAACTTCTATGACTCATTATAGACACAAAAAGTAGTTAAGTGTTGCATTTTGTTATTTATTTACTTACTACAGCTCATATTTTTTAACAATATTGTAGATTTAGAATAGTTTTTGTGGTTTAAATCTGCTCTTGGGTTATTGCGTCAGTGGCGTAAATTAGTTTTAATAGTATCGTTTATCTTCTATATTTACTTATCGCACTTCAAAATGTGTTATCGGGCTACATGGAAAGAGGATATTAAGCCATTGAAACTTACAGTATTTGCGATTTGGTGATTCTGACCATTAAAATTGCTATTTTTAACATTTTGATTAATCTAACAGCTGTGAATTGTCATAGTCTGTAGTGGGGACTTGGTTGGTTACTGGAAATTGTTGTACTTCGTGTAATCCCTCAGTCGTCCAGGTATTATCCATAGTAAAAACAAAATTCAAATCTGTCAGCTGGACCAAAAGTTGTACGAGTAAAGACATTTCGTTGCTCATCATTTTCTTTTGTCTACTGAGTGTTAAGAGTTCGAAAAAAAACAGTTGACCAGGGAATGAGATTTCGCCCATGTCAGTTTTAAACGTTCTGTCCAAGCCTCTTCCATTTTATTGTGTATTTCCCAAAGACACAAACTCGTCAAACATTGTCGTTTTTCAAAGAATAGACTATAAAACACTGTACGTCGACAGGCTAACAGGTGCACTCGATTCTTAACGCTGACAGTAACAAGACGAATCCTGACATTGCTTCTCTGATTTCCCATGTCATTTAAAAAACATCTGGACTTCGGACATGCCTGGGAACCGTCTTGCGTTTCTATCTACAGTTTGAGCCCGAGCATCTGGAGACAACAGCTGAGGGAGCGTGGGCGAATACAGCGGGGAGATCCGTGTTCACCCTGATCGCTGCGGATATTTTTTTATCAAAGCGCCGTGTGAAGGTGGCTAACGTTCGCGTTCGCTTTCTCCCCGATGCCTCTTCAACCGTGAGGCCTTTAAAACGTACCTGACATCGCCTGTCACCGCGGCTTCTGCTCCGGATCAGTTAACATATCCCTCCGCCGTATTTGATCACCTGTCTCCCAAGACCGCCTGCCTTCTTGTGTGCGCAACGTTAACGGCGGACGATATAGCGCTGTTTACCTCGGCTGTCACCTGCTGCCACGCGGCTAAACTGCGGAATACATTTGAAGTCGGCGTTCAAAGGATACGCTAAGAGACAAGTAAACAGTGAGGGGAGGACTTGAGAGCACTTGTTAATGCGAAGGATCACGGTATTAAAAGAGCAGATGAATTAAAATAAAGCTTACGACGCTACCCGCGAGCTACATAGGCTTTCAACACGACACAGGTTAAAACGGTTTGAAACTTTGAAGCCTCCCTCACAGTGTGATGGGACCAGATCAGAGGAACATTGATCTGCAGGGTTTGGAAAATCCTAATGAGGCCCGGCACAAATGTGGAGAATCAGTGCCTGGGTTTTAAATTGAGCGTGTTTACATTCAGGGCAGACCCGGGCCAAGCTCACGGCTGGTTTAAGTCGTCACCGGCGTTTTGGATTTGGTTTGACCTTATGGAGAAGAGCAGGATGAGTTGTTTCCATGTTCATAGATACGGTGCATTACGGCATTTAATTCTCTTTTAGACATGCTTTGGATTAGCATTTTACATTTATTATTTTCAGATTTTACAGTTATGTTTACATTTGGAAAACACACTACATGAAACTGCACGTCCGTTTCCAAAGAGGCATCTAGGTGTTAAAACAAATTAAGCCACTAGGCCACGGAAATGTGGGAATTTGACGGCAGAACAACAAGTCTAGTGAAGAAGTTTGGATTTTTACCTGCGATGTAACAATTTGGGCAAAAAAGTAAATTGAGTATCTGTGTTCAGAGAAGAAAACTTTGGATTAATGGATTAAACCCGTTATTACTGTTGGAGGACTGGGTGAAGACGCCTCAATAATAAAAATCCAAGCCTCATTTACGATTAGACATGACATGAATCTCTCTTCTGATTTGAACTTGTTTAATTGCCCGGATCTAATTCAAGTGAGTTTTGTATTTATTAGTAAGGCGGACTCAATTACCCCAATGCAAAATTAGAGAGTCCCTGCTTCAAGTGGAGTTTAAGTATTTCAGGGTCTTGTTTGCAAGTGAGGGAAGGATAGAGCGTGAGATTGACAGGCGGATCGGTGCAGTGCTGTAGTCGATGTATCGGACAGTATCTGGTAAAGAAAGAGCTGAATTCGAAGGCAAAGGTCTTGATTTACTGGTCAATCTATGGTCCTAGCCTCACCTATGGCTTTGGGGAATGACCGAAAGGACAAAATCGCGGATACAAGCAGTCGAAAAGAGTTTCCTCCGCAGGGTGCTCCCTTAGAGACGGGGTGAAGAGCTCAGGGAGGACGTTGGAGTAGAGACGCCGCTCCTCCACGTCAAGAGGAGCCAGCTGAGGCGTTGTCTGTTCCGGGTGCCTCCTGGACGCCTTCTTGGGGAGGCGCTCCGAGCATGATCCAGCGGGAGGAGACACTGAAGAAGACCCAAGACATGCTGGAGAGATGAGGGATCTTCTGGCCCGTGAACGCCTTGGAGGAGCTGGAGGAAGTGCCTGCCTCGAGGAAAGTCTGAGAATCCCTGCTTAGACGGCTGCTCCAACGATCCGGCCTTGGAAAAGTGGAAGAAAAGTGGAAGAAAATGGATAAATGGATGGATAGTATATGAGCATATGGATATATCAGGCATATTCCATTGTAGATGTGTTCTTATGGTGTCCTATGGTTTGTCCAACACGTTCTTAAATTAAAAAAACCTCCATGTGTGGTTTACAGAATATGCAGGCATGTGTGTGATTATTATTAAAACAGTGGGTGGATAAACTTTTCTCAGCAGTCCTCTTTGCACAGAGCAGCACAGGTGATAATTGCATAACTCCGCTGTTCCCCCAGAGACCATGTGAATCATCTGAGCTGGGCTTAGATAAAACTGCAGCCATTATCAGCCATAATGACACCTTTAGTCCATCTTTACATCCATTTTCTATAAGCTCCACTCACTGCAGGGACCGCTGCTCCCTGAAGATCCAGCATTATGGTGTTGGGACGATGGCTATATAGAAGAATGCGTTTTACTGCCTCCCATAAAGTGCTTTCTGCGTATTCACACACTCAGCGAAATGTTTCTTTCTAAGCCGTAATCAAAATTCACTGGTCTTTGCTACTTTGATGTACTATGTCAAATGTTTCAGTGAATGATAATAACAGTGTGTTTACATCTGGAGCTGCAACCCGTGATTATTTTAGCAGTTGACTTGTTGTTAGGATATATTTTTCAAACGGTAAACTGCTCAAACGATTATTTCTCTTGTACATTACGATTTAACACTTTTAAAGGCCCTGCACCCGAGCCAAATGTGTCTTAACAATTGACTGTAAATATAAATGGACAAAGCTAACGTACTAGCCACCACGTTTCAAATGGAAAGTGCTCACGGGCTGCGCTTCCGGCTCCATCGACTCTGGCTCCAATTCACTTTACATTGAAAAACTGTCACCCCTCCGTTTGTAACTGCAGCCCTGAGCCTCGTCATTTTGGTCTTAAAAAGTTCGTATTAATCCGCTCTTTATGATCCTGGTGCTTTTATTTAACAATTTGACGCCTTTTCTTCGTGGTCGCTTCAAAATATGTCCACTAGGGGCCGTCTGCATTTAACTTTAAAGCGTTTTAGTGTCAAATAATCAGGAAGTGACCGTGCTTTACCGTGATGCCGAAACATTCCACCACCGAATGATTTAAATTGAAATAATTCTGTTTTTCAGATTTTTAAGAGCAACGTCATACATACAAATTTATTTATTATTTATCTATAAAATTTTCTCTTTTTTCCGTTTTTTTTTTTTACATTTAGATTTAATAATTCCTCTTTCTTTGTTATAAAAAGACCTTTGACACATGTTCAGTCCAGTTAATGATTACTATGGTGAAAATATGGATAAACATGGATAAGAATACTTTTTAATAGTGAATTATTATTATTATTATTCACATTAAACTTTGCAGCTCTACTTACATCAACAGTTCATATCAATACAATGAACATTTTGTGCTAAGTAATTCCGTGACTTTTTGTTCCGGGACTAAATCATTTCAGACAAGGCCGGTAAAAGCAATAAAGGGCTTCTATTGTGCAAAATGTAATGTGTTCAACCTTGGCAAATTGAAAAAGAACAAAAAAAATGCTTCTATATGGTACAGTCGTTTAAGGGACATCAGATAAATTATAAATAAACAAGAATACCAGTTTTAGTCTAATTTCACACCTTGAAAAACAAAGAAAATAGGCAAACTAATGTATTTGTGTAGCACAGTTTGACGTAGGCAGTCGAGCGTTTGTCCACTGATCTGAAGGTCGCCGGTTTGAATCCTTTTGTCGCTTTTATAGATGAATATTGTTGTTGTTGTGACGCTTAACCTGCCTTGCCCACAGTGTCGGCTTTAAATACTTGAAAAAGTCCTATATAAAAACATAACCATTTACAATTGGTACACAAAGTAATTCAAACTGCTTTACAGACTAAGAAAGACATTACAGTCGCAATACAACCCAATGAAAACATAAATAATCACCATAAAATTAACATTAAATGAGAAAAGGGCTGAGTAAAAGCCTTTTCAGTCACTCGCACGGCTAAACAGAACCGTTTTGAATTGACTTAAGTCTTTATTTATTCATCCACAAAGGAAATTACTTGGACACAATAGCTCACACATTATAATAAAGTAACAGCAAGAGGAAAGAGCGAAAAACAAATGATTTAAATGGCAAAAATGGCAAATAAAATGACTCAAATAGCACTGAAATATACCGGAATAAGGCGTTTTGACACTTGACTATAGATAGATTTATGGACGCACCTTTTCACGATAATAACGGTAATAATTTAGTTTAGAAACCACATTTTAAAGGCGAAATAATATTAATAAGCTTCCGAAGTAGTTAGATCTTGGATAGTGTTTATAAATGTTTATTCTGTATGACTTTATTAACAACTATTCATCCATCAGCTCATTCTTTTCATTAATATTCTCTCCATAAAAATCGTTTTCATCTCTTTTGTCCACGTCAGGCCCCTCCCCTGTGTGTTACCGTGGAGCTCCTCTCCCTTAATAAAAATGCTGAATTGATAGACCCACAGCAGATTTTCTAAACTATGAATATTTATTAATCTTTTATCTCAATAGCGAGGCGATTTGTAGTTGTTTTTTTTCTTTTGGTCTTCCTTTTTTCGTTCCTTTCAAAATCCAAAGTTATTCTTCGTTTCTCTTGGCCATCCTAATTATTCACCGGAATGAGTTTTCTTTTAAGTGTTTTTCGCAACTTTTGGAGGCCGTCACAGTCATGTTAGCGACAGCAGTAGACGGTAGCTTAGTTGGTTGAGCATTTGGCCATTGATCTGAAGGTTGACGGTTCAAATCCCTCATTGGTCAAGCGACGAAATCCACTGACCCACAATTTGGCGGTGCAATTCCACTAGTGTATGAATGTGTGTGTGATTCCTCGACGTAAAGCGCTTTGACGGCTTTGAAGATGCAAAAATATGACCATTTATCACTTCCTGATTCTCGGAGGATAAATAAAACATCTATAATTTGATGCAAACAGTACACAGCAGTCTTATTTTGGCCCAATGAGCTGCTTTTTAATTTTCTGATGATTATTTGTGATTATTTCTGTTTAGATTTGTGTGATTTTAATGTTTTTCTTATTTTGTGAATTACTTTGTGTACGAATTGCGCTAGACAAATAAACTTGCCTTTTACAATATACTAATATAGTATTGATGAGCAAAATGTGTAAGTCGCACTGGAGTATAAGTCGCACCAGCCAAAAAATACATAATAATGAAGAAAAAACTCATATATTTCACATATAAATTGCATCTGAGTTTAAGTCGCACCCCTGGCCAAACTAAAAGAATAAAATAGTGTGACTTATATTCCAGAAAATACGATACATGAAAAAAATGTGATGCTATTAACTTAAAATGTAGGATATTAGTGTTTTCTAAACCCCAGCTAACGCCTGTATAACCACTAACGAACATACCAACTATCACTTGTAGATTAACATGTCATCACTAAATTAAAGTGTTTCCATAGCAATAATAACTTTGACTTATAGACCATAGACTTTGCCACTCCGTACTAAACTTGCTTACGTTTTCAGGGGACATTTTTCAGTCTTAAAACTCCTAACGCACTCTCTGGATTATATTCCCTAAGAACAGCTCTGGCATTGCCGTATTTGCAGTTTTATTCCTTTCTACATTCTTGGCTGATACATCATTCTGTCACTCTTCAGGCAAGCAGTGCATGGGGCTGGTGGACTTGGACCGCTCGTGGGCAGCAGAGGATCATGGGTACTCGGTGCGGGTTATGACAATGGAGCCGGAGAGCTGCTCGCCGAAGAACAACATGCTGGTGGGAAGACCGGGCCAAGAGCGAGAACAGAGCTCATAACTCTACTTGTGCGAAATTGGAACGTTTACTACGAAAACTTTATACGGGATTTTATTTGCCCATCTCGCCGTTGTTTTGCCGTTTTAGCCTGACATTGAGCTGGAGGTTCCACTATGACATGAAACGAGTGGATTTCACAGACGAGGAACGATTTTTCTGATTGGATATATCTATAGTTCAAATATGTTTAAAATAGGTTGAGTTAAAGACGGGGGTATTTTATTTCTAAAGGGGTATTACCTGCATATTTAGAAAACCACGTTGCCTTGTATTGTTTTGAACCTGCTATATTCACCGAAAACGACGTATTATCATGTTACACTTTTGTTTTTGACGTTCGAAATCACAAAACAATCCGTACGTCTCCCGCTAATGAGTCTACTGCACGGCACATCAGGTTTGTCAAGTTGCCGTGTAGAGTTTTGTGTCAAGGAGAGTTTGAATAGAGCCACGGAGGGATCGCTAAAATACTCAAACATGCATGAATGACATTTAAAAGTTCTTCATGTTTTTCATAAGGGAACAACATTATAACATGGTAGAAAGAAAGAAAGAAAGAAAGAAACCAATGATTTTGCATAACACCCCCTCTTTAAGTTTAGCATCGGTCTAAAGTCACTGTAATCTCCCTAAGATTCATGGATATCTAACGTGTGTCTTTATTTTCAATTTTTTGCTACCATTTCATCTTTAGGAATTACACTGCCTGGTCAAAAAAAAGAGTCAACACCAAAAAAAAAAGGTTATACAATTTGATCACGGCTCATTCGCTGTGGCGTTGTTTCGATTTCGCTTCTGCAATGTCACAAGATTTATTTCCCTCCAGTGTTAATTTTTCACCAGTATGTTGCATTGATGATGTTCGAGTCATTCAGTATATTCAGGTGTCAGCCGACCTCGTTCTTTGAGCACAGACTGTTGCTGAACCTCGACCTTGTACCTGTTTGTTTAGTTAAATCCAGGTGGTGACTTTTTTTGCCCAGGCAGTCTATGTTGTTATAAGAAATTGCTGTGTTATGTTGGTAATTATTGTCATTTTTATTTTATAAGTGGTAGTACAATAATACTAGTTTCCAATACTACAATAAATACTTATTATTTCAAAGCTCTCGTCATTCCAGCTGACAGTGTCTGAAATTCATTTGCACACAATGACAAGATGGGACCGATCATTAGCCGCCTCGTCCACTCGCCCGTCTGCTAACGCCTCACTGAGCACACTGTCAAAATGAGAAAATGGTTTTAAACTCAGTCACTTTTCAAATGTTGCATTTGTCACGGGTCTGTGGAGAAAGTGTGATTATAGCTCATAAAGAATGGATGCGTCTATAGATCCAGTAATGCGTTCAGCCCAAATGAATATTTGATACAGCTGGGGAATAGGTCAGCGGCTTGATTAGATGTTGCAGCCTGAGATCTTAAAACTTTAAAATGTGACTTTATATTTTTAATGTGGTGTATGAGGTACTACTGTAAAATACTACATATTATTTCATGATATCTACTGTCGACTGTAGGTACATGAACATGTGAACATTCAAATCTCAAATGAATACAGGAAAGGGCCATGTTTAAACTAAAAAATGTATTTTATTTGCGTTGAAAGGCGATTGCTAAAAATAATTTTTCGGTGAACAAAATATTTAACAGATCTGGTTTAGACTTCTACAGTGTAATTATACTTGTACCTGTAACAAACAAATTAAAATTAAACCACTAAGTCACTAAGTCTCCCACTAAGGCCGGCTGATATGACAGAAAAACAAAAACAACTTATGTTTAGTTATTGTTCAGTCGTGATCTTCAATTTATCCAAATGTTTTCTTATTTAAAAAAATCAAACACATGATTTTCAGTCTTAATTTATGATCTTGGCTCCAAACCACACACTTGTACTCACACAGGGCCGGTGGTTCGACACATCCCCAAGGACATCACCGATGATTTGGAAGTATTGATTTTTGATTTAGATTAAAATTTGATGAATTACACATCCATAGTACTGAAGTGGGAGACACTTGCACGTGCTGCTGCTTCCTCTTCTTTAATCAGCCTTTAATAGATGTGATAACGAGTGAAGCACAAATATGGATTTAGTCGTGGTTTTGAGTGAACAGCTCTGATTTGTGAGTAACACTAATGCAGCTCTGAGGCCCGTTTAAAAAAAGCCATTTTAAGACTTTGTTGCTGAAGGCTACACTGTCGTCACTGAACTCGAGTGTGTGAGTCGTGCCTTTGACGTGGTCTGTTCGTCATGTGACAGTTTTTTCTCTTGTGCTACAGAATAAGAACCTGCTGCTGAAAACTTTAATCAGTCAGGTTTGATTAATGTTTATATTTTTCTGTTTAAAAATAAAATGAAATGAGTGTCCTGTGCCACTGTCCCCATGACAACAGTGTAATGAAATAAATACTCTGAGACGATGTTTTCCTGTTTGTGAGACAGAAAACACCTGTTACATCTCAACAGCTCTGTTTACATGCCAAACATCTGATCATTATCTGATTTCTGGAGTAATCAGATTATCAAGACGTCGTGTGAACTTCCGTCTGATGTGAGTGATCTGGATTTTTTTAAATTTTTCACCTCTGAGCGGGACTGGACAAGGAAATCTGTGCAAAGACAAAAATGAAAGCGAAACATTGAAAGTTTTTAAGTTCAAAGCCAAGTACTCGTCCATTAAACAAAGAAAAACATTTGGATTTGTTTTCCGGTGCTTTCAATAATGTTTTTTTTTTAATGCCAGTCTGTTCTCGATAGTAAATGTTCGAGCTGGAACTTTCTATTCAATTTTAAATACATACATTTATAAGTTTTGCTGGCGTAACAGTCCTGACGCAATCCTGGGCAATCGAAAACTTTCCAGGAAATTGTGAAGAGACTCAAGTAAACAAATATCCACAATGTTCGGCCTTGTTACGACCTTGATTTAATATAAAGTGTCACATAATGGGTCAGGATCACCGCCAGTTCAATGTGTTTAGATACAAAAACGAGCTGAAACTCCTGGAAAAACAAACTCACCATCTTGATAATGTTAAAATGAGCGGCACAGTTACATTTAATAAAACCCAAATGATTCACTTTGAAGCAATTACAACCCATTTATGTGGAAATCGTCCAGGATTTAATAAGACGGAAATAGTTTAAAAAGGACAGAGGAGACGAGGAAATGATAGGGAAGGGAGCAGCGTCTTATGAGCAGAGCGTCTAAGTGCGTTTTAAAGTCGCTCAGAAGGAGGTCAGTCGTAGTTTTGAGCGAGAAAGCGGGAGAATGAGGAAAGGACGAGGGGAATGTCGTGTTGACGCAGCACGATGTCTTTATTTGATTTACACGGGGACGTAAACCTGAATGTGTGAGGAATGATCAGACTGTTTTAACGGGATGGATAAATACTATAATCACTGAATCGTTCTGAATGAGCTCTTGAAGGTGTTTCAGGTGTCATTGCTTTGCCTAGAATGTTCCGCGGTGATTTCTTGCTCTACTGCAGTACTACTCACTTCCGCTCCGACGCTAATACTACAATTTGTCTATAAAATTGTTATACAGACCAAAACAAAAACAAAAAAAGAAAAATATTGATCAACTTACACCAAAAAAATCACTTTAATAACATTGTTTTTTACGTGAGCAATTTGGTACGCCATCGTATATGATGCTAACAGTGCTCGCTAGTTTACTGAAGTAACATTCACAAAGCGGAATGATTGTTGGGAATATTCGGCATGTTTTAACGGCTTTAGTTATTTAGCTTCGTACCGTCCGCCGCCAATATTTTTAGACGCAGTAAACACACCGGTCTTTCCTCGTCTCCCACTGTAGTCACGCTGAAGCCAAGTGCTACGTAATAATGCCATCTGCGCACACTCTGACGATGAGAGCGCCACTGCCACCTACTGTAGTGGATGTGCAATTACACTTTATTCTAGTACGGCAAAGGAAAAGCATGTTTTTTTGCAATAACAACACTTGAATAAATAAATATAAATATGTTTAATGTCATATAGATTGTATAAAAAGTGGACTAAGGGAGTGTAACGCCCCCTAGTGTTCAGCTCCAGTCAAATGAAGCTCATCGAGGCGAAAAGGTGAAATTCGGACGCAAGGATCATAGCAACCAAACGGCTAATCTGGAGCGAGACCGTTGAAGGTAACCACATCGCTTACACCGCTGGTTTAGCAGGGAATGAGCACCTAGCAACGCTGTCAATCAAACCTAAATGAACTGTTTCTGTATTTATTACTTATTCTAGTTACAAATATTGCACATGCATTTGCCGACATGTAAAAATATGCTTGTGTAATTGCGTATCTACTGATAAAATGACATTTTAAGACCATTATACCTTTAAATTTACCCTGTCGAGGGCCACATAAAATGATGTGGAGGGCCACATTTTGCCCGCGGGCCTTGAGTTTGACACATGTGGTCTATGGTCATATTGTGCGACATTCCAGGCAAAGCAATCTCCATGGAGACAAACAGACCTCCCATAAGAAAAGTTACGCTGTAAGTCTCTATAGTCCACATTGTGTTTGCTTTACATTGTACTCATTGATACAGATTTACAGCGTCTTATCTTCTTTCCGTTGTTGTACTGTGGCACATATTGGAGCTTACGAAATAACACCGGGTCCTACGAATATCCAACTGAAACAAAATGGAAAACAAAATCCATTGGTATGTTTAGTTTCGGGCAAATCTATCATCTTTTCATTAATTCACTACATTTATCTGAAACACATCTCCAGCCATCAACAACGCCGCTCCTCCCGAAATCAATCCGGTCTATCGAAGGGGCTGTGTCTGCAACCCTCAGCCCGGCTTAGACCGTGACTGTGTGGGGGGAATTCTGATGAGCCTCCCTGGTCCGAATAGGGAATGGGAAAGCCGCTATACGGTCTCCTCCCTGGATTTTACAGTCAAAGGTGAGAATGGGATTTTTCTCAAGAAGACGACCGCTCTGACCTGTTGGAATAAAGGCTTAAGGTGAGTACAGTTTGTTCAGAATACGACGCTGCAGGTAAAATGGCTTCTTCTTGCGGTTGTTAAAGGTCAGTAAAAATCACGAGAATAATCACTAAACCCAATAATTAGGTCAGAGTTTTGGTTTTGAGGCAAGAAAAGAAAAAAAAAAACCCTGGATGTGTCGGGTAAAGGATTTGTAGAGCGAACAAAACAATCGATTTCTTGCTTGTGTCGCTCTATCGCCGGGGTCTCGAACTCAAATTATCTGGGTGAGGCTTAAAGTATTACACAAAAAAAAAGCTTTGTTAAAATCTTCTCAAACGTCATCGCTGTTTTCAACATACATGAGGAAATATGGCGATTCTTGTGGATTTTATGGATATACATCGTTATTTGTTGAATCTTTGGTGACGGGAGTAAACAGTAAACAGCGAGTGACACGTGTTTTTGGGGTTTACCGATTTGGCGGAACCTACTACACACAACAATGTAATGACACACATAACTTTAAACTTTCATATTGTCCTGCGGGCCACAAAATATCGTCTCGCGGGCCGCAATTGGTCCCCGGGCCACAGGTTTGAGACTCCTGCTCTATAGTTATAATCTTTGACATTTGTGGACATTTTAAATTGAAATATTGATCTAAAACGGCTTCAGAAAGTAAACAAATCGGCTGACTTCCACGTTTCACCCAATGGGAGTCGATATCGCCGTAAACGAGCAGATTTTTAGCGAGTAACGTAGCGAATTCATTGCTGTGTTGTTTTTTTCTTTGTGTTAAAGCAGGTGACCCTCTGTCCCAAGATAAATTTCACCCACGAGAGTCAATAAAGGATTATTTTATCTTTATCTCTGCGCATATCACACATTAAGAAAATAAAATTGGAGAATGAAGTATGTACAGAGCAGTGGGCGTGTGCAGGGGCAGTGGAAACGGGAGTTCAAAATAAGTGATTAAAGATTGCTCAAAAATGCAGAAATCACTCCAAATACAACTTCGAGAGGGGAAATGAGAAGGGGAAAAAGTATCACATGGTTAAATTCTCTGAAAAGTAGATTTTTTTATATAGGCGTGCTTTAAATTAACTTAATTTTATTACAAACTTCCACTTATACTTCCTGTTTTGTAATATTAACAGAGATTAAGTGTCTCTTGCCCCTTGAATTCACAGTGGAAATGTACCGGGTTGGCGGCGGCTGGTTTTATTGCGGCCGCCAGACTAATTGCGATGGTCTGGAAAAGCGCCCACAGGCCACAGGTTGACGACTGGTTTAGACCCATGACGGAGACTCCTGGATTTGAAAGACTCATCTCTAAAATACACAACACTGGACAAAACCAACGCGACATGGACTCACTTTTTGTCATTTCTGAAGCGTAATAGTTCTGCTGACGTTCTGCTTGATTAACGTGGTCATTTGTCATATGTTTTGTCTGTGTTTTGTTTGTTTTTTGTTCTTAAAATGAAAATTATTTAAAAAAAACAAAAAACTTTAATGACAAAAAAACAATTACTGGGCTGTTGTTGCTGTAACTTTTGAGCAAACATCTCGTAAGACGCACATCCATCTCCAGGACGTCGTGCGTTACGTTGTACATGTTGCGTTTGTCTTGCACACACGCCGTTCTGTCGCATCGTTTCATCACTTTAAATGTGTTTTTTGGTGAAAGCTTCGCCACCTGCTTGTCTCTATGAAAATGTGATTGCTTTGCCTGGAATGTTACTCAGAATTGCTTTGAGCTGCTCCATCTCCATGGAAACAAGCGATGTGGTGACGCCGCCCGGCCAGGTTACAGGTCACGTCTGTGGAGAGGTGAAGAGGTGAAGAGGCGACTTTACTCACTGTGAAAAGGCAGGTTTTTCAAGATATTTCTGAGCATTAAAAACAACTGTGTAACTGAATTAATAAGATGATGTCTAATGTCGTACTGTGGAACTTTCCAGGCAAAGAAACAGTCAACATGTGGTGGACAAAAAAAATGTGTATACTTCACCTTTAAAGCAGACATTTTCAGAGCTTTTAACCATGTTTTAGTTGTTTCCCCTCAACATTTCCTCTCCTGAAGTTGTTTTTGGAGAGATTCGTGCAGGTTTGAGCAGTTTTTAGTCGCTCATTTTCAAGACGCCGATCAATCCTCGTTTTCATCTCCCACTTCTCTCTACTGTAACGTAGACCGGCCTTTAGCGGTAGAAAGTGGGACAGAAGACAACAGCACAGGTGTGATCCACAATTTTTATTTCTTTTTCCATCAATTATAGTACGATTGTTTCAGGCGCCTTTTATACTGTCCCTGGATAAAACTACTGTTAATTAATCGGGGTGTTTAAAAAATAACATTGCCTCCATAAAACCAATAAACCAAACTAAACTTTATACATATTAAACACATAAACCCTAAAACCAAACACCAAATATATTTAAAACCCATAAACCATTTAAAAATACCCAACATGCCTCCCCCCTACACATCCCCGCCTTGGTCCGGCCCTGGAACCTTTTAAAGGGAGCTTGTTTCCCCGGGGACCTCTTTGACACCTGGACACAAGGACAGAGGTAAGTTAAACATTTTTAAAACACTATTTCACTAAAAACACTTAAAAACATTCTCAAAAAAACAAAACATTGCCCTAATATTGTACATATCCAATTTTATTAATTAACTGTTAAAACCACTTGGCGTTCCGACGGCCCGCCCGCGACGACCTTTACGTTACAACTTTACAGCAATGTACGTGTATTTCTGCGTCACCCACACAAACAATCTACACATCAAATGAAAGCTACGGCATTCATCTTTCTGAATATGTAAACCATTTACACCTCTAATCACCACAGTGCTGACAGGAAAGCCGTTTTTACAGAAAAGTCAGAAATGTGGATTTGCACTGCACTTAGCATTGAGCTCTCTGGTTCTGTCAAACATCAACATATTCACACAAAGTTGGTCTCATTCGTTCCGTAAAGATCCAGAGAATGTAATCCAGTCAAGAAATTATGTCCACAAGGGAAGTTAGAGCCTCCATGTCCAATCTGCTGCAGGAAAGTGAAATCTGTTCCGTCACTTCTCTGCATTTCTTTTGTCAGTTTCAGGCATAATAAACTTCTGACAGCGCCAACTTTGTTCCTCAGTGCAAAACAAACTTGTTAGCTTGTGATTGACACCAAAGTTGGCCAATAAGGTGGGGGCTGTGGGTTACTGGAGCCGTGGACAGTGAATGAGTCCTACAGATGACTGGAAGAGTAGCCCCACTCTCCCCCTTGTAGAATCAAACTGTTACATTACACACGTTTAGTGATGTTTTCCTCTTAAAGTCCATGAACTGTGGGACACGCTGATGCGTCACATGCAGTGGTTTACTGTAAACAGACGCGCGCGTGTTGCGTAATTTTACGCAGCAGTTTTGCGTTTTAAACATGACGAAACGGACAAAACAAAGGAAGTGCGCGACCGAGGACACTGTGGATGTTTGTACAAGTTAAACTAGAGGCATCTCGGACCCGGAGCGGTTCGTGGAACCGAGTGAAGATCATGATGGACTCAGGAGCAGAGGACCTGATGTGCTGATGGACTGGATGCTGTTCCTGATCGGTAAACGTGGTTTATTCTGCTATTGACTTAATTGTGGGTCAAATGTGTACTATGTGTAATCATTAGCATTAGGTAATACCAATCTGCCCCCATCCATCTTGTCAGTTGATATAGTGTATTTTTGTCCCCAGCTCCTACTGCAGCTTTCTACACCTTCATTTTCACAATTTTTTTTTGGCGAGGATGAGAATTTTCTTTTTTTTTAATGTGTGTTCCAAAGTGTATAAATGCTCAGCAGACAAACTTACAGTGATTCTGACACCTGTGGGTAAAACTATAGGGTGTTACCTTTACAAAGACCCCAAACTTGTGCATTTACTACTGAGGGTTCAATAATGGTGATTATTTTAATTTGAAGAGGTCAGAACAAAGGCAATTTCACCAAAATGACACGGAATGAGGACACGCAGCTTCAATTAAAATGCCACTGTGCCTCCAGATCTAAAACTGTGTAAAAGCAGACAAGTTCAATAAACATTTTAAAATCCTTTTGTGCAATTGTTTTTTATAAAGTGCAAATAATGTTCAAAGTGCTGCGTGCTATTAAAGTGTACGTGCGATTTAAAGTGCATATAGTGAAAGGGGCTGTTAATTTGGTAACAAACTTGGCTGTTACACTACTTACTTCATTCTCCAGTTTTATTCTTTAAATTATTTTGGCACAGATTATCACAGACCTGCAGCTGTCCATCGGAGGTGTCGACTAAGTTTTCTAACGCAGAAATCAGCGGACATGTTTCTTTTATTAAGTCGTTTAAGTCGTTTTAGATGAATAACGCAATTTATAATGTGCAGATAGTAACATAATTATCTACCAGTGTCATAAATTAAAGCTATAACGCAGACACAAGCACGATAAGTCTTTAACAGAACTTATAAGCAGCGTTCTGACTTATTTCACTTGAAGAAAACAAATGGCGTAATACTGGATCAGAATCTTCAGAGGTTTGAGTTGAAAATCCATTCCTATATCTTCACATCTGTACCTGAAATCCATCATAATTAAGAGTAAAAATATTAACAATGCGCGTCTGCTTTTTGCGGTATAACATGTCCTCAAACCCCCAAAAGTCCAGCTTAAACTCCGCACACTTCTGCCACGTTTCCTTCTGCATTTGTCCCTTTAGACTTCATTAAAACCTTGATAGTCAAAAAGTTCTCAGCTCAACATTGACATTTCTGGAGACAAATTTGCTTTTGGCGTACTTCGTCCTCTCGGAAAATATTGATATGTTTGGTAATGAGGCACGACTCGGCTGATTCGTATTACCTGTGCCCATCTTTTAAAGCGTAATCAATCACACAGAAACCCCATACTTCGAAAGTGTGGAAATTTGAAGATTAATAGGCTAATTATTCTCTGGCAACGTCGGTCCAATCAGCTGCCTCCGGAGATGTTAGCGGTTTGTGCGTTTGGATCAAATCGGTGGCGGGGCGGAACTGGTCGAGAGCGTCATGTATCAAGAGCTGTCACCGACTGTAAACCTCCGACAGTAATTATACAAACACCAGGGCAAACGCGGCACATTTTAGACCTCGTTTTTCACGCTTTTCTCAACTATCCGTAAATCTATTTTGTATTAATTCGTTATCTTCACTATAAGCAACACACATTTCTTCACACGTAATCAAAACATCCCCAAATCTGCCAATGTCGAGCTGTTTATTCCACCCCATTGTTTCTTCTTTGATTGATTTGACTTCTTAATTCGGCAAAACAAAACCATTTTGCCAACAGTCAGAGACGTAATGCCAACAAACAGTTTTACAACAAAGACGTAATCTACCAAAAACAAATTGGGTTACTGGCCATGTTCCCTCACTGTTTTACCACGCAGGACGAGCCAGACTCAAGGGATGCCAGTTTTCGCCGTTATTACTTTGAATTAATGCCTAAATAAAAGTATTCTTCCTCCAAAATCAACTCAACTCTGCACAAATATGAGTTCTTTAAATTACATATAGTTTTAGAATGAAGTCCTGTTTCATGTTTTGGTATTTTCACACAATAAAACAACAAAAAACACTAAAATATCCCGTAGCACTTTCCTTTAATACATCCTCTTGTATCAGAAACACTTCATAAAGGGAAGCATGTGCACATTATTTAATAAAATCACACTTTTATCCCTGCTTTAAATCTATAAAACATGTAAAGAGTTTCACGCTTTAATCCAAAGAGCGTCCTGTGGTGTGACATGAAAAATCACATATTTAAAAAGACCAGAAGTATCTCCGCTGACATTTGTGAACCGGGACGAGCTCTGGGGCGAAAGGTTTAAGAGACAAGTAGAAGAAATAATGGTTATATTCTTATTTTTGTAAAAATCCAACTTTTCTGACAGATTTGGACATTCGCCAGTTTGATGTCCTGCGGCGTGACAGATGTAAGAAAAATACAACTCTAACTGTTACAAGGATATTCTTTAAGACGGGACAGTTATATTATTATTAAACGAGCACTAGAGACGCATTAAGTCATTTATTAGACTTTTTTGACGTGGTAAATTTGAAGTGAACGTCCAGCGAGGTGAAAAGTCCCACCACAATCGGGTTAAAATGTGTCAAATTATAAGAGCTGCACAAAAAGTTGAATGTTGTATGAAGATGTGGCTTTGTTACAACTGTTGTAGACCAAAAATGATTGAAAACAATGTTGGATTTTGCTACAAAGGTGAATCAAACCACAGCACAGATTAAAAAAAAAAGTGTTAGACCTCTAAACCACAAACATGAGGTGTCCAAAGGCGGTGGTGCAGGTGGATGAGAACAGCAGCTCTAGTCCAAGCACAAGTTTATACTGGACAACTCCTCTGTTTTATTGTGAAAACCTGACTCCAGCTCAGACTGCTGTTGAAAATAAAATATAAAACAGACCAATGTGCTGTGCGTAAACCTGCTGAGCTCAATCAAACACCACAGACTCGTGTACATCTCCTTTATGGCCTGTTGGTTCCACTTCTTTTCTCTTCTCCAGATGCTGCTCCGTGGTAAATATCATTTTCCATCTGTGCATATAGCTCTACCTGGGTGGCCGGTGTCCGCTTGTCTCAGCAGGCTTCACGATTAATTAAAAGCATTTCCAAAACAGCTGCCTCTCTCCGCTCTCAGCCAATCCCGAGGCGCGCTCCTGCTCGCGCCTGACGTCAGCGTCCAGCGGCGGTGCGCGTCTGGGTGAGAGCTTCTGTGGAGCCGGAGTCCCGCTCTGACCGCGGTGGGAGCTGTTCTTTCATTCAGGAGCGAGACACGGAGAGCTGCGCGTGCGGCTCCACAGCAGAGCAGAGTCCAGGCAGCGCACGGGCTTCTGCTGCTCTGGACGCGCAGAGGAGCGGGAGGAGCGCGTCTCTCTTTGTCCCACTCAGTTTGGTCTTTCTTTTTACATTCAACTGTTACTTTGGACATATATTGACCGTTTGAGCCCAGATCCGGACTCTCCACACCATGGAGCTGTGGATAAAGTTGTTGTTGTTGTACAGCTGCTTCTTCGGGGCAAGTGCAGACTTTGACGGCAGGTAAGACGCACACACCGCGGCGTGAGGATGCTTTGGGCATGTTCAGGCTTTACTATACCGTTATACTTTGATGCATTTTTGGCTTTGTTCGAGAAAGTGAAGCATAGACTTGTCCTTAATCAGCTGAAACGCGTTGCCTTTCTTGCGCTCCAGTGCGTAAACAGAACGCCTGCTCTTTCTCCACTTAATCCACTTATCCTTTTACACATCTCAACTTTAGTGAAATCACTGTATTCTTTTGTGTCCAAGTGCACTTGTCCTGTGCGCTTGAGCGGTGCAGATGCGTCTTGTTGTTATAAAGTGATGTGACAGCACATTGCCCGGTGCCTCATGTCCAAACACGATCCGTGGAAGTATGCGCAGACACAGAGACGTGCCAGAGCCCGGAACATCCACGTGTCCGAGATATTCATCTGACATTTTTTTGTTTTGTTTTTTTCATAGAAGAGAAAGCCCAGGAGTCATTTAGATCGAATCTAACCTGATCTACAATCCTACTTTTGTAATGACGTCCCTGGGTTATTACATTGTGTTTGTTCTGTTGTGTTGAGATTTGAGTGCACTCAGACCAGGTCCCCGTGCCAAGTGCCCTTCATCCAGACCTGTGCCAAATCCATTGTTCTGTGGCCAGTGTCACCATGTGGGTTAAACTGATTTTGGTATTTGTGGGAACATTTTCTCCCAGAGCTGTGAACTAAAGTTTCCTTCTGACTCCCTGTTGTTTTAAACTCAGTCTGTTGATTGTTGAGGATTGTTATTATGAACACGAAATACACTGTAATGAACATAAACAAAACATGGAATAACATGAACGTAATGAAAAGAGAAATAAACGATTACACAAATGAAACTGCAGGCTAAAGAGTCTGTCAGAGCCATTAAGATCAGTGTGTCTTTAATTGGAATGTTGCAAAGTGGCTGATAGCGCTGATCAATAAGCCATGTTTACTCAGGCCTCAAAGGTTGCCCAGATCAGATTAAGCCTGTGTCAGTGTGGCGAGGTCAGACAGGCAAACAAAATCACTACTTGCTCCTTTTTCATTGCTTACAAAATTGGCCACAGTGGATTGCAGGTCCACATACACATACCTCTTCTTGCTGGTCCCAAGCCCGGACACAAACAGAAAAAAAGGCACAAATGTGGAAAAGAAATCGATGAGGCAGATTATTAACAGTAAGAATAAGCAGAAGGATGAAGTCAGACTTGCTATTTAAAAGAAAATAATGAATCTATGAAGTATTTTGACATCAACTGACAGAATTTGGCTCCATTACGGCTGAACAATTTGAGAAAAACAAAGAATTTCAAGTTTTCTGAGAAGCATTGTGATTAGATTTGTGATTTATTTTATGTTTATATAGCGCTTTTTCACCTTCAAGGCACTCAAAGCACTTTACATTAAGGATTCAGCTCATCCGTTCATGCAGCAGTGTACGCAGACTCTAGGGGTGAGGTCGGTTAAGTGTCTTGCCCAAGGACACAACCACAGCAGTGACCTGTGGGAGCTGGAAACGCGACACCAACCTGTGGGTCAGTAGATCCGACTGCTCTACAATTAACGTTTATGTCGAGAGCAGGATTCGAACCGGCAACTTTCAGATCAGTGGATTTGACTCTAACAACTGAGCTACTGAAGATCGAGTTCAAAGTTCACATTTTAAACCGAAATGCATCGCGAAAAATGGACAAAAAGACTCAAATATGATCAGACAAACTAATAAAACCCACATTTTGAACTGTGACGTGTTTGTACAGAGTAACCAGTTTTTATCCCGAATAATTTGTGTAGGAAATTACAATACTTAAAGCTCCCCTATTACACCAAATTGCTAGCTTTAAGGCTAGTTATGATGTTGTTACCTCCTCAAAAACGCACCTGGAGCTGTGTTTTTGTTTCATTCACACACGTTTGAGTAATCCTTTATTATTAGTCTGTCTACATCTACAAAGCTCAAAATGCTCTGTTCCACCTTGAAGCGGTAGTTTTCAAGTTAACAGCTCCTTTTAACCTTTAGCTCAGTAGTAGATTGGCAACTCCAGGGCTGAAATGATCCAAATGATTGTAGTGAAGGTGAGCGGAGTTTAAAAATATAGCGGAGCACTTCCTGTATTACCTCATGAGACAGAAGAACTCAGGCTAAATGTGCAACTGCGCTGTAACAGTAAATAAATAGAAACTACTATCTATCTATCTATCTTATTATTATTATTATTATTAAAGGTCGTATATTGTGCAAAATAAGTTCTAATGAGCGTTTAAGTCGTATCATAATGTTGTCACCTCCTCAAAAACATGCTCTGTTCCACCTTGTGATGTCATGAAGTGGTAGTTTTCAAGTTAACAGCTGCTTTTACCCTTAGTTCAGTAGAGATTGGCAATTCCAGGGCTGAGATCACATGTGTCAAACTCAAGGCCCATGTGCCAAATGTGGCCCTCCAAATCATTTCTTGTGGCCCTCGACAGGGTAAACTAAACTAAAAGGTACGATGGTCTTATAATGTCGTTTTATCAGGAGATACAGTTACACAGGCATATTTTTACATCTAGGCAAATGCATGTGCAATATTTGTAATTTGAATAAGCAATAAATATAGAAACAATTAAAAAGTTAGATTTATTTTACATCTGGCCTTTGAGAGCAGCCATTTTGCTGACGTGCCCTTTCGGTGAAAATGTGTTTGACACGCCTGGCTTAAATGATCCAAATGATTCTAGTGAAGGTGTGTGGAGTTTAAAAACACAGTGGAGCACTTCCTGTATTACCACATGATGACATCACAAGGTGGAACAGAGTGTTTTCAGTTTCAGACAAGAACTCAAATAAATATAGAGTTTGTGTGAATGAAACAAAACGCAACTCCAGGTGTGTTTGAGATGAGGAAACGACATTATAACATAGATCATATTGTGTTTAATTCTAGTTCTAATTGTAATTTTAATTAGATTTTGCTGTAAATAGTTAAAAACATGTTGGAGCTAACTACCCGCTGCAACATTTACTCTCCTCGGTGCTTCCCTGTGTCTGTGTGCAGCATCCGGGGTCTCAAACACAGCCCCCTGTCACGTTTAGACTTTTCAATCGACTGCGAACTTTGAGGATTATTGGATGTAATCGCCATGGAGATTGCGCGCGTGTATTTTCAAACGCTCCCGTTCATACACCACCTGTTTGTTGATAGGACTTGGAAGAACGCAGATTTCTTTTTTCCTCCGCTGTCTGTGCTGTTTCAAAAGCAATTCTGAGGGGGACTGTTTGGATACGAGACACGCAGGATTTCATACGCGTTTTCTGATTCGCCGACAACCTCCGCGCGCGCGACGTGGTGTTTAAAGGCTTTTTATTTCAATCATTTCAAACCTAAACGTGTCAGCGCTGAAGACAGATGGGATGTAGTGTGCTTAAAAGTCTGTAGGAAGTTTTGCGTCTATAAAAAAAACCAGCCAAGCAACGAAAATGAAGAAGCTAACAGTGGGAAGAGGAGTGTGCAGAACGAGCTAATTAGCGCGGTCACAAACGTACATCTGTTGTACTAAAGCCGGTTAAAGCAGGGTAATGAGCTGAACAAGACTTTGTAGGTGTGTGGACAAAAGACGAGTGACTTGTTTACTTTTTCAAGGCTTGTATGTTTTTGTGTCTGTCATTATATCTTTGCGTAAGAGAGTTTGAAGAAGTAAAACATGTCACTCTACCTCTGTTCGCCTTTACGATAACGATGCGGTTGTTCCAAAAGCTACACCGCAGACTGATTTATCCCCATCAGCTGCATTCCTCGTTAGACGTTTTGATATTTTACATTTCTTTTGGATTATTCCGTGTTTGTACAGCAGAGTTTGGAGCGTAACATCGTAAAAAAAATTAGATCTTTTGGAGCTTGTGCAACCGGTTCATATATATAAGTATAATTACACAAAATGGTGCGTTTGTTTATCAGTTTTGCTCATATATGACATTTGATTTAATGTTCGACCTTGGTCCTCCAGCCACTTCTTCTTCTTCTGTGTTTTTTTTTTTTCTTCTTCTTGCCTCTGGTGTAAATTCAGGGTTTGCAAATCCAATATCGGGAAGAGGTCAGTTATCTATTGTCATCGCATGTTTAGAGTGTCTTTTTGTTGTCATTTTTGCCTTTATTCACATCTGTAATTATATTTTACTCGTATTTAAGTTAAAATTGAGCTCTGATGTTGCTCCGTTTTCTTTTATTCATGTGAACAAGCGCGGGGGAGATGCTAACTCTGCGCATCATGTTCTCTAATGTAGGACCGACAAATAGCGGCACATGTTAATCACATTTTGTACTTTTGTGAAGCAGGTTTGTTGTTTTAGCTCTTCGCAAATCCAGTATCGGGAAGAGTATGGGCCGGACCGATGAATATCTGTTAATGTTGCTGTTATTCGCATTTTGTACTTTTGTGAAGCAGCAGATTAAACGGAGAGTGCGTCCAAAAGTTCCTGCTGCGTCCCGTGGCTCCTTAACACAAAACAACACAACGCAGACAGATACAGACGCACATACACAGGGTTATGTTCTGTTATTAATGACCGATGTCTGTTTCACTGTTTGAAATTCTAACTTTGTGTTGGTTAAATCAATGATGTTGTTAATCCCTAAGAGGCGACCGCTGTTGTGATTTGGGGCTTTGCAAAAATAAATTGAATTAAATTGAAATCGCCACACACAACCTTTGATGATTCTAATGGCGTTTCTTACCAGACTTTCGTTCCAGGTCCCATTTCTGTTCTCATTTCTTTCTCCTGCCGATCGATTAGCCGACTAAAAACGGAGGACATGGCAAAATCTCTCGAAACTATTACGTATATCTCTGTATTTGACCCAAACTCCACTCGCAAGACCATGACCACAACATAGGAGTTCATGCAAAAACAACTAGGCCTATTTATGCAGAAAAAAGGTGATAGGAAACAGTGAATTTATGCACAGAATTTTTACAAATACCAAAAAATACAACATTTTTAGAACTCACTCGCTTCTTCTTTCTGCTGTTGTCCCATTTAAACCCTTATAATATAAATAAAATGATTTGTCGCAGGGCTGGTTCTAGGCATTTCCTGGTCCCGAACAAGATTTTGGTTGTGGCTCCCTAATGGACACATGATAAAAAAAAATAAAAATTAAAATAAATAAAAAATACGCCACTCATTATAAAAGAAAAAAAATGATTAGGTAAATAAACGGATGGATACTGTATTAATGAAAAAACAAAATATGACACGTTTTGAAGTCCACCTGTAGCTATATCTCACTGTTGTTGTTTGTGCTAACACGCTAACTTAGAACTTAGCATGACATTATCAGCTTTTTCACTTTTACCCTGCGCTTTTTTGTTTGATCCAATTTCTCTTTTCCCGTCCGTCAGCTCCACTTTTACACGTTCTTGTAGGAGCCTTTTCATATTTCATATTTGATGACACTGATACGACGTTAACGCACAAAGCCTTTCCCCGCTTTATTTCAAAAGTGCATGTGGTGCGCTTGAAATAGATGTGGCCACGGCAGCTCTGTATGTGGATATGCCTCCCCCCCCTCCCGTAGTAAACCAGCGGTACGGGGACCCTTGGGTGTACGCGATCATTTGCCCGGGAAATGATATCAGATTTAAAAGAAAGATGGAACTGAATTGTATTTGGATGTAAACTCGGATTTGTTGTGCATTTTACATCCTTAAGAATATTTCTGTAGGATAGATTTTTATTTAATTGGTGAATGTACTAATAAACGCTGTTATTATTACTACAAAACTGCAGTACCGTTAACAAGGAGTACTCAGAACGTGGCACCACTGCACTAAACAACTAAAGCCGCATCGTTTTTTCCTTTACACAGCGGAGGAACAGTTTCATTTCCCTATTTATGACTATTACTATTGATAACATTACAGTAATACAAATTGCAGCCTTCATGAGTCCCTTTAATTCACACATCGGCTTTGTGTATTCTCATTTCCTCTCACATACAGCAGCAGCGGCACATTGTACATTATTAACATCCCCGCTGATGGAGAGCTCTGTCACCGCGGTCATAATTTGCCAATTTTTATGGGCATAAACTCAGCCCGGCTTGAGTGTGTGCGCGCCCTTCGATATTAATTCATTGAGAGAATATCCCCTGGGACCCAAGCTAAAAACCCGTTCATTACCTTGGCTCGGCTCACGCCTCGCACTTTACCCAGCGCCGCTAACAGGCTTATCGTCCCGGCGTAATCAAAAAGATCATTTTATTTTGCCATCGCAGGAGTCTGATGGCTAATCTGTACGGCAAACAAAGCAACCGCGCAAACGTTAATAGGGAGATACTACTACGTACTTGGAAATCTCAGTGCAAATTGTTAAAAAACGCAGTACATACCAGACCCCTGTAGTCAGAATTATAATCCGGAATATGGGAAAACTGCCAGATTATGTTGCTGTTGTCACGTTAAAGTTGGAAGTTGGGACAGAGTGAAAACATTACCGACTTTGATGTTAATCTTAGAAGACGAGACAAGGGATTCTTAGGGTTTTAAACTGTGATGGGTCAATTTGTATGAGCGTAAACACACACACACACACACACACACACACAGATTACAAAATGAGTTACACAAATACTACTCAGTTACATTTACTTGAGCAACTTTTAAAGACATTGTACGTCTTGGGGAGCAACTCTATGATTGACGAAGTTTTATTTTGTCTTTCTTTCACCGCTCTTTCAGCTTTTTCTATTTCTTTGTCATCTATCCTTTGAAAACGCCAGCTTTTGTGAATTATTTAAGGTTTTGTCCTTCTAATGAGTTTAAAATTATAAATCAGACTGTTACAGCTCAAATTACTTTTCTGAGTAATTCCACTTTGGGGGGTGCGATATGCCAAACAATTCATGTCACAATTTTCGTCGTGCCTGATCAAAAGTTGGATTTCATCATGATTAATGTTTTGTTTAATCTTTTATAGAGTTTTGAAGAGGTTATTAGAGCATTGTGCAGGTTGTGAAAGTTTATTCTTCGCTGTGATCGGTTCAAATCCACCTGAGTCAGAGCGGGATGGAGGGTGACCTACAGGACGAGTGGACGGGGGAAAGAGTTTTGGACCATAGACGAAAACATAGGGAATCACGACATACTGATTTCACCAAAAGTATTTAGTCACAGGGAATTTTATCACCCAAGATGGTTCCACTAAATCATTTTTTACTCTTACTTCAGTCATTTTTTGGACTACTACTTTGTACTTTCATGTGGGTGATTATCGTAAACAGTGGTGGGTCAAAGATACAGACTCGGGGTACAGGTTTAAAAAAGTTTATTGCAAACAGGAGGATGTAAACGCTGGTTGGAGGAGCTGGTGGTAGGAAACTGGGTCGGAGGCTGAGGTGGACGGTGGGTCCCAGAAACGGGAGGATACACTGATGCGAAAACTAGAGGAAAACATGAATAATGTCTTGTAGAAACGCAGGAGGATGACATGAACGATGACTTGACTTCGGAGGTGCAGACTTGATCGCTCATGGGTGTGCAGGTGTGTAGCGGGCGGCGCCAGAGTCTCCTCCCAGCTCCAGGCTCAGACACAGACGCGAGGGAGGAAAAACAACACAGAACACACCAAAAAAACAAAACAAATCCTGACAGTAATAGCATTTTGAAGTGACGTTACTCTTATTACTTGAGTACGCCTACTACTCACCTCTAATAATACAAAACTGCAAGTAGTATCAGACACATGAAGCAGTTATTTGCGCTTCGTTTTGCTTTGTAATTATATCTAGACCTATTGTGGGTACTCTGTTTAGCTACTAATTTGGCTGCTCTTGGTAAAATTAGAAAGGTGTTCCCTTAGTACTGTAAACCACACAGCATATTGTAGTATTTGCATATTGGTTACTTTTACCCTGAAGCCCTTATCCAGGCGTGTGGTTGGTTAATGTTGACAACGTAAGATAAGTAGGTAATAGTTATGATATTAAACGCGTAATTGCAATCTCATTCCAACAGACGCCCATGAGGGAGAGGAAAGTTGATTGAAAACATCATTAAAAAAAACTCGTACAGTAAAAATTCTGAATTAGCCTCTAGCATGGTACAGTTTTAGTTGCACTTTTAAGGTGAGAATAGTCACGTTTTCTCAGAATCTCATTAATATTATTGAAGCTTAATCTATCGCAACATTGAAAGTTCATATTGCTGTTAAAAAGCAACAACAAAACCCGAGTAATTCCCCCCAATTTTTCCATGAAGACGACAAACACTTCTGAACAGCATCAAAACATTGTCAGCGTTCCCCATTAGGCCCTGCTGTTTCATTCCATTGCATCATTCGCCTATTGTTAATTCGCGATGCCTCCTCTTTCAAAGACTTCCCACTTAAGGCTTAAAACACCATTAACCGTCTCGATTCGCATTTTAGCCTGGATGTTTGTCAATAACGCGCCTCATGCTACGTGCTAATGTGATAGCGGTGGCGGTTAGCGTGCAGATCCGGCAGTGGAGCGTGCAGTCTTCAGCTGAGCAAAGCAAGTCCCGGCAAGTCAATCCATTTATCTGCGTGTCGCTGGGGAGAATCCATTCCACACGTGATTTTCATGCCTGAGTATTGATTCCAGCGTGGATTAGCAGGAGACGCCGTTAGCCTGAAATGAGCTCCTCCTTCATGGCCCTTGTTACCGTCCAAAGCTGCGCGTTGGGAGTGATGAGGAGCGGCGGATAGGGTCGCTCTGTATACGTGACACCCTATCTATGGACAATGCATTGCAATCAGTTGTCATGCTAACTCCACAAGGACCTTTTTCCGTTTCTATTGACGTTTGCTAATCGCTTGAATGCAGCTTCTTCACTCTATATGTAAAACCGCACCAGCTATTTGTGTAAACATTGTATTGTGGAGTTCTGGCTATGTAGTCAGTATGGGTTAGTATTTATTGTTTTTATAGCTGTTCTGTACTGTAAAAACACCACTTAATGACATCACAACGAGACACAGAGCATTTTGAGCTTTGGAAATGTAATTCAGGGTTATTTAAACGTGTGTGAATGAAATAAAACACAACTCCAGGTATGTTTTTGATGATTTAACAGCATTATAACATGAAAAACTCACATCTTTAACCAACGTGGAGTTTCCTCGTCCAAAATGTTGTGTGGTTGTTTTGTTTCATTTGCAAATTAAGTAATCCTGCATATTTGCGTTCTTACCTTGGACATCAACATGAATCCCTGTGATAGTTTGATTTCTCAGCGTGTTCCTCTTTTGTGATGGTTTGACCAATCAGCACGAAGTATTTACAAAAATACTAAAAAACAAAAAAGACAAGACATATTCTCTCTTATGAATTTAAAATGTCTTTACTGATTATGGCGTGTCTCAAAGCAGATTTATTTAGAGCTTTTAACTGTGTTATACCGATATTATTTTGTTAACCCTATGCACTTTCCATTACTGTAACCAGGCAACCAGTTGTGCTATAGTGTAAATTAAAACGGCGTCTCAAAGCAGAGACATGGAGCTCTAAGGACTGAGCACATTATAGACCATTATAGCACGCCTAGATTTTTTTCAAATCTGTTTTTAGCCATAAAAATCATGTTAAAGGAAGTATCAGCATGTACTTTTGCCTTTTTTCACACAACTTCTTCTATTTTACATATCCATCCTTATTTTTTCTCTGATTGGTCGTCTTCGAGGGACGATGTAAGCACATTACCGTAATGACAGTAACATATTTAAAGAGCCCCGTGCCTCTGCTTTGAGACGCCGTTTGAATTTACATGAAGCACAATCGGTTGCGGAGTTACGGTAACGGAAAGTCTGCAACCGCGAGTCTATCTGCGGCGATAGCGTTCGACGCTATAGGGCTAATTGGTGATACCCGCAGAATTTGGCAGCGTCATAGTCGTTTTTGTCGTCTTTGCTGCTCGCTAGTGTGAGGTGCAGGTGTCCATCAGACGTCCAGACTCCGATGACGTTCACGCCGACGTCAGCTCCCGTTGGACTTTGCAGTTTCTAACGTGGATGTCAGCGCACTTGTTTCTTTTTAATGAGTTTCTTTGAATATTGTGATTTAAAATGCACAGATTATAGACCGATGAGCTCCTACAAGTGCAATAACTAATCATTGCAACAATATTTGACTAAAACATTTCTGGACATTCGCACAAAGATTACACCATAGAGCATTTCATATCTCCAGGCTGGTCTGCCAAATGTGCAAGTTTTTATTAATTTTTTTTTTACATCGGGATAACCAAAGGGCTCCTACAGGGCAGACTGGCAGAACACAAATACACATCCACACAAATGACCTGCGGGCCTTGGACTTCCATAATAACCCTGCCAGCCTCCAGGCACATGGAATACACCACATATCAGACACTATACAAAAGGACATAGACTAAAAAAACAGCAGCAACTGGATCTATGCACTTTAAGGCAATAAATACTTAATGAGGACCTTGATTTTACTGTGTTTTTGTAGTATGTTGCATTATTACTACTTTTATAATTGGGTCCTTTGGGTTTAACGTCATCATCTAGTGGTGTTTCGTTCACTTTTCTCATAGGTTCACATCTCACACTGACGGAGAAGCTCTATTGGTGTAACACGTGTATAATATAATATGGTATTTTTGAATTATTTTTGTCCCAGAGGCAGAAACGCGCTTCGGCTCAGGTCTGTTATGACATGTCGTAATCATTAAACGCATTTTAAATTCATCTTACTGCCTTGTTTCTTTGGTATTTTTGTACATACCAGCCGGTCTCTTTACCACAGAGCGCCTCTTTAACTCTTTTTACTACGTCTCATCCCTCCCTCGAGGTCCATGAAGCGACCCTTGTGATACTTTGCGCTCGAAGTATTTGTCCGAACGTTCCTCCTTTCAGTCGCAGATGAATGATGCGTAGAACTCGAGTGTGACACATATCAATCTGCTGAGTTAGCCGTTTCTCTCCAGAGTTCGGATCAATCGGGACAGTCCGGTGGCGATCCAATAAACGCTTTTGTGTTTTTAAACTTGGCGTCGAATCCCGTAGGTGTGAACGGCTGCGCATTTTACCAGCCACAGCCATTATTTGAAGTCTTTTTTGCTGTACATTTACTCCACTAAAGCCCAAATCGAACCCCTCACCTATAGGAATGGCGAAAGCGTAATAAACGAGAAGACAAAATAACCGTGACAGTCTATTAATCCGTAATCACTGAGAGAAGCCGGTGATGCTTTGGTCCCCTTCGGCGAGATTAGCCATTAGGTTGGCAAAATGAAGTTCGAGGTTAGAGATTGACCAGCGGGAGGTCCAGACGGAGACCAAAGAGGCTAGATAAAAGAGAAAATGGAGCACGTTGCCAGATCGGAGGATGCAGAGGATTAGCTATGACGGAGCAACCAAAATAAGTAAAGATTCGCAAACGTGTCAATCACTCAGGGCAGATTATACTTTCCATATTCAAATTTGGATAGATCCTTATTCCACTTTTCTTTCTGTGTTTCTTTTTTTAGAAAGGTGTCATGCCGCTTACACTAAGACTAATAATTGCCTGCTTGACTTCCTTCAAGGCTTAGTGCAATTTGGGATCATTATTTGGCGCCCCCCGGGTAATAAGTACAGGTATTACATTCTCATCCATTTCATTCTGTCAGCCAAGCATCACCGGGGACGAGACGTGTCTGGAGACAACGGAGTAAACATTTGGCACAGCTGTAGTCCCGACACATGACGAGACGCATCGATTTACGTTTTATCTTACACTTTCAACGTGGCATTGTGTTAAGGAAATCAGGTATGAATGAACTAGCCGAGGGGAGAGGGATGAACATGCGTACACATCCTCTGGCGGGGTTTTTATATGCTAGCGCCGAACAGAGGAGGATTTGATTCAATAATCCAAGACTTGTGGCATCTCAGGAGAGCCCTACAATTCAGTCTGCCAATAATATTTCACCACTTTGTAGCATTTGGTAAATCTGAGAGAGTGGAATAACTACAGAGTGGTTACAATTCCATCTGGGCTTTGAAGGATGAGGATTTGCGGGGTCGTAAACCAGAACAGAAATAATATCTGAGGATTTCTTGATTCCAATTTGTCTCTCTGTTTCCTTGACCGTTTTAGGCTACGTCCTGTTTGTTATTATTGCAGGTGCACAGTTTTTGCTGCATTAAAACAGTGTAATATATCAATAAGTAACATAAAAATAGATTAACGGGACTGTCATGGTGTTGATTTTCCTTGAGTTTTTTTTTTTTTTTTGTAACCCAGTTTTATTTTGTAAAGGTGTGTTTGAGTTTTACTTCCTGTCATACTGATTGTTTAACCTGTGTCTCGTTCCTCTCCTCCTCAGTGTCACGCTCTTTAAGTTTCCATTTTGGAGTTTTGACTTTACTTTTACTTCTGGTCTTTGTTAAAGTTCACGTTAAAGCGTGTTTCAAGTACAGTCCTGCGTTTTTGGGTCCTCCCTCTGTTTAAACTTCACAGTGAGGCTATAAAACGACAGATTTTGGAGTTGTTTTATGAGTATTATTCTTTGTTTTTGTTGTGCCATATCGCCGTAGCTGATTCCTACTTTGCGCAATGGCAATAAAACCTTTTTCCTGATTCTGATTGTAATGGAAAAACCAAGTTGCCGTCAAGTCTATTTCGAGATATTTCCTCCACTTCGCAAACACGACCAGCGCCTTGGCACGGGTCCACGCTCTCCCACTGCTCACATTTATTTCTCTATTGAAGTGTAAATCAACACGCTGAAAGACTTGACCACTGCACTTTTATTCTTGACCTCTTTGTATCGCTTAAACCATGATTGACTAAAGACGCACAAAACATTTTCCAAATCCCATAAATTCCCCATTGAATTTCTAAAACCCCATGAGGCAGCGGGCACATTTTGAGAGCGGAGCGAGGGGGAGGTCATAAATAGCGGGTCTGGCAGGATTACAGACGTGTGCTGGTTGTTTCTTTGGGCATGTGCGGAGCCGGAGTTTGGCCGAGCCGACTGAGGTGTGCGGCGAGTTCAAGGAAAAATGGAGTTCCATATAGGCTATAATTGACTTCGTACAGTGTCTGGTGAAAATTCTCATTGTTTTTGTTCAAGATTTTGTATGTTCTTTCTTTCTTTCTTCTTTATTTGTCAGGGATCATGTACAAATTCATTAATCTTACAAAAGAAAAGATGATTTGTACCAGTTTTAGCTGCTGCTGCTTTCCATGTGCAGTCCCTGAACACATATTAAAATACACAAAATACGCAGCAGTTTAGCAGTAAAATACAAAAAATGTCCCCGTGTCCAGTACAGTATGTTTCCTATAGTCCAAACCAACATAAAAAATCAATAAAGTGCAGATTTTTACAGTGAGACAGAACATTACAAATCAACTAGACTGATGTGGATAAATTTGAGTATCTAAAATGTACTTTTTCACATTTCTAGTAATAATATTCAAATCTACAGACACTTTCAGACTGTCTGGAGCACTTTCTCTGTCTGGTGGTTTGAAATGAAAAGGCGATTGAGCAAAAGTCAAGGATCTTTTAGGACCTGTGCAATTTGGGTTCACAGAGACTGAGTGGATCGAGGAGTTTGTTTGGACGAAAGTTTAATAAATGTTTTCAAAGTTGGTGGAGCTGCAATATTAATGATTTTGAGTAAATTTGTTAGATTTAAATACAAAATTAAACTGTCGAAACTGAACATTTTGTATTTACAGTGATAATATCTTAAGTAAATACAGGGTAAAACAGGGTCAGTACATGAAGTAAAATGTGTTCTGGTTTTGCCTCAGTATAGATTTGTAAAAGCAGCTCCAACACGGTCAAAATGAGAGCGCTGTGTGTCGTCTGCAACTAAATATAAAGCATCTTTTTAATCTCTGAATCAGAAAGTAGCTCTGTTAACATGCTGGTTGATGTTAGAGTTGACGATTTGCAGCACTTGACCATCTGCGGTGGAGTAGTTGGCGGATTTGAACAGCATAAAAACACACGATTTTAACGATGATGCAGTTTAAATCGGATCAATGTCCTTTGTTTTTAAATCTTAGGATAACAGGACTTAGTTTCCTGCTTTTGCCATCACTTTTCCCATCATCCTCAGTAGATCCAGGCGTCGTACTTTGAGTCTAAAGAATGAACAATGTGCCAAAATATAAACCAATAAGGAAAGTGCTAGTCAAGTTTGGTAATTTGGAGTGTTTTTACAGATTTTAAAAAATGTTTCATATTGACAGTTTCAAATTTCAGACTCAATTTTGAAACTAAAATAAAAGTTTGATACCATGGACTGCAATTCTTACCAAAAAATAATAAAAGTTGCTTTAATATTCCCATGTGGTCTCATAATATCTCTGCAAGTCCAGTCTAAAACTATCCAGGAAAAGCAACATTTTTGTGAGTTTGTTTCATTATCTACCTAATTTTTTAAGTAAATGATAAACGAGGACGACAGTAGCTTTGTTGGTAGAGTGTTTGGCAGTTCGATTCCCACTCCCGACCTAAAAATAAACTGTTTTTGGAATGTGCGGTGCGATTCCAGCTCCCACAGATGAATATGATTATTGTTTCCTTGGCGAGTTTTAACCCACCTTATCCATTCCAATGTTTATTTTGATGATCGTTGAAAGGAGCAGTGTTTATACGGTTTATCTTCTTCCTGTTCCTTTTGTTTATGCCGGTAATGACAAGGCACGTAAACGCTTGTATTTATGTTAATTGTCTGATTGTTTTTCACTGTTCAAATTGATGCCAACGAAATTAAATGGCACGAGAAATAGATAAATAAGTAGTCTGTGTAGTCCGTCAGTCGTCCAGGTTTGATCCATAGCAAAAGACGAAGTTTAAATCCGTCAACTGGACAAATTGTTGTAGGAGTGAAGACGTTTCGCTGCTCATCCAAGACGCTTCTTCAGTTCTGGTCAGATTACTGCTTGACACTGCCTTATATCTGTCTGAAGGGAGGAGCTAACTACACTGAAACTGTAAACGGCTATTGTCTCCAGTTTCAGCCTTAACGACCCTATTCAAACTGTAATGGCTGCCGATTATTCTCTTTGTTCCTGTTTGCTTTGGGTCTGAGGATAGAGTTGTAGATCTGTGATAGATTATGTTTCAGGTCCCCATTCCTGTTTAAGGAAGGATTGTCTTTCCGAACAAAAATAGCTTCTTTAACTCCTCTCTCAAACCATTTCTCAAAAATAGATAAGTACACATTTTGATAACCCTAACAGTGACACGAAAAACGAAAACACAAAAAAACAAAAACTGAACAGACTACGCATCCAGAACCTTCAAACTCAAAATGGAGTGTGCTAGAACTCAAACTGAAATGCACCCGCTGTATTGTACAACGCCTCTCCAAGCTAATACAGTGTCGTGAGATTGTTTTAAAACGCAGTCACATCTGCTGACAGTGGAGCGCGTGATCAGTGTGTAATCTAAATGGAAATAACATGGCAGCAGCAGCGAGTACAGAGGCAGCGGTGGGGTGACGTCTTCCTGTGATGATTTCATCTCAGAGCCATAATTAGTTTATAAGCAGCGCTGAATGCTGTGACTGACATCTGTCTTATCCACCTGTTCAGAGCTCGATGGCACTGGAATTTGTTTTTTGTGGTTTTCAGAAAGTGGATACAGAAATACAAAAAAAAAAAACTTGACTTGATGGTGTCATTTGTTGTATTAGCGAGGTTTTATTCCAGTTATGTCTACGTTTATTACATTTAGCGACTGGAATAGGCAATGGTGGAGAAGTGTCTTGCTCAGAGGCATGATAGCAATCTGCACTTGAAGAGGTTTGAACTGGTGACCCTCCAGTTTTGTGGCTGAACACCTTTTTTTACCAATAAGGACTCCAACCAAACGTTCAGCTTTTTGGAGGATTCTTTGGCTCATTCCGACTTTGTCAATTTGTGTCGTAACGTGTGGAGGATCATTATTTGCAAACACAGAAATGTAAATGTTGATTGACGGTGCAGATGGTAAAGAGATCGTAGACTGACGTCTTCGAACCGGTCATAGGTAGCGGGGTCAGAGGCGAAGGTGTTCATATCAGTCGAGGAGAGCTGGGTCAGAGGCGGAGGTGCAAGGTAGTTCCAAGGAGCAGGATCTGGTGAAAAACAAGAAAAAACAGCTGAGTACTGAAATCAAACGCACGAAAACTAGACTGAGCCGAGTGGAACTGTACCACGGGGGATGCGCGGACGATCTGGCGGAGTTTGTAGGATCCTCAGTCCCTTCGTACTCCCGAGGTGGAGGCTTGATTACTCATGGGCTGCAGGTGTGTAGCTACAGGCTCAAACACAGAAGGGAGGGGGAAAGACAGCACAGAAACACAAGGACAGACTGGGATCTTGACAATTTGGCTACTAAGACTAAGCTCCTAACTCCTTAAGACTAAACCTGATGTGCGCCACCATCGGCCATGATAAGGACTGTCCTAACTCGCTAGTCAAATAGTGAGTTACGAAGGAGTTAGAAAAAGGAGCCTGTATGCCTCCTTTCGTAGCTTCTTAAGTATCAAAACCTTATCAACAGTAGGGAGCTATGAGGCATCCCCACAATACAGTGCGCTTTTTTCCCCCAAAGGTTTCCAAACTTAGCTGATCTTTACAGTCATCGTCAGTGCGTTCAGGATGAGGTTCAGGTTAGGGCATTCGGCTTCACCAAAGGCAGCTGAAACTCCTTCTTCTATCCGTCGAGGATTCTTATGATTGTCATTCAGAACGAGCTCATCATCAAGGGCAGTGATTTACGCCCTTTTTACAATACCACCATAAACTCTTACAATCTATCCTTGAATATAATACAATACAATTTGAATAAAACACCCCTGAAGTAAAAATTATCCCTATTTTATGATTACACACTATGTAACGTGTTCTACCGAGGGGTCGACCACCTGCTCGTCTCCACAAAGATGTTATTACTTTGCGTTCAAAATCCCACAGCACGGCATCAGTTCATTCATATACAGATGTTTTTCTTTGATTCATTATTACGTTAACTGTGGTCGCCTGTCCTCAGATCTGACCTGTAACGTGGCCTGGTGGTGTTATTGGCTTGTCTTTGTGCAGATGTTGCTTTGTCCGGAACCTACAGCAACTTACAACGAGCAGGTGGTGGATGAAAAGTTAAATAGTGCTCCTTAAAGCCTAGTTTTGGTTCATTTGTCCATTCCTCATCAATAATAGTCATATAAATCATATGAACTTGTTGGTCTTGTACTACAAAGCTCGACTTCTTCTTTGTTATTACGACAGGCGGCCATTGTTTTAAAGGTCCTAGATTACACAAAATTGACTCTTGTGAGCTTTAAGTCATGGTGGAACGCTGTTACCTCATCAAAAACGTACTCGAAGTTGTGTTTTTGTGTTTTAAAACGTGTGCGAATGAAGCAAAACACAACTCCAGGCATGTTTGCGATGAGGAAACATAACAGATCAGAAAAAAGGCGTAGAACAAGCCTTTTAAGTGCGGTCTCTGTTTTCTATTTCCGTCTCACTTCATTCATGATTGAAATGCTATTATCAATTCTCCCTCCTCTCCTCTCCTTTGCACTCTTCTCCTCTTTCCTTTCGTGCCGCATTCCTCCATTCCTCTCCAGTCCATACACAAACATTTTCCCGGGATGTGCCAGTTTCACTTAGCATCCGTCTGGATTCTCTCCCTACTGCGGTGATTGGCAGTGGAGCAGGCATTAGCATTTCCTGGTCCTGGCATGGAAGCACTAACAGGAGGAGAGAGGGAGAGGATGTGCTCGGAATTCTGAGCCAAAAACCCTTATTATATCGGAAAACAATACATTTCAACACCTTTGTACGTTAAATTTAGCGCTGATTCTTTTGAGATTGGACATGCAGGTAGAGGCGGGAGTTCAAAATCGGAAAATGATCATGTTTTTGGAGAATGCAGAAGTGATATTCCTGCCCTTTTGTGCTTAATTTTATGATCCATTCACGTTTTGTGCAAGACCTAAACCTCAACCCAGCAATTTACAGGCACCAAAAAAATGAAGATATTAATTTCTGTCAGGTTGGTTTCTGTTGCTGAGATGAGAGGGAAAGATGAAAGGAAAATATTGACAGCCACGTTAAAAATGATGCATGTGTGGTTAATTAATGTGTTAATTACGGAAGAGCAGAACTGACGAACGTGGAGTTACAGGCTCTGGGCTGTTGTGGCACGTCGGCCTCACCTAATGGTTGGTGGTACTGATCATAAAGGGCGATCTGACACATTGCCTCTGTTTGGAGCGTGCCTGGAACGGTCCGATCTCCAGACGTCCCGTACTGACACTGACGCCCTCCCTGTTTCTCAAGAGCGCTCGTGCCTTCACCCGCACAGCATTTGTCAGATCAGCTATGATTATAAGAGACTCCAGTGATTGTTGAGGTAGCCATGTCTCTTCTCTTCTAACAAGTGTTGGTGCAGTGGCGGGTTCGCTCGTTGGCGCGGTGCGTTCAGGTTCCCCGTGTCCTGTCCTCCGCAGAACAGACAGCTGAACATATGTGGACCCCAAACCCACATATCAGAAACATGCTGCTTTTACGCTTGAGCAGAGCAAAATACACAGGTGTCAATGTTTCATTTTGGAGCTCCACCTGAAGGCTCGTCGCTCTTTGGTGGCACAAGGAAAGAAGCCGTGAGAGAAACAGTGGCTATAAACAGCAGCTCTGGATCTACACAGTGAACCGTTGTGACCAGCTTTTTCTTGAATCACAAAACATAAAACAGAATTATGGGACACCCTAAAGAAAGTCAGATCGGACACAAAGACGTGCTCCCGCCAAACGCAGCCAGGCGCCGTAAACACAGACGTGAGCACAGACGACCCTTTCTACTCCACGTGTTATGATCAGTGCTGCCAACCACTGTGTGAAGAGCACAGTGACGTGTGCAACAGCCCAGAGCCTGTAAAGGTCTGTGTTTGCCTTTGGTTATGCACAGACGCGCTCTCGATCTGTCATTAGATATAAGCAAAGTGATAAGGGCCGGGCTCTTCACTGCTGCAGATCACACAGACGACAGGCTCGGACCTGCTGAAAGTGACTGGCCCCAGTTCATTTAATATGAGCTTAACATGTTCATGTTAAAACGGGAAACTCATGTAACTGTAACCTGTAACGATTACATTTTAACAAAATAAATCTTTCTCTTAATAAAGAAAAAGCTGATAAAAATGTTTAACCCACATTTGTCAGTTCTGTGTTGGCGTAGATAAAAGTGTGAGAAGTTTAACAAAATCATTTTTCAGAGCTGTCAAAGCAGAAGCTTCATTTGAGAAAACATTTGATTTATGAATGAATTTAACAAACTACTGAAGTGAAGTCAGTGTAACATGACTCTATACATGTATTATTTCCATATGTGCACATTTGTTTAGGAGCAGATTCAATTGTGAAACTTAAAGCTGCACTATGTAACTTTTCTTGGGAGCCCGCCCTCTGCTGTATCCATGGAAACTGCATTGCCTTGACTATTTCACAATATGGCATTAAACATCCATCTTAAATGTATTCACTTAGGTATACTCAGTCTCAATGTAGATATGTAAGAGTAATATCATACTGTTGGACTTTCCAGAAAAATCCAAAACATTTCCATGGAAACACGTAGGTGGCCAATTGTCCACCCAAAAAGTTACACAGTGCACCTTTAAATATCTTAATTGTATCTTAATTTTTGCCTTCACACTCCCTCCCTCCCATGAGTATCATAGCAACCAAAGAGCCAATCGTGCTAAAGGTGATGCCTCTTCCCGCCCACACCGCTGGTTTAGCTGGGAGCAGGTTCACGACGCTGTCAATCAACCCTGCCAACGTTAACGGAGCGACCTCAGGGAAAGAAAACAAAATAGACAAAACGGCAAAATAAAAACACCATGTAACATCATGTCGAGCGGGTTAATACAAACATTTTAAGAGCAAAATGACGAGTCTGACAGCAGCATTTATGGAGACACGATGACGGTTGTTCAATAAAAAGTGAATTGTTGATGGAGCCGGAAAATCAACTCCATCAACAGGAAAAAAACAATCAGAAGCAGAGTTACCTAATATTTAATTGGCTTATCGTTGGCACACGGTTTTACACGAGTGAATGTGCCAAAACGAGTGCAAATGTGGAGAGATGTCATTATTTGGATACTCGTAACTGGATTTACAGCAGGTGAGTGTTGTATGTGAGTTTACAGATCACTAAAAAGTCCCCCAGATGATCTCCGTCTACTGCATCATAAGTACTACTACATCATAAGTACTACTACACGGTAAGTACAGTGATTTAGAGCAGTGCATCCTCTGCTGTAAGTGCACAAGTGCTGTCATTCATCCTGCGTGTGTTTGATATGTTCACGTCAGCGTTTGGTAAATGGATCTTTTAGGTTTATCGAATGCAACAGTTTATCCTACAAATATTTCTCAGTTTTGTTGGTTCTGGAAAAGAGGATAACTTAAGTGAGGCTGACTGTAGATGCACATTTGGTGATTTTTAAGCCACAATAAGGCCTGTCTTTAACTCAAACGAGCAGCAGGCTGTATTTTGGCAGAGTGGTTGAGTGGGTTTTGCTGTTATTTTGTCTGGAAGTCTAACTTTGCTATTTAGACACTTGTTGAAAATCACTGTAGGCTCGTCTCGTCTCGTCCTTTTCTCCTCACACTTGAACTCTGTCTTCAGGCTGGTTCATTGTCCAGCGTCTGATCTGTGTGGATGTGCTGCTCCTCGACGCACATGAATGTCAATCAGGCTCGTGTGTGTGTGCTGTGTGTGTTGTGTGTGCGCTGTGTGTGTTGTGTGTGCGCACCCCAGCTACAAAAATTATACGGACAACTTAATAACTATTCTGAACAGCTAAAGTTTGGCACAATAATGTCTCCATATGAGCCTAATATTGTTATTTATCGTCACAGAAAATACAAAATAATAACATAATAATGAATGCAAATGAAATGATGACACACACATGACTCTGAGTCGCCCCACAGAGGCTCGTATGGTCCCGTCTGTGTCGGGACGTCTCAGTATCAGACCCTTTTTCTCTGTTTTTTGTTGACGTTTGGTTCGGTCCACACGAGCTTTCACACATCGACACTGGACTAAAACTGGAAAGTCTGAAACTTTCACACTTTAGAACTTTCAGACTTTTGTTTTTTTGTTTTGTTTTTTTTTCATTTTTACTTCTTAAAATGTGTAAAAAAAAAATAAAAAAAAAAAAATTCTAAATTCCAGAGTTGAATGAGCAGCTGGAGGCAAAAGTGAAATTGCTGTTTCAATAGGGAAACTGGGATTAGCCATAAAATATCACAAAATACCAAAATCCATGTGTGACTGCTAGAAATGTTGAGCTCACTACAGTTTTTCTACTTTCTTTCCACTCCACTTTGATCTTAAATAAGAAACAAATATATGTGAAATGTGCATTAAGTGTATGGGATTCATTAATCTGCTCAAAGTCAATAAATAAATGAAACGAAAATGAACATTTGTACCCTGAAAATGCAAAATAGTTTATCTTATGTTACAAAGTCTTGAAGCGATTATCATTTAGATCTGTTAATCAGTAGAACATAGAACATGTATTATGTCAGCCTGATCTGATTTATTTAATGTTAATTTGAACAGAGACAGATGCAACAAACACAGATGAACATTGCTGTACTCTGACCCGGGTGTTAAGTTTGAACATTGTGATGATATAAGACTTTAACGGGTCTATTCAGTGTGAAAAACAGTGACCAAACCCATACGTTTCCCCCCCGTGCTCCACTGCTGCGCTCGTCCTCACAGGTTTATAGGGACGTCTTATCAGAGCCTCTTAAAGAAAATACGGAGCTTACAACTTTAGATTTGATCATCGCTCTTAAATGGACTTTTTTTTTCCTTTCGCACTTGCCATAAATATGTGTTGATCCACCGTTCTGCAGATAAAAAGCTAATCCGCGTATACGAAATCTGCCAAGGAGTTATTTCTTGCTCCGAACAGAACGTGGTGTGACAAAAATATCCGGCGGTAATTTGTCTTAAAGCTTTCACCGCAGGAGCAAATTGTTTGAGGATAAAACTAATGTTGCAGTTTCACAGGAAAAATACAAAAAAACAAGATTAGTCGCTTTTTCCAACACTCCCTGTCCTTACTGTGCCTTATTTCTGCAGCAAATGAGTGAACGTAAACGGAATAAAAACAAAAAAAAAAGGCTTTGAACAGGTCTTTGGAGAACGCGCTAACGTGATTCATGGAAGTGCGTTTTGCTTTGTTATTGTGGTGTTGTTTTCTATAACACAGGAATTAAACGATGCAATTAAGGCTGGATATCAATAAGATTTTGCCGATACGATACACAGGCCACGATACGATAAATATCTTGATACAGCTTGTGGGGAAGCTGGCCCGAGTGATCAAAATAGGAGGCAGACTCAAAAGAAGTCCCATTAGACACAATTTATTCCTGTGTAGTGGTACACCGTGAACACAAAAAATAATACATATGTACAAAAATTAACGGTGCTCAACGAAAAACTAAGCAACCAAACTTAAACAACTGAAACAAAAGCCACGAGTACCCTGGCTACACTGGTGTCTTTCATCTGTCTAATTGCCCAGACTAAAATACTTTCCTGTACCGGAAGCTCCACCCCTGGTCTACTCCATCTCTTGTCCAGGGGGCGGTGGGAGTAACATCAGCACTATGTTCCATAAAAACATCTCTCAGGCCCAAGTCCCTTTACTAACAGTGTTTAACTAAATAAACTATAAACACTTAGTTCATGAAATAAAAATACACAAGACATTAACACAAAGAAATAAACAAACTTAAGCCAGTTATTCCCCTTCCACATGGTCCGACCCACGACCCCACTCAAGCCTATAAAATGGCCGACATAGGGCACGCCCCCTCTTTGTCTGGACCATGTGGAGATGCAGGTAAGATGATTATTGAACTGAACTGAATAGACACATTTAACTAAATAAAATATATTTAACTAACAAATGTGTGGTGATTTACTGATTGCAACTAAACAAAACAAACCCGGGATAGTTCTATTTAGTTTAGTATTGAAGTTATTGAAAATGAACAGACATGTGCAAAACCAAATCATAGTACTATTAAAAGGGACAAAGGCCCACTTTGTCACACAGCTCTTTTTTTGATACAATGTTACGATATATTTCAAATTGATCCGATACAATTCAGTGAAGCGTATAGGCTTTCGTGACTCATTTCCACAAAAAATAAACATTAACACTGCATTTATCTTCTGTTTATTGAAAGTGAATGAACATAAAGTGCATTTTGCTAACTAGAGGCACACACCAGACTGTTGCATTGGCCGATATTATTCATCCACAGTTTATACGAGCTTCACATTTACATAAAACAGGGACACGTGCAGTTTATCGGCTCTGAAGGATAACAACATATCGACTAAAACAACTGTGATATTAAAAGTTTTTGTTAAACCGCTGCTAATATGAAATACACATTTTAATCAACAAAACAGTGAATCAAATGTCAAAAGTTCTGCATAAACAAGTTTCTTTCCTCTAACAACCCACATAATAGTGCTAAAACATGCAAAAAAATATATATTGTTACAGCAGCCCAAGATATCGATACTGTATCATGACATTAAACGATACGATTTATTGATATTTTGATATTTTTGTACACTCTTATATTGCAGTACTGTCCATTGTCAATGTGGCTGTATCTGCGATTATGTTTTTGCAATGTATTTTTTTACTTTCACTGTGCAAATGTCTAAAGAATAAACATCTTTAGCCTCAATGTCGCAGGGAGCGTGGGTCAAAAACAGGATTTATGCTCAACGTAGACACTGGATACAAGTGTGTTCATGTCTGTAAATGTAGCTTCTCGTACTTGGGCTGAACATTTGTGGAAAACGATCTACTTTTGAGGTTTTTCTGATTATTATATGATGTAGGATTCGGTCCAAAGCTCTTCTTTTAAAGCACAACAGTTTTTTTTAGAGCTATACAGTTGTTTCCTCTTCTTGAAGTTGCATTCAGAGTGATTCATGCGTGTTTGAGTAAACTTTATGCTCCTTTACTCAAGACGTCACTGCTTCGATTTACCCGTTTTCACCTCCACGGGACACGCCCACTGCTCTGTCCTTACTTCAGTCTCGATTTTGATATTGTTACTGGGTGATACACGTAGGATTCATCAGCGTCGGGCAGCCATTTTTGTAGTAAATCTGCTACACGCTACTGTGATCTGCAGCTGTTTTTATTGCGACGACATCATAGATTGTAACTATATAGACAGACAAAAGCAACGTAGACGAGGATTTATTTTTTTTTTAAACATGTGTAAGAACATTAAGATTTGAGATTGGAGAATATGACCTGCTAAATTAATAATAATAATTAAAAAAAAATCTATTTCAGAACATATTTGTAGAGGTCTAAACTGCAGAATTAGCTGATTTGTTTTAGTTTTTTTTTTTTTACATAAAACAGAAAAAAATGTTGTTTGCAAAGGAACTTACACAGTGGTTCCCCGTTTATCGCGAGGGTTACGTTCTAAAAATAACCCACAATAAGCGAAATCCGTGAAGTATCAGCTTTATTTACAATTATTCTATATGTTTTTGGCTGTAAAACCCCTCACCACACACTTTATACACTTTTCTCACACAGACATTAACGTTTTCTCACATTTCTCTCTCGTTTAAACACAAAGTTCAAACCTTCGTCGGCGCCTTTGTCGGTGCAGAACGTTCCATCGACGTCGTGGGTTTTGTCGGGGAGAAAACAAATTGCAAACGTACACCACTTCACGCGCTCATACGATGTAAAAAAGCACGTAAAGTTGCACAAAAATCCGCGAGACTGCGAAAGGTGAACTGCGATACAGCGAGGGACGACTAAATAACTGCAGTCCTTGTGATTTTCTAATTGAGACTACGCTAATTACAGTTACTCGCAGCTGTGTTTGTTACGATTTCTTATTCAGTTACGGTATATGTTTCATCCCTACCTTGCACTTGAAATCATAACCCACTCCTTTATCTGTAAACGCGCACAATCTGCCTTTGAGATGTAACAATGTCAAATATATTCATGGTACGTCAGGGGCTCAAGGCAGTCGATGGTAAAGTGGAGGTCAAATCTGAAGATAGTGCCACAGATGTTGAGTGTGTGATGTCTTTTATAGTTTTTTTTTTTTTTTCTCCTGGTTCCAGCGCTGGGCTCCTCACAGATGGGGCTGTGTGCTGACTTTGGTTTAGCTCAGCAAACATCCAGCCCATTATTTTATTCATTATACCAAGACAGAGCAGGTTCAGCGGCTGGAATTGCACTTCTCCAAGTCCACGTCCCCAGTAACCTCAGCCCTATGATCTAAAACCTCTTCAGGCGGGTTTTTTTTGTTGAAGGAACGATATAACACGATAGACAATTAAAGAAAAAGTAAATACAGATCTATTTTGCATAATATCCCTCTTTAAAAACCTTGCACATTTTGCTTCTTCTCCAGGAAAAGTTGTGTTTTTTTAAGCCAAACACCTGATCATTTTTAACTCGTATAACAAATAACACATTTTCCCTACAGGGACAATAAAAGCCTTGTTTCCATTGTTTCGCTTTGGAGCAGATCGGTACAGGCTGCAAGCGTCTCCAGTGTTTAAAGTGAACCTCGCCACCTCGTTTAAGGCGTCCAAAACGACCCCTGGAACATATTATAAATGTGTTCAACATAGTGACACTTTTGCTGTTGTACGTGTCAGTTCTGTCAGTGGCTTTAGATAGAAATTGTTGGATCTTCTCTGCTTTTTTGGCATAAAATATTGAAAACCAGCCATTGGAATCACGGGAAAACAGACACTTTCTTGTGCACGTGTTAAATCACAGCCAAGGGACAAAAAAACAGGATATTTGAGAGAAAATAACAGAAGATTAGCACTAACTTCCCTCCTCGAAAACACGCTCAGTCGTCCATTTAATCGCTAGTTTCTTAATGACGTAAATATGCAACGATGTGTTTGATTGTTGCATCTAAACGTCTAAATCAAGGCCCGTGGGCAAAATGTGGCCCGCCAGGTCATGTTATGTGGCCTGTGACAAAGTAAATTAAAAGCTATGACTGTCTTAAAATATCAGTTTATCAGGAGATACACAGTTACACATTTTTTTTCTTATGTATTCAAATCCATATGCAATATTTGTAACATGAAAAAGTAATAAATATAGAAAAAGTAGTTGCATTTATTTCACATTACATTTGGTTACATTTATCTTATAGTTACATCTGGCCCTTTGAGAGCGACCATTTTGATGATGTGAATGAGTTTTACACACCAGGTCTAAATAAATACTTGAGTTAAACCTAAGTTACATCCAAAAATAACACAATACAAACTAAATGTTACAGGTAGAAAAGCTGCGTGTTTATTCTATGAGAAATACCGGTGAAACGTAGCGCCCTTGGGTGTGCACGGAGCAGAATGTGTGCACACTTTGACGCCCTTTCTAATCACATTGACTGCCCCCTGCTCAGTATTCGGACACTGTTGTCATCTTTGGGCTAACTGTGTGTTCCTCTCGCAGGTGGCCGCGGCAGATGGCCTCTTCCACCGGCTTGTGTCGCTACGGTGCCAGAGTGGACTGCTGCTGGGGCTGGACTCGCCGATCCTGGGGTCAATGCCAGCGTGAGTGCCCACCGAGTCCCCCTGGTGTCTGCGCTGGGTGCACGCACGCAGGGCCACAGACATCAGCAGATACACGCTAAAGCTATTATCGCCGCTAAGCTACATTTTTTATCTTTCTAAAGCAGTTAGCGTGCGCAACAACAAACTCAAAAATGTGAATTTGTTAATGAACACGTGGGCAATTTAAAAGGATAGAATATTGGTTGTTTTGCCTTTTAAACATTTTAGATTTTAGTTTGTCATTGACTTTTAAAGGATAAAAAATACACTAAAGACGATGTAATTTGGAGTTTCTTTGCTACACAAACACATTACAACTATTAAAGTGGTGGAAGAAATACTACATTTGCATTACTTAAGAAATATAGATACCGAAGCAAAAAATACTCGGTAAAAGTAAAAGAATCATATGTAAAAATGTACTTAAATAATAATATTAAAGTGTCTGTTTCCTAATGTACATAGAGTGAAAAGTAAAAGTATTTCGGGCAGATTTTCAGATCTAATCAAGCTTCAAATGTAGTGATTTTGATAAAGATTTGTTTTTAATTTTGTTCAATAGAAACAACTGAACCAATAGTTTTTTCTAGATGTTTTTATTTCTATATTTTTGTTGCGCAAACTGCGAATATGTGAAAAATAAACCCCGCAGCCTTTTCTGCAGGGCTCAAACAGTAATAAACAATACTTTTACTTTTGTAGTGGACTAGAAAGTACAGATATCCACTTAAAAATGCAGATACATACGATTTATACTTAGATACAGTACTTTACTACTTTTACTTTGTTACCTTCCATCACTGCAACAATTCTTGTAATGTGTTAAATTGAGAAATAGGCAAATTAAAACACGAGTAAATCTGGTTTAAGCTCCACGTCACAATATTCACCGTCCAAATGGTCCAGATTTGGACGAGATTTGACTGGTCACCGCCAGAATCCTCTCATCAAACCACTTACCCTCAGCATGAGTGCGATGTCTACTGATGTCTATGGTCCAATCGGGAGGCGCCATGTTTCACGCTGGGGCCAAAAATGCTAATCTACGGTTTGGGCGCACCTGTAAGACAAAACAAACATACATAGCAACACATGCACGCTGTCACCACGCACGAGCGCTAACGGAGCAGTGCACCTGGAGCAATCTTTTAGTAAAGATTGATGCTAATAGCTAGTTGGACCACAGCGGGCCCGGCTAACGTTTCTATTCACACAGCGGGTGGCTTTAATGAAGGGGGAATGTAGCATGCGGACGGGCACATAGTCAAGGTGCAGATTGATTACAGATGACTTAGCCGGCAGCATGAGGACGACCACAAACACAATCGATACGTCGTTAAAGTGGATTCAGAGGAAGGAGCGGCCGTGGTACTGATAGAAACACAGTGTCACGTGTTAGCTTGTGATTTAGCATGTGGTTAGCATGGTGCATTTGTAGCGTATGGATCCCCAGTATTTCTTTAATGCTTGGCTGTAAACTGATAATGTAGAATGGAGCCAGCAGAGGTGTTAATTAGCGGGTTTAACTCAAGTCGTTCGCTAATACGGCCTACTGTGCATCCTGAAACACGCAGGCTGACCTCCTGATCCAAAGATGGGCCGCTCAGCAGGACTAAGGACTAATTATCCAAAGGGGACAAAGAAGTGTGCCGCGTCTTTTCTGAAAAACCTGCAAAAAGAACTAGTTTATTTTAAATGTTTCGCGGCGGTCCAAGTTATTACTCACTCACCTTATGCATTCAGAGCATCCTAATTATTCACAGAGCAGGATATTGGCGTTATGCTAACAAGAACAAGCATGCTAACGATAAAATGCTGACCCTAAGAGCTCCATTTGGCATATGGGGCAAAACTAATTGGACTTTATTACGTGAAAAAACAAGAATAATACATTTTGTTTGTAAAATAATCGCCTAATAGATAGATTTTCACGTAAAACTTCACATTTGGACCGATCTAGTTCCTTTTTTAGCATACTCAGATAATAGAAATTGGCTTTTACCTTACCTAAAGTCACATTTGTAGACCGCAATTACCAAAAACAGTTCGTTGGAGGTTGCTTTTCGATTAGGTTTGGCTGAGTTCATCTCTCTTTTCCCACCTTTGCTGGCGAGTCATTTTACATATCTGATCTTTAGCTTAACCTGGGGTCGGACAGAACTTGACTTGTTACTTTGCACATTAATGCTTAGCTTCCCAGGTCCTTTCGCTGCTCACCCACTCACACAACCTTCTTTGCACAATATAGTTCTACAGTCAAACGCTTAATACACAGTAGAAGAATGGTGGAACCCAGAAGAGACATTTCCCGTTTATTGAAATTGTGATAAAAATGTAATCCCTCTATTTAGTTTTAATTAGGTAACCCGCATAATGTCGACTGCTAGCTTCAAAGACGCACTTTCAAAGACATAATAGTTCTCCCAATGCTAATGACAGACTGGTCTTTTACTTTCGCTTCTTTGATCCATTAAAATTTTCCTTCACATTCCCAAAAAAAGACGATAAACTACACGTCGCTAAATAGAAAGTAGTTTCTCTCATTTTAAATCTCGAGCAAAGACCTGAACGTTTCCATCATCATCCGATAATCACCGAAACCCGGAAAGAACGTAACGGCGCGCTAGGTCGCGTCTCGTCTCCGCGGTATTGCCTAGAATGTTCCTCGGTACGGCATTTAGAGTATGAACGCATGCGAAATACAACAGTTTAACGCCATACTGTGGAACATTCCAGCTCTACGTAGACAACGAGGCGGAATGACGCAAACGTAGCCTCTGGTCATGTTACTTTACAACGACGAGGGATGAAATTATATCTGAAACAATAAGCATCCGACTGCCTACGTTTTTTTTTTTTTTTTTTCCTTTTCTTTTATTATAATGAAATAATAATAATACTCCTGGCTCCCAATTTCAGTCTGTAGCTTCAAGCCATTTTACTTGAGTTACTTCACATTTCATCCATCCACTGTTCTTCTACTGTCTATATTTGGTGCGCTCTGTAATGAGAGGTCGATCGGTTTGGTACTCGGCATGTTGGTTCAGATCACGTCTAATAATAGGCACGCACATTAACCCAATCACCCGCTGCTGCCGTAAGTTTTTTTAAGTATGATTTTCTGTTTTAAACCATCGCTCTGTCCATTTGTTGATGTGTTATTTTGCATATGTTCTGAACGGTTCATCACACACTGTCTGTTTGGTCTTTGGATACACTCTGGCGCCGTTAAAACACACAGCTGATTTAGGTGCGCTCCTGCCAGGATTGCTCCCCGCGGCCTCATCCCAAGTGGCGCCGTGCCATCTTGTCTTTCTTCTTGAAGTCGGATTGCGCTGCCAGATCTGTTATTTAGTGTAGGGGGAAAAAAAAACAACGCAAACACCATTTCCGCAGTTCACGGCCCTGGTGTTTTTCTACGCCTTTTAGCTACAGCGCGTGAACTGTAGCCAAATGCGCTTTTTATCTGCCACCCACTTGATGTTCTGCGTTAGGTAATTGTATTCGGAGATAAATGTTCTGGGCGGAATGGACAATAGCGATGATTCCCAAACTGTGGTCCCTTTTAATTCTAATACGCCGAGTTTATGTCACTTTCCTGGTGAAGGGTCTGCCACCTGTTTGGACATGTTATTGGACATGTTTTTACTTTGCCTGGAATGTTCTATAGTTATGGCGTTAAATTCACCAAGCGCTCACCGTGGAGACGAGCAAATATTGCCTCCGAGCCAAGTATTATTTGTAGCTGTACAAACCCTGTAATTTAAGGAAATACAACGACCACAAAAGTTGGCTTCAGTGCTTGGAAAATTGCGTTTTTCACCTACGTTCTATCCCCGTCCACTAGTCTTTTCTTGTAATTATTCAATGAATCCGAACTCAGGGGCATACGTGTAGGTTTTAGAAAAGTTACAGCCCATCTATCCGTTTTCCTCCGTTTACGCGGGGGCAGCAGTCTAAGCAGGAACGCCCAGACTTCCCTCACCCCAGACACGTCCTCCAGCTCCTCTAAGGCGACCCCAAAGCATTCCCAGGCCATGTTACAACCACGTTTTCTCAAATTAAAAAAAACGTCGTACCTGTTTCTGTTGTCACGGGCGACAGTAGCTCAGTTTCGAGAGTTTTTGACGTCTGATCTGGAGGTTTGCCCGTTCGAAACCTGCTCTTGACATAAAAATTACTGGTTTAGCGGTGAGATTCAGTGACCCACAGGTCGACTAAGTGACTCCAGCTCGCTCAGATGGATACCGTGGTGTGAATAGATGAAAATATGACAATTTACCATGCAGTTTTTTATCTTTTTTTATAGAGAGAACATAATGAGCACACCAGACTCTCTTTTTCATGTTTAAATAATGTGGTTTACAGTGAATAAAATGTAAAATAATCATCAATTTTGCACAGTCTATGTCTATAAAACGTCTATAAATGTCTTTGTTACACCTTTTTTAGCCTTATTTGAACCGTCAGTGTCGGTTCAACTCGGGTTCGTCCGTATTTTTCAAACATTTACAGACTAAATCCCCTCTCGGTTCCTTCAGACCTGAGCTTCTTCGAGCCAGTTAACCGCGGTCTTTTAAAAGCCTAATTCTACTTGTACTTAAAAGAACTTCACTACACTCGGAACAACCTAAACGGCCACACATTTCTTTTCATTACCGCTGACCTTGGCTGCGAAGATACCTCTTTAAATCTCTCGACAAGATTGTGAAGGATTATTTAGACAAGTCAGTGCTGCTTCGGTGATGTGATGTTGTGCTTTTAAAAGGGACCTGGAGTCAACAGTAATCCTGGCCGTTCTGTCCCAGTGCGGCAGGTCTGGGCCCGCCGCCACCCTGGGAAACGCATCGTAGATTCTGGACGGGGACAAAATCGCTTCGTTGTCATTGCGGTTTCAGTTGAAGAGCAGCCATATTCTGGGACCAAATGAATACTTCAAGCCAGTAGATGAAACGTTAAGCATAATAATTTATCAAACTGGCATTTATTTTTACTAAAGCGACATGGCACGCTTTTAAAGGCATCTTCGTTATCTAAAATGCTTTCAAGCGTTTCCAAATAAGCGCGATACTGGAAGCTCCTCGCGGTCTGGGGATGGTTGCTCAACAGCGCAGCCTCCTGATTGGACGTTTGAGAGTTGGAGCGAAAGCATAATTGAAATGGAAACAGAACTAGCGCTGTTCCAAATAAAGCTCGTTTCAGCGAATGGTTCAAAGTGCATTTATTTGCTAAAGCTGTTGTGCGATTGTCGACGTGGCGTCCTGCAGCTTTTCCGTCACAAACTCTCTGTAAACTGTTCTAATAATTAAACTCGCAAATGATACGGCTGCACTTAAAGATTCTGTCGCCAAACAATTCATTAGGTTGTGAAAGAGGCGTGACGACGGGATTTTACTCGTGTTACCCAGAGAACGGTGCTTTAACTCTTTATTGTCTCCACGGAGATGCTGTTTTTTTTTACTCAGAATGTTCAACAGCACGGCATTAAACTGATCTGTCTCCATGGTGAGATTCAGATGGCAATATCAGAGTTTACAGGTCAGGTCTGTTGAGATGACCCTTCAATAAAGAAAAAAAATAATAAAATTAATGAATAAATACATAAATAATAATAATAACAGTAATAATAATAATAATAACAGTAATAATAATAATGATAATAATAATAACAGTAATAATAATAATGATAATAATAATAACAGTAATAATAATAATAATAACAGTAGTAATAATAATAATAATAATAATAATAATAATAACAGTAGTAATAATAATAATAATAATAACAACAATAATAACAATAACAATAATAACAATAATAATAATAACAGTAATAATAATAACAGTAATAATAATAAATATGTTTAATGCCATACTGTGGAACGTTCCAGACAAAGACATGTCCATGGAGATAAACGGTTAGAAAAGTTGCACAGTTCATCTTTAAAAATAGTCTTCTCTCCGCATATTTTGGAGTGTAAATAGTAAATAGTCATATTTGTATAGTTCGTCAGTCGTCCAGACCTGATCCATTGTAAAAACCAAAATTTAAATCTGTCAACTGGACAAAAAGTTATAGAAAGGGTGACGTTTCTTCAGTTGTGGTCAGATCACTGCTGGACACTGACTTATATCTGTCTGAAGAGAGCAGCTAACGACACTGAACCTGTAAACAGCTTATATTTACACTTTTTGTATGTTGGCTAGGTCTGTTGAGCTACACTAAGTGAGGACTGTGCCTAGGTCATACTTCAATCATTCAGCTCTTAATGGATGTTTGTTTACACACTCCTACAACTTTTTATCCAGTTGACAGATTTTATTCACTCCCTGGCCAAAAAAAAAAAAAAAAAGGTCACACACTCTAATATTCCGTCGTTCCGCCTTTAGCTTTGATTACGTCACGACCAACTGCAGGAGGCTCGTACATATTTGCTTAGTTAAATCCAGGTGGCGACTTTTTTTTTGACCGGGCAGTGTATTTGTACAACACATTTTCATACTTCAAGAAGAGTTAAGTGTCTTGCCTAAGGATCTAACGGCAATATTCACCTGTGGGAGCTGGAATTGGACCCTCAACTTGTGGGCGAGTAGATCTGACCGCTCGACTGGTGATGTTTCTGTCGAGAACGAGATTCAAACTGCGTCCCTTAGCGTGTGTGTAATCCAGATAACGATCATACGGATACTAAATTAGATTATGCAAATTATATTATTAGTTTTAATCCAGCAAATGTCCTGAAGTTCACATGAATCAGCTGTGTTTCCAAACAGACAAAATAAATGTGTTTTCTGATGAGGCCAAACAGCAGTGTGTGATCATTGTGTGTGTGTGTGTGTGTGTGTGTGTGTTGTTCTGGAGTTCCACATGTTCCTTTTCTTTTGAGTTCATCCTACACGTCCAATACTCCAGAATCCACCAAATTCATAAACCCCTCCCTCCACGTCTCCTCTTAATGCTCCGAAACGCCTCCGACTGGGCACTCCGCTCAAATCCCCTCAATCCACACCACTATCCCACGGAAAAGATGAGTTAAAGATGAGAGAGATGGAGAGAAAGAGAGACAAGAGGGACAAGAGAGAGACATGGAAAAGGGAGACAAGAGAGGGACATGGAAGAGAGAGGGAGACGAGAGAGGGACATGGAAGAGAGAGGGAGACAAGAGAGGGACATGGAAAAGAGAGAGAGACAAGAAAGGGACATGGAAAAGAGAGAGAGACAAGAGAGGGACATGGAAAAGAAAGAGAGACAAGAGAGGGACATGGAAAAGAGAGACAAGAGAGGGACATGGAAAAGAAAGAGAGACAAGAGAGGGACATGGAAAAGAGAGAGAGACAAGAGAGGGACATGGAAAAGAGAGACGAGAGAGGGACATGGAAAAGAGAGAGACGAGAGAGGGACATGGAAAAGAGAGAGACAAGAGGGACATGGAAAAGAGAGAGACAAGAGAGGGACATGGAAAAGAGAGAGAGAGACAAGAGAGGGACATGGAAAAGAGAGAGAGGTGAAGCAGGAAGAAAGACAGATAAAGAGAGACACAGATAGAGAAACAGAGATAGAAGATGAGAGAACCAGAAAGAAAGGCAGATAGAGGGAGACACAAAGAGAGACAGATAGAGGGAGGGAAACAGAGAGACAAGGTAGGGACACAGAAAGAGAGAGAGGGTAGGACAAGGAGACAAATGGACAGATAGAGAGAGGCACAAAGTGAGAGAGAGATAGTGGGAGAGAGGAACATAGACAGAAAAAGAGAGTGACAGAAGGGGTAGAAAGTGAGACAGAGAGAGAGAGACAGAGAGGTAGAGAGTGAGACAGAGACAGTAAAAGAGAGAGACAGAGAGGTAGAGAGTGAGACAGAGACAGTAAAAGAGAGAGACAGAAGTAGAGAGTGAGACAGACAGTAAAAGAGAGAGACAGTGAAGTAGAGTGAGAGACAGAGAGGTAGAGAGTGAGACAGAGTGAGAGACAGTGAGGTAGAGAGACAGCTAAAGGGTCGGTGTAATCATAGATGGACGGAGGCAGTTCCTTAGACTTGTGTGGGGCTGGAGTTGAGTTTGTGCAACTCCACTCTGGGAAGAAAAGAACTTAATAGATCGACTTTTTTTTTCTTTTTCTTTTTTTTTTCTTTTTTTTTTTTTTTTTTCTTTTTTACAGCTTACAGGGCCAAAATAGCAGTGGGAATCGATAGAAAAAGTTTAATCCTCAAGGTGGAAGTGGAGTCAGAAGTGATTGTTGTTAAAGTTTGGGTGTTTGAGCGAGACTTCACGGCTCATGATGTAGTGCAGTGTTATTCCAACCAGCTGTTTTTATAAGTTTTACTGCCTCTGTGAGTATTACACATGTCCACGATTTATTACTATTGTCGAGTACAATTCTCAAAACACCCATTAAGTATTTAGAGAAGTCACATTTTAAGCCAGTTTATTTGTGTATGTGCAGTTTTGTCTACTTAATCCACACATCCATGCCTCTTATTTCTGTAAATTGGAAAAGTTAGTAAAATTGCAGTGAGTTGACAACATGATTCAATATATATATTTATACTAAGCACCTGTATGGCCTTTCAGTGATGCAATGAAAAGCTAGAGTTTTTACAAAAGAGGGAAACGCTCATTGAAATTGACCTTGCATTATAAACACGGTATGTATTTAGTCGTCTATCTCTGAGAATATAAACATTTAGATGTAATTAAAGGTCCTGTATTACACAAAACTGACTCTAGCGAGCTTTAAACCACGTTATAATGTTGTTACGTCCTCAAAAACACACCTGGAGTTGTGTTTTGGTTAATTCACGCATGTTTGAGTAACATTTTATTATTAGTCTGTACATTTCCAAAGCTCAAAATGCTCCGTTTCACCTTGTGATGTCACGAAGCGGTAGTTTTACAGTTAACAGCTACATTTTACTTTTTACTTGGTAGACATTGGCATTTCCAGGGCTAAAATGATCCAGATGATTCTAGTGAAGGTGCATGAAGTTTAAAAACACAGCGGAGCACTTTCTGTATTACCACGTGACATCACAAAGTGGAACAGAGTGTTTTCTGTTTGAGAGATGAACTCTGTCTATGTAAATCTGCACGGTTTGTGTGTTAAACATGTGTGGATGAAACAAAAGACAACTCCAGGTCGTTTTTTTCATGAGTAAACAACATTATAACAGATCAGAAAATAGCGTAATATGGATTTTTTTGTGCCATGGCGTATTGTTATGCATAAAATCCCACATGATTTCACTTTATTTTTTAATTTAAGTGCACGGATCGCAGCTTGTCTGTAGCGATTAGCTGATCTGAGACTAAAGTGATGGCAAAAGTGTCTTGATAGGAGACTAATTCTCGATGTGGAGGATTTGGGTGGAGTATTGGTTCCATATTAAAGACATTAAAGATGATGAGATTCTTCAGAAGTCATGGTGGATTTGGGAGTGGGATTTGCCGTGATTGAGCGCAGTCTTTGTTTCTATCAATAGTGCGGACAGGCTTAAGGACAGCCTTTTGAACTCGCAATTCAATCTAACAAGTGAGGGATGAAAGCACAAAGTAATACCTCACATTCGGTCCTGGCTTTGTGCTGAGTGGGTGCTTTTTCCATTCACTACAGTGGAAATACATCGCTGAATGAAATAACTCTATGATTTGGTTAAACGCCCTTTTGAAGTTATACCTTTTTATATTAAAGAGCAGATTTTACAGAATGAATCTAAATCCAGGATGTCTCTGTTATCTCTAGGCAAAGAACTTCCAAATTTAACATTTTCTGGAAGCTATTTTCAGTTTTTTATTGAAACACTGAGAAGTTAAGTCTGTGTAATCTCGCAGTTGTCCAGGTATGTTCCATCGCAAAAGGAAAATGAATTCTGTCGACTGGACGAAAGTTTTAGAACAAAGACGTTATGAAGAAGCCGCTTGGATGATTCGCGAAACGTCTTCACTCTAAAACTTTTGTCCAGTTGACGGAAGTTTGTTTTTCTTTTGCTACTGGGAGTTTAACCTCACGTAAGTTAACAAAGTCCAACCAGTGATGCGGAATGACGTTAGCTAGTAAACAAAGTCAAGCCTGTTTCACTCTAAAACTCCTCTCTTTGCCCGACTTCGGTGAGGTTAAATTCAAAGTGTTTCCAGCCAGTACCATCAAACTGAAAATGCCGTCTGGATGGGAGCTGAAACGTCTAGATCAGAAACACAACGTCCAGACATGAAATCGTCTCTCCATCGAACTGCTCCTGGACGAATGAAAGATCACACCGTCCCATCATACCATTCTATAACTCAATATCTTTTTTTTTTTTATTCATATTTTTTATTGCATTTTAACATATCACAGCCCTCCCCCCTCTCACCCTTGGGCACTGGGTAAACACAGGAACAGAAAAAAAAAAATACATTCATACATCCCCATATATACATGCACACATATAAATAAAAATAAATAAATAAATAAAAAATAAAATAAAATAAATAATAATAATATAATGATGATAATAATAATAATAGTAATAATAGTCGTAGCTAAGTATAGTAGTTGACCAGAAAACAAAACACAAACCACACAGAGTATGCAAAACAATTAAAATAAAAAAAATAAAATAAATAAATGAATTAATTAATACAAAATAAATAAAATAAACAACAGTAGTAAAAATAATAATAAAAAAAAAAGAATACATGATCTATTTGCATCTTTCCTATGGCTCTCTGATGGTCACCGCCCGCCCCCTCTCCACCGTACACTCATCACTGACACTATTTGAAAGCGAGTCACGCTCCAGATCCGATGGTATTTATGCATTATTTATTTATTTATATTTATTTATGCTATAGTAGTTTTCATTATAATTAATTGTTATCTGTAACCCAAGTTCCATTCAAAACCAATTAAAATGGCAAACTCACCCTTCTTGCTAACGAGCTAACGAGCTAACAGTCCAGCGTTGCATCCATTCACATCGCAGGAATATGTGTGTCTCCAGAACAACACAGTGAGCGCCGTGTGTGTGTGTGTGTGTGTGTGTGTGTACGTGTGTGTAACACTCCATTGTCCTCTAACATCCCGAACTTAACATTGCCCGCCATACCTTTTTGTTTTTTGTGTTGTTTGTTTGGCTGTTTGTTTTGCAGCTCTCTTCGCCTTTACTCACAGGGTAACCGGGATAAGGTGCCAGCCCCAAGGTTAGCTCCACATGCTTCTTCAACGTAATCTCGCAAGACACGCCATCCTCCGAATCCACATATTTAAAGAGCGCACAGCCTGACCCTGACGGCGGCCATCTTGTCTGCTCCATGTCCAACCTGAGTTACCGGTGGCGTGTTTAGTGTCTCATTAAAATGCAGCCTGCCTCTCTGGAATAATAATGAAGGCCTCAAGCTGAAATCTATATGGTTTAATTAAGGGATCAGTGTCGCATCCACATCGGCTCAACAGACGATTACAATATGTTCTGAAAGTAGACACAGATTTAAGACAATGGGAATAATAATATAAGTGTTTTCCAGATGGTAAGTCGCACTTTTTTCAGTTTGGACGAGGTGCGACTTATACTCAGATGCGACTTAAATGTGAAATATACAGTGGTCCCTCGTTTATCGCGGAGGTTACGCTCTAAAAATACGTAGTCAGCTTTATTTTTTACAATTATTCTATATATTTAAGGCTATAAAACGCCTCACCACACACTTTATACACTTTTCTTAGACAGACATTAGCATTTTCTCACATTTCTCTCGTTTAATTGATTAATAATGATGATATTTCACTGTTCCTCTGACCGTGCGTCTTCGTCCTGGCGTCGCTTCGCTGTAGTATCGATCAAACATTAATTAATTTATTTTATTATTTTATTATTGAACATTCTGCGCGGGTTGACACCTGGTTTTGTGTTGTCCGTTGGTGTTACTCGTGTATTTTTACTGATGAGAAAATAACTTCCACTGGATTCCGATGTAAAAAGACAGTTACAAAATTTAAATCCTTCCTTTTTTACAGAAGTAATCAAACCAAGTCATTCTCAAAAATAAACAATAGTACGGTAAGAAAACCATTTGGCTGCGTCTTTATGCGCTGCCTCGACACAGCACCTTTCTCAAGCGTGTGCTCTTTTCCTCGTACGTGCTGTCGCTCTTAAAGTGACAGTAACATATTTACGTAAAACTTAAATAATAACAGTTCTAAGATATTTTAACATCAACATTGACACAATAAAATAAATGGAGCTTATTAGCTTTTATAAATCAAATATTAAATCTACCAATATGAAATTACGGCATTTATAGTAAAATATCAACGCTCTGTAAATTTGCAGCACTATTATATATGAATTAAATTTGGCTCCCACACAGACGGAGGAGATCGATTGACGGTGGTGTGCAGTGCCTTGGCCGGTCAGGACGCACAGCACAATACGCATTCATACACTGTAAAAAAGTGTGTAAAATTGCACTGGGAAAACCTGCGAAACAGCGAGAACGTAACGCGCATGTGTCAAACTCAAGGCCCAGGAGCCAAATGTGGCCCGCCATGTTATTTAATGTGGCCCGCGACGAGGTAAATTTAAATGTATGTCATGTTAAAATGTCAGTTTATCAGAAGTTACGCAGTTACACAGACATGTTTTTTATATCTTTGCAAATTTGACACGAAACATTTTACTGATGTGGTGAAATTGAGTTTGACATCACTGCCGTAAAGGGTGAACCGCGACATAGAGACGGACCACTGTATGTTTTTTTTCTTCATTATTATGCATTTTTGGCTGGGGGGACTTGTACTCCGGTGCGACTTATACTCCGGTGTGTTATTTAATACAGCTGTCCGCACAAACACTTTACTTTGCCTCCGCCCTCTCCTATTGGTCAACTTCTGATGGGCGTGAGTGACTGACAGCTGGATCAACTAATCAAAATGAAGAGTGAACATTCAGAAGAAACAGATCACTTTATTGGTTTATTTGTCTTTTAAAGGCAGTAGAAAAAATAGTCTAAATAGTCTACATGAATGGTGACGACATGGACATTATACTCGTTTTTCCCCGCGTTACATCTGTAGCATATTGCACACGGGGACTTTTTTGAAACCGCGGTCAAGGTTAGCTAACCAACTACATTTGCAGTGTCACTGTTTTGAATCGGGTCCAAAGTGTCAGGCAACCTAATAGTTTTTCCAATCTATAGTACTTGTAGAATTTAGAGGGAATTGGGGTTGTAAAGGTAATTGTTCTGACAACCAATCAGGGCGTTCTGGCAGGAACAATAAAGCTGGGAGGAATTAAAACTCTTCAACAGTTAGAAAAATGGAAAGGCCAAATCTCAACACTACAGCTACTTAAGGGGAAAACTATTATGTGGAAACAATATCAAGTAATATAATATAAGCAGGTCTGCGCATAAATCAACCTGTATTGTTTGAAGCACTTTGAGAACAGTCAAGGAGAACAAAGACTTTTCAACACAACCCAATACATTCAAAACAGCAGAATAAAATAAAAATGGTTCGCTAAGTTTTGAAGGATGTTTTTAAAAGGCGTTTGTCAGTAGCCGTACTCTAATAATCCAAAGACGTGGTTCAATCTCGTGCAGTGGAGCAAGACACTTCAGCTGCTTTGGTACGTGTAAATCAAAAAGAAACCACTACGTCTCAATCTGGACAGAGCTTTGGTACAATCTTTTGAATCTATATATATATTTTTTTTTTCAACACAATTCCCCCTACGTTTTAGTTGCAGTAAATTGTATTAAACTTAACAAAACCTTTTCCTCAAATTCCCATCTTGATGTGTCGCTTTACGTTTTCATGTTTTTATCCATGACTAGAACTGGCTCCAAAAGTACTCTGGTTTATGTAGTAGTAATCAATATTGGATGAAGTACGCAGTTGGGCTACTTAAGTAAAAGTACAGATACAGAAGCAAAAAGTATCACAGGAAAAAAATCTACTTAAGTTAATATGTTTAAGTACTCGTTTAAAAATGTACTGTACAGTGGTCCCTTGTTTATCGCGGGGGTTACGTTCCAAAAATAACCCACAATAGGTGAATTGTGAAGTCGATCTGCTTTATTTTTTACAGTTATTCTCTATGTTTTTGGCTGTAAAACCCCTCACCACACACTTTATACACTTTTCTCACACAGGCGTTAACATTTTCTCACATTTCTCTCTTGTTTAAACACAAAGTTCAAACCTTCGTAGGCGTCTTTGTCGGTGCAGAACGTTTCATCGACATTGTGGGTTTTGTCGGGGAGAAAACAAATCGCAAACGTACAGCACTTCAGAGTCACACTGCGATCCAACGTTTATGTAAATATGTCTGAACACATTCTGTACTGTACAGGAGACACGGCACGGAGGAGACGGATGGACAATGGTCTACAGTCTAACAGCCAATCAGGACGCAGAACACAATGCACGTTCAGACGATGTAAAAAAAACATGGAAAATTGCTCTAAAAATGTCGACGAAACAGCGAGACGGCGAAAGGTGAACCGCGATATAGCGAGGGACAACTGTAACGCGATGTAAAAGTAAAAGTGTGGTTAATTAGTTTAAGTGTTAAATGTAGTGATATTGATTAAAAGTGATAGATATTTTGGTCAACAGCAGCGATATTAATCAATTTAATAATATTTCCCATGAATTTTGTTGGATTTATTTTTGTTTTGTTTTTGCTTAAAGCTGAAACTTGATAAAAAGATAAACATGATAAAAAAATCACATGAAAACTTAGCATTTTTTACTTTTCAGTTTAGTTCAAAAATGTGGTGGAAAGTACAGATCCCTGCTTTTAAATGTACTGAAGTTAAAATAAAAAGTACCCACTGCAAAATGTACTTAAGTATAGTACAGATACCTGAAAATTCTACTTAAATACAGTACTTTTCTGCTTGTACTTCATTACCCTCCACCACTGGTTGTACTGCACTATATATATCAACAGTTATGTCTAAGTAAATCCTAAAATCCCATCTGTTTATTACACTAACACCGTGTCATTCTTTCCTCCACTTAACCATTCTATCAGTCACCAAACTAACAAAAGCCCTTGATCACGTCGCCCCCATCTCGTCCGTGGGCATGTCCGGCGTGAGGGTTATCATCACGTAGCATGTTTCCAACGCGGAATTCACTCACGCTAAGTTTAGCCCTCCAGCTGCTGCGGACATGTTTATCCAGCGTGTCCTTTTGGGTTAATGGAGTCTAGCCCCGTCTCCTGATCTCCCTGCCAGAACCCACTCTTAAATATACCCTCTGATGATGGCGGTCTGTGATCCTGCTAATCAAATTCTCACTATACGCCGGAATAACAAGTAGCTAGCAATAGTCTCGGGCGCGTCGGCAGGCTTTCCCATCCATCCAAGGTCTAATTAACTTTGGGTTCGAGACTTAACTCCGGACAAATTGGTCTTTTTTAAATGTGTAATTGTGAACACTGCCAGCGCCCGGTGTTAACACAAAGGCTTCAGTGCGCTAACAATGCTTCCTTTGTAGTCGCGGGGAGATGTTATCAAGGGCAGGTTAGGATTCAAACTTCGGAGACTTTGAATTTGGAGTAAGTTGAAACACGAGGAGCGGTGGTTATCGTTATCGCACGCCGCTCGGAGCATGAATAGGCAGTTGTGGCTATGCAATTAGATTAAAACGCACATACTGAGTCATACGAGCGCAAGGAAATGTCCTGAAACAGAAACAGGCCGGGCTCAGAAAGTAGAAAAGATACATATAATTTCAACATCTGTCAAAGAAATGATTGCAGTTTGATTCGTAGAAGCGGAAGAGGAAATATATGCATAAAAATATATAAAGTTTTCCGTGTTACGTGTAGCGGTGGTAGTTGAAACTAAAATATGACTCAGAGCAACGCGAGATAGGCCCATGGGTTTCAGAATGATGAAAAATTAGGACTCTTGTCAAAGTAATTCGATTAAATTTAATACAAAACATTATATCTTTTGTATGGTGGAAAAAATGTCACATATAACAGGAAGCTGAAACCCATTTGAATGAAAAAATGATGCTAATTTAAATATTATGACCTACTTTACCCCTGCTGTGTTGTATAAATTATGAATAGGGGTAATTGCCGTTTTTATGACAAATAGGAAACCTGCTGCTTTTGCTAAATAACACGCAGAAAAATACAAAGGAAATCAATATTAAAGGGCTCATGTGACACTATTTTCTGGTTTGTGTTATAATGTTGTTTCCTCGTCGCAAACAGACCTGGAGTTGTGTTTTGTTTCATTCATTTTTAACACGCAAACCCTGCGCATTCAGCCTGAGTTCTTCTCTCAAACTGAAAACACTCTGTTCCACCTTGTGATGTCATCATGATACAGGAAGTGCTCCACTGTGTTTTTAAACTCCATTCACCTTCACTGGATGATTTCAGTCCTAGAATTGCCAGTCTGTACTAAACAAAAGGTAAAATGTAGCTATTAACTTTAAAACTACCACTTCATGACATCACGAGGTGGAACAGAGCAGTTTGAGCTTTGGAGATGTTACAGACTAATAGTAAAGTAGTAAAAACACAACTCCAGGTATGTTTTTGATGACGTAACAGCATTATAACATAACTTAGAGCTCAAAAGAGTACATTTTTGGGTACTATGTGTATTTTCTGGACTATAAGACGCACTTTTTTTTTTTCTTTTCATAGTTTGGTTGAGGGTGCGACTTATACTCAGATGCGACGTATTTGCGGAATATAAGTCGCATCTGAGTATATAATCTCACATCTTCACTACGCTCACACTGACAATCTGACGACCGTGTTATAGTCCAGAAAATAGGGTAAAATTGAACCTTTAATCACGTATATTCGCAAACAAACACCATATTTATTACCATATTTTAGCAGCAGTGTAGTCCACCAATATGACTTTACATTTCACTTATACACACTCAAATCGCTCAAACATTTTATAAGATATCGTAGACGTTTGCTTGTCCAACGGCACAAAAACAGCGTCAGTGTCAGCAGCAGAGATCCAACCGCCAACTGCAACGTTTGAACAAGTAGATTTCCGTCTGTGGACCCCATTCTGATCTCCGATTGGTTGTCAAAATATCCAACCTCTAATCACCAAAACGTATAAATTACAGTATTACAGCCCGTCCTTTTTTTCGTCAACGTGTAACTACTGCTTTTAATACAACGACTTTCAGTTCAAACCCTGTGTATTGTTGTAAACCGCTAACGTCGCTCACGAGTAATTGCGCGAGCAGGTGTGACTGGCTGTCTGCTGTTTTCTTTATCAGCGCTCGCACACGCCTCGACTCACAAGCCCCTCCCTTTCTCGGTTTTTAATTAAGTCTTGTGATTGCACAGTATTATGACAGAACTAATGAAGCTTTTAATGAATATTAGTAACAGTTGGCTGACATGCTTTACAGCGAGCCGCGCACAGATAAGCCAGGTTAGCTGTTAGCGCCTCCTCGCTAAAATGGCCGACACCCATAATCAAAGTGTTAATTGTTTTATGGCGAATCTTAAGGGGCCGATTTTACCCGTTTTGGCTGCGATCCAAAGTTTATCAGCGACTCCGAAGGAACTATCAGGCAAATGACTTTACTTAGCGCCGAAATGTTGGGCGAGTAATTTGTATTGTACGGGCTTTCAATAATTTAACGCAAGCAAGGGCGATAAAAGTTCCCCCAAGCTTATCCTCAGTGTAATGTGGAGGAATCTATAATGTACTTAGCCCAAAATGACTCCCCATTAGCATTAGTCAGTGATAATCAGGGTGTCCCACGGAGAGAGCGGGAACATTGTCTTCAGAACGGAGGCATCGCTCTGAACTGTAATAAAAAAGGTTATTCGAAGCTCAGAGGTTGTTAAAAATACAACCGCACAAAAGTCCCTAGCGGTGCGTCGTTTACGTTCCGCGGGGGCAGGCTGATATAAACATTTAGCGCGTACGTCCGCTCCGAAAAACAACACAAGAATCACACTCATTTCCGTGTCTTGCCCAAAGGTTCAACATCAGAAAACGACGTCAGAAGTGAGAAAATTCAGCGATGTTTTTTTTTTTTTTTTTTTGAGGAGAAAGTGAACAATATTTCAACTGTTGGTAGAAATAAAATGTTTAATATTGGTGAATTTTTTTGAATGTGGTGTAGCTTAAAGGTGCACTGTGTAACTTTTCTGTTGACATCTGCCTGTCTCCATGTTTTCGCTTTGACTGGAATGTTCCACAGTGTTCTCGCAAGACCCGAGCTCTTGCATGTCATGTTTTTATTAATTTCTCATTGTTATTTGAGCTGATTGGACCTGATGAGTGTAAAAATAAAGAATTATGAGAAAAATGATGCGCACATATGAGGACATTGGTTCTACTTTTTAATAATTTTGATTAAAAAATAAAATCACAGTTGAATAATGATTTGCAAAAACTATTTATAAAGTGCCTGAACATAGCAATATTTTTCCTGAGTGTAAAAACAAAATGAGAAACAACAATTGTGCCTCTTGGAACAATGTGGCTCATTTGAAGTGCTACAAACACATATGCCTTTAACAAACTCCACCTTGAATCTAAACTAATCAAATCAAATCAAACATTATTCAACTGTTGTAAGGTTGTACGCAACATTTCTATCATGACTGAAAGGGTTTTTTTTAGGCTGAAGCAAAAAATACTTATAATGACTAACCCATTTTAATAATAACATGCAGGAATTCAAAGAAAAGCAGCATCAGTTCTACAATAAATGACTCACTATTTAATCAAAAGAAAATACAAACCACGACAGCTCACATGAATCATTCCTGAGTCCTGTAATTTTCAAAAAGTAATGTTTTATTTCATAGTTGTAATAAACTATTTTTCATGTTTCATGTCCTCATATCTGGACGCCAGGACTTTGTAGAGAAAAAAAAATGTATTGTGGGCTAGACAACCCAAAAATACATGAAAAAACCTGTATTCCTTGTCTCCAGGGAGATGGATAAGGTTAATGCCTGTGAAACATTCCAAGGACATCAAAATATCCTTAACCAACACTTGCAATATTGGACATTTTAAAGAGCCCATGTTACACTATTTTATGATCTATATTATAATGTTTCTTCATCACAAACAGACCTGGAGTTGTGCTTTGTTTCATTCACACGTTTAACACACAAACTCTTCACATTTAGGCTGTTTTCTTCTCTCAAACACTCTGTTCCACCTTGTGATGTCATGATGTAATACAGGAAGTGCTCCACTGTGTTTCGAAACTCCACACACCTTCACTAGAATCATTTGGATCATTTCAGCCCTAGGAAATCACCAATCTGTATTAAACAAAAAGTAAAAAGCAGCTCAAACAACTCCAGGTTACTTTTTTGATGAGTTAACAGCTTTAAAACACGGCTTAAACGTCACAACAGTCACTTTTGTGCAATATGGGACCTTTAAGATTAACACTAGATTTACGGAAATGACTCAAACAAACAAACTAACCACCGTGTTTTCTTCTTAAATGTTTTGTTTTTAGCCGTGTGCCAGGCAGGATGCAAGCACGGAGAATGTGTGGGACCAGACAAGTGCAAATGCCACGCGGGCTTCACCGGCAAGACCTGCAATCAAGGTGAGCACCAGGCGGAACGTGACCCCGATATCACTCACTCACACCGAAATGGACACGCTAAGTTATGGTCACACAAGACGTATTATGGCTCCAAATACCCTTCCTTTACAATAGACCCGCGCAATAGGGGTCAAGGTGTCGGCTATGAAGTTATATGACATCGTTTAGAAAGGTATTTTTTGCCTTTTAGAACATGATGGACGGTAGATTGGACGGACGGGTTTTAGAGGGGAAAGAAAGAGAAATGGTCACTCTTATAGGTTGTGTTGGGTTCGTCCTCGTTTTTCTATCCAAGAAAACAAAAAAAAAAGGATTAAAGAGGTTCATGCTGATGGGTTTAAAGCTGTAGCTCAGTTGGTGGAGTGTTTGGCAACTGATCTGAAGGTTGGAGGTTCGATTCCACTCTCGACATAAAAAATTATTTGTTTTGCACACAAGGTAATTCAAAGTGTTTTACAGAATAAGAAAGACATTAAAATCGCAAAACAACAAATGAAAACATGATTAATCACAAATAATCATCATAAAATTAACATTAAAGGAGAAAAGTGCAGATTAAAAACCTTTCCGTCATATGCACAGCTAAACAGAACTGTTTTGAGCCTGGATTTAAACATTGTCAAAGTCGAGTCTGTGTCACATCTTCAGGAAGAATGTTCAGGTTTTAACTCCAGAAAACTGAAATTCAACATGTTTAGTCCCGGTTTAGTCCCGGTTTAGTCCCGGTTTAGTCCCGGTTTAGTCTTGGTTTAGTCTTGGTTTAGTGCTGCTTTAGTCCTGCTTTAGTCCTGCTTTAGTCCCGGTTTAGTCCCGGTTTAGTCCCGGTTTAATCCTGGTTTAGTCCTGGTTTAGCCCTGGTTTAGTTTGTCCACAAGCAGAGCTGCTTTAAAGTCTATTCTTTTAGCCACAGGAGCCAGTGCAGAGACTTGAGTTGAAGTACTTCCTGGTTCTAGACCTGAGCACAGGACACATGTGTGAAGTACTTCCTGGTTCTAGACCTGAGCACAGGACACATGTGTGAAGTACTTCCTGGTTCTAGTCCTGACCCAAGCAGCAGTGTTCTGGACTGTTCTGTCTTAAGGCTCGTGTGGAGAGTCCAGTGAACAGGACGTTACAATCGTCTAACCTACTGGACACAAACGCATGGATACGTCTCTAAGCCTCAACCAAACAAAACATCATTGGTTGCGAGGTCAGATCCAGTGACCCGTAGGATGGTGGTGTGTTTCTTGCTTCCACAGATGAATGCTGTCATTGTGTCTTTAGGCAAGACACTTAACCCACCTCGCCCCTAGTGTCTGTTTACACTGGTGTGCGAATGTGTATGTGAATGAGTGAGTGCTTCCTTGATGTAAAGACCTTTAAGTACCTTGAAGATGCAAAAGCGCTGATTAAAAATATGACCATTTAAATTCTTCATGTATTTTCTAAGTATTTCTTTAGCTTCTAGTGCAATAATAAACACAATTTGAATTCTATTTTCCATGGATTTCAGAATGATGAAGATTTAGTACTCTTGCCATAGTAATTAACCATTTAAAACTAAATATTATATCTTTTCAATGGGGAAAAAGTCCTCAAAATGTCACCTATAACAGGAAGCTGAAACGTATGAACACTATATTGTTATTGTCAAAAGTTCCACATCAAAGGCTGGACTATAGACCAGAGTTTCTAAAGTAGATTTGCCCTCATCATGGATTCTTTCTTGTGTGGACAGTGCCATATAATGCATTACAATCACTTTCTTTGATGTGGAAATGGAAATTTGCCATGCATTGTGCTGCTGCGAGAAGAAACTCCAAAGATATATGGAGGATACTGAAAGATTTCATACTTCCTGTCCCTTCTCACCATGGAAACTTCACCTGCTGTTGTGCTGATGTGTGCATTTTTAGCCCAAGCGAAGGGGAAAAACTGCCTTGAGCGATGTCATCATTGTTTACTACAGCTCGATTTTTAACCTTCCGAAAAAAAAGAATAGAGGCGGCGCGTGGTCCTCCAGTCCGATCCCTGGAGCGCCCCCTCTCTGCTGCTGATAACATCTCAATTACTCACAGGAGGTAACTGCCCGGCCCGGTGCAAACCCCTGCGATTTCTATCACAATACTACAGCAATTACTTACTACGGTGTTGAGAAAAAGCCAACAAAAAGAGCAGTGTTCGTTGAGACTGGGATCACTGTGAGTGTGTAATTAAAAACAAGGATAAAGGTTTTGTCATGTGGATTTTTATACAGAGGGATACAGAAGTAGTACTGTACTTTTTTAGGTATTTATCCTTCTACTAAGTCAATTTTACAGTGGATACTTTTTACTTTTACTTCACTATTGTACATTTGAGAGCAGGTATCTGTACTTTATACTCCACTACATGTTTTAACGGAAAACTAAAGTACTTTTCCTATGATTTGAGGCCTTATTTTGATCATGTTCTTAGTAAAGTTGACTAAAGTTTTCGAGTTCAAGCTTCAACTTTGAGCAAACAAAAATAAAATACGCAAAATTCATGAGAAAACTTAATAAATGTATTGATACTGTTACTGTTTTACCAAAATATGAATCAGTTTTGAATTAATATGAAACACGAACACATGAAATACTTGTACGTTTTACTCCTAAAGCACATTTTTAAACCGGTACTTAAATAGTTTTACTTAAGTCGATTTTTTCATGTGATACTTTTACTTTTACTTGAGTAACTTTTCACCTCTGTATCTTTAATTTTACTTAAGTAACAAAATCGAGTACTTCATCCACCTCTGGCTGCGTCTCAAACCAGGGTCAGAGTTTAGTTTAATGCTTCGCTCACTGATTCTAAAGAAATCAACAATGTTTTTTTCATTTTAATTGAATGTAATAACTTTATTTTGTGTGTTATTCAGACAATATTTCATAATGTATCAGGAATGTGCTAAAATGTTGCTGTAAATGTCTTAAGGTCCAGGTTTAAGTGGATGGACCATTAAAATGTCTCTAAGATCATTTTATAAACTTGTTCGGGAGATTGCACTAGACATTTCTTTTTAAATAATTTTTCATTTTAATAGTTTTTATTTCAGGTGATAGAGTATTTGTCCTCTGATCCGAAGGTTGGCAGTTCGAATCCACAGATGAATGTTGTCAAGTCCTTTGGCAAGACAAAGCGTTCCATAAAAATGTGACTTTTTACCATTTGCACATCTCCAAAACAACTATTTAAATATTTTTCACTATATTACCCCGTCCCGTAGTCTCCTGTGATATTTTTTCTTTGTTTTTTCCTCGTAAACAGCCATATTTGTTGTGATACGGATCATGCACGTCCCTGATAGGCGTGATTCATGTGGTTTAGCCAATGTAGGGTGACCAGACGTCCCTATGTAGCCGGGACAGTCCCACCTGATTTATCCAAAACCATTGATTTCCTGCAGTTTTATACAAAAAATGTCCCCGGTGTTCCAATTTTTGACCAATTTAATACCTGCCAACAGAAAAAGAATGTTTTTTTTTAGCTAAAATGCAGAAAACAGTGCTTGAAAATGAGCGTAAGGCTAAAAAAAGTCCCTCAGATCATACACTGACCCATAAGTGAGGTGAGAATGGACAATGTTACGTGTTCTTTTAACAATTTTATTTATACCAACCATGTCAACCATCCCAACCCGGGTGTGTCCCAGTTTTGAATCTTGAATATGCGGTCACCCTACGCCCATCTGAACTGGGACTGGTTCAACACTGACCCGACCGTCTTCATAAAGTACTGGAGAAGTTTGTATTCTGCATCCCAACTAAAAAGTGGGGGGCGGTGCTGAAATCCTTTCCGGAATGTTCCAGATGACTCGCGGTGCATTGCGGGGCTATAGGTGGCTCCCGTCTGGCTATATACTTTGTCTTAATCTGCAACAAAGGCGCAGCCAAAAAGGATTGGTGTCCCATATCCCACTACAATAGCGGCGGCTGCCACTGATCTGGGGGCCGGCTTATCTGACAAACGCGATTTGGAGACCTTTTAAAGATGAAACTGTACCGTTCAAGTGCTCAACAATCTCCCATTTGTCCAGTAAGCTTTTGAGAGCTCACTTTTTATTTCGACCAGAGTGGCACGCTTGCCCTTTCAGCTATTCCCTCCCGATAACACTTGATCTATTTTATTTATTTATTTTTTTTTATAACAGTGCGAAAGCTTTGGAGACGTGTTGAAACGCGATCAAATACTGTTGTTGTTGCCACTTTTCAGGATGTGGTGGACTGGGAATGGATTAGGGACAATAATCATTTGTGTTGTTTCTTGGTTTGAACCAGGAGTGACGTGAAATTGAATTCTCTATTTGGAAGGACAGACCAAAAATGTTCCACAGCGGGCCATTAAAAGAGGAGAGAGGGAGGTCCAGCGGCTCGGAGTTGACTCATGTCTCAACAAGCAACATGTTTATTTTTCTCTTTGTGCAGGATATTCTCTTAGACCTTCAGTATATGTGAGTCTGGTTCACTTCATATCACCTTGCGTCAACTATTTATTTAGGTAAAGGTGCACTATGTAACTTTTCTGATGCAAGTCCTCATTATGGCATTGAGCTCTTACCTCAAGACCAGCAACTGACGTCACCAGGCCAAGTTACAGGTCAAATCTGTGAAAAAGCGAGCCAGCGCACAGTTAGAATGCATTTTTATCAAGATACATTTTCTTTAGAAATATCACCTGTAATTTGATAAACGAACGATTTAAAATGTGCAAATTATAACATAACGATCCACGGGCGTCATAGATTATAATTGTACAGTTGTCCCTTGCTATATCGCGCGTCACCTTTCGCGGTTTCGCTGTTTTGTCACAATTTTACATGCTTTTTTTACATCGTATGAGCGTGCGTTGTGTTCTGCGTCCTGATTGGCTGTTGGACTGTAGACCATTGTCCATCAGTCTCCTCCATGCCGTGTCTCCTGTACGGTACAGAATGTGTTCAGACAAATTTACATAAACGTTGGATCGCAGTGTGACTCTGAAGTGCTGTACGTTTGCAATTTGTTTTCTCCCCGACAAAACCCACAATGTCGATGAAACGTTCTGCACCGACAAAGACGCCGACGAAGGTTTGAACTTTGTGTTTAAACAAGAGAGAAATGTGAGAAAATGTTAATGTCTGTGTGAGAAAAGTGTATAACGTGTGTGGTGAGGGGTTTTACAGACAAAAACATATAGAATAATTGTAAAAAAAATAAAAAAAAATAAAGCAGAGACACAAGCACATTAAGTCTTCTTCAAGGACATACTGTGGAACGTTCCAGGCAAAGACGCAACTATCAGATCCTCCACCACCAGAAAAGTTACATAGTTTACTTTTGTATTTGTTCTGATACTAAAATAAGTGCATTGATACAAGGTGGGAGTGTACATTTTCTTATCTATACAGCAGCAGAAACCAAACAACCCACACAATCTGATTCAATAAATACGAGGAGCCGCAGAGGAGTCAGCCGGGCTTAAACTGTGACTCGCTACAGAGGCACAAAGCGGCGACTATTCACAGACAGTGTAACATCCTGTCCCCTTCAGAGCGTCCATCCATCTGGAGCAGGCAGACCAAGCGCCCTGAGTGAGAACTGATGTCTGACCTCAGCGACGCCAAGGTCAAGTAGAAAACGCACAGAACAAGAGGCTTAAAGGGCCTGTGTTACGCCGTTTTCTGATCTGTTATAATGTCGTCTTCTCGTCGCAAACAGACCTGGAGTTGTGTTTTGTTTCATTCGCACATGTTTAACACACAAACCCTGCATATTTACATAGACAGAGTTCTTCTCTCAAACAGAAAACACTCTGTTCCACCTCGTGATGTCATCATGAGGTAATACAGGAAGTGCTCGAGTGTGTTTGTAAACTCCATACAACTTCACTAAAATCATTTGGATAATTTCAGCCCTGGAACTGCCAGTCTCTGCTGAACTAAAGGTAAAATGTAGCTGTTAACTTGAAAACTACCACTTCATGACATCACAAGGTGGAACAGAGCATCTTGTACTTTGGAAATGTAGACAGACTGATAATAAAGTGTGACTCAAACATGTGTGAATGAAACGAAACACAACTCCAGCTGTGTTTTTGAGGATGTAACAACATTATAATATGGATTAAAAGCTCATAAGAACCCACTTTGTGCAATATATCACCTTTAATACTACTACTACTTCTACTACTACTACTACTAAATATTTCCTAATTCCTTAATATTTGAGTCATACCTTTCACACAGACACGAGGTTTATCAAGTTCCCAGATAAACTTAAATTCAATCGAGTTGAAAACAAATTATTAGCTGTTTTAAAATCTGTTATAGTTATACTTTTTTTTTTTTTTTTTTCATAAAGATGCATTATGTAACTTTTCTGATGGGGATTCTGCCACCTGTTTTTCTGAGAGATGCCATTACGTCTCTAATGTTCCACAGTGTTGCATTAATCTTAACTATACCTCAATCGAGACTGTAGCGCTTGAAGAATCAAAAGTTAAATTCCAGTTTTTCCATGCAAAGCTACAACATCTCCATGGAGACGAGCAAAAATGTTACAGAATGCACTTTTAATTCACACGTAAACTGTTGCACGTTCCTTCCACTATCCATCGGGTTCACAATGATAAAAAATAAGACTGTTTAATTTAATGTAAAGCAAAATGCCATGTCTTTGTAGTGGTGAAAAGTCTTCAAAATGTCTCCAGAACGAAACAGGAAGCAGAAACTCGCGAGCCGATAATTCACCGAACCCTTTGAGACGCAAACCTGAGCTGGAAGAGGCAGGCGTGAAAACATCCACGACCTGAAGCTGTGATTAACGTGACCATTAAATGCCTCGCGACAGCAAACACGCCACCACAAAGGAAGCCATCTTGTTTACACCTAAACACAACATCACCGACGCTCCTCCGGCTTAATCACAGACTCCAAGAACCCGCTAGGTTTATTTGTGAATCCAGCTCTTTTGTTTGTTTTTTTAACAAATCACTTAAGCGCCATTCGTTCCATTAGATCGTCATTAATGCTGCATTCGTGTGGTCCTCGGGAAGTCGGGATTCTGAGATAGGATGTTGGGGTTTTGACTTGTTTACATTCATTAACAGAGATTTAATAGCACTAACCTGTGAGAGCTGTTGCTGTTAGCCTTTTCTAAAGCTAAAGCTCATTTGTTTACTTAAGCTAGTACCGTTTCATCGCCGAGTAATTAAGCTTAAGCTGTAGTGTCGGATTTTTCATGCACAGATCTGTTGCTCTTATAATAATGTCCAAATGACTAAACCCATGTAAAAGAGCGCAAATGTGTGCGATAAATGAACATATCAGCTCGCCGTCTCCACGCAGCAGGTTTTGACCCGAGTTCCTGAGGACTTTTTCCAATTTCTGTGTGCGTTCATGTGCGTTTTTCAACTCGGAAAACACATATTCCTGAGTTCATGAAGGCAGCATGAAGTAATAACAAATGGCTCTGTGTACAGTCCCGCTCGGGTAGCTCACTGTTAGCATCACTACTTCCTGTCAAATTGTATCTCTATTTTTGTGGGTTTTTTTCTGTGTCGTGCTTAAATGTGTAAATACATAAAGATGTCACAGTGGACAGGGAGTTACGGGTAAATGCCACTGACAACTTGTTAAAGCCGTTTGTGTCTCAGTGCTAATGCTAATATTAAGGCATAATACATCGTTTCCTTAGAATTATAAGGTTCTATCTCTGATTTTAGTCAAAAATTGAGTTATTCATAGATTCTTGTTTGTGTTTGCGTACTGTACTCTATAAAAATATGGAGTTTGGTGCTTTTTTGAGGATTTTATGAGCAAAAACAGATGGAGTTATGAAGACTCACTTGGTGTTATGAGGTTCTGTCTGCCTGAACCAATCAGAACACAGTATAGATTTAAATTGACCAATCACAGTCAACTGCTTTGGAACGTTGCCGTTTTATCCTTGTTTAGTTGCAGAGGACAGTATTTTTGGTATAAAAGGGACATTTCAGCCCAAATTTCAGATGCATTTTTATGTATTTTGAGTCACTATGAAGGACAAACACATGATTGTTTTTCCATAAGTATAATGCTAATGTTAGCTGGTAGCTCGCTAAAGACTATTTCAATTCTAGGGAGCATTACAAATGACTTACTTTTTCATAGTCAGAAGGTTCTATCTGCAAATGACCCACTTTCACAAATGTCACGAATGTCATTTTTTTCAACTTCGACTCCCCTGAGGTTGGTCTTAATTCCCATGGATCAAATAAATGTACAACTTCTTTTATTTCTGCTGTGCAAACGATCAAAACTTGAACTCTAAATATGTCAGAAGTGCCCAGAATGCAGATCTAACCTTCTAATTCAAAGAGGAGTCATCTACATATAAAAACGATTGGATTGTCTCATTTAAAAACATAATTGGATCAGTCTGAGTAAAAGTTCGCATTAGATTTGAGACACGGCGAGCTCGTGCAGTGAGTCAATCGTGCCCACAATAATAAACATCACGTCGGCTCTTACGGAGGTTTTTTTGTGCGGTCCGATGTGGTCGAGGGAAATGGATTTATCCTCACACACAAATAAACTCGTTGTAGCGTTAACGTGTTTGGCAGTACGTCCCTCCCGTCGATCCAATCACAGTAATAAGATGATTGCTCCACGCAGGTGTCTGTAATGAGGTGCCGCTGACCCACTGTTAAGACGCTATTTTAAAATTTTCCCCCAAGGAGCCGAGTCCAAAGTGTTCAAATGTTGAAGGCAGATTAGTCATGTTCTTTCATAAGTCCGTAATGAAGAGCTATTCAAAGGTGCAGTCGGGTTTGATTGAGAGTTCGCTCAAAGGCTCAGTACTTAATTACTCCAATTTTGATTTGTTTGATTTAATATCGGCCCATTTCAAGTTTATCTGAATGTGTGAAAATGTAGATAGGCAGAAACTGTGGCTTTGTTATTGGAGTGGAAAATGTATTTACAGTGGTCCCTCGTTTATCGTGGAGGTTACGTTCTAAAAATAACCCGCAAAAGGCGAAATCCGCTTTATTTTTTTACACTTATTCTATGTTTTTTGCTGTAAAACCCCTCACCACACACTTTATACACTTTTCTCACACAGGCGTTAACATTTTCTCACATTTCTCTCTCGTTTAAACGCAAAGTTCAAACCTTCGTCGGCGCCTTTGTCGGTGCAGAACGTTTCATCGACATTGTGGGTTTTGTCGGGGAGAAAACAAATTGCAAACGTACAGCACTTCAGAGTCACACTGCGATCCAACGTTTATGTAAATTTGTCTGAACACATTCTGTACTGAACAGGAGACACGGCACGGAGGAGACGGATGGACAATGGTCTACAGTCCAACAGCCAATCAGGACGCAGAACACAATGCACGTTCATAAAATTGCACCAAAAACAATCAGCGAAACAGCGAGACCGTGAAAGGTGAACCGCAATATAGCGAGGGACAACTGCATCACACTTTTGGGCCAAAACAAGGAAGTTTAATTGGTTGTTTCTGGTTGTTTCTATTATAATGTTATTCTGTGTTTCTTGGACTTGACTAGGAGAAAAGGGATTCTACTTTTACTTCAACCTAAACTTCTAACTATAGTGAAATATTAGTTATATTCAGTTTGAGCTAATTGGATTTTACCTGATAAAAAGTCAAGTTGGTTAAGGACATTGTCTTTTGTCGTTTACCCGCTCGAACTCGTCCTCCTGCACTCTCGTTTTCACCTATCCTTAATATTTTTTTTCCATACTTAAGATTCACCAACACTGCATGACCATTTTAGCTTAAATTTAAGAAAAAAAAAAATCACTTTATGGATCAATAATTCACAGTAGCTACAGATATAGAGACCGTGAAGGGACAGGTGGGAATCTGTACCGCAGTTTTCAACCGCAACAAAAGAAACAAGTCCGCTCAACTTCGCTTCAGTCGTTTTCGAGCAATATCGCAGTTTAAATGTTCTAAATATAACATAATGATCCACAGATGTCACAGATTATAACTATATAACCCACAAAAGCATCATTTGTCGTCTTTCGAGAACGTTAATAATAATAAAAGTCCTCTTGTGGCAGTGATCTCATGTATTGAGATAATGAGGTCATATTTTCCCACCTTTTTAAAAGCACTTAAAGGCTCCGTAAGCGATCTGCCTGCGCCTGTTTACACTGGTGCAGCTTTTAGTGAGGCAGCTGCAAGTCTTCACTCTATCTTATCCTTTTGTGTGTTTTCATTTCATTATCTGCTCTCTTCTCTCTTCATCTCGTTTCACGGCATGCGAGGTTTGGTATTAATTAAAAAAATATAATTAGATATTCCGCATTTGTCATTTAACTCCACCGTGCAAAGGAAAAAAAAAACAAGGTTGCTCTTTTGGATATAAACGTGTTACCGAAACGAGATGGCACAGCAGCCAAGTATCTCTTAATATAATAGAAAATCCTTGACCCTTCTAAATGAGGAAGTCAGGGATGTTCTTTGCGGTTTCTTGATGAGAGCTGTTTGTATTCAACGCCAACGCCACCAGCAAATCATCTGTTGGACCGTCAAGGGCAGTCAGGGCAATTTTGTTTGAACAACGGGAGAAGGACGGAAACTCCTCTCAAAGAAGAAGCTGTGTGAAGAATAGAAACTCTTAATATGCAAGAAAGTCTTCATCAGTTTGAATCTGGAAGGAATCTTTTACTTTTTCAGAGGAAAAAACACTTGTTGCAATGGGCACAATGACAGTGAAAGAGTAAATAATTGCACAGAGGGGCCCATAAAGTCTCTTTACAATTTAAAATCCTAATTAAAAAGGTAATTGATAAGAAAAATGGGTCACACACTCTAATATTTAGCTTTGATTACGTCCCGCATTCTCGATTTCGCTTCTGCAACGTCACAAGATTTATTTCCATCCAGTGTTGCATTAATTTTTCACCCAGATGTTGCACTGATGCTGGTCGAGTCTGACGCTGCTCAAAGCTTCTCCAGCACATCCCAAAGATTCTCAATGGGGTTAAGGTCTGGACTCTGTGTTGGACAATCCATGTGTGAAAATGACGTCTCATGCTCCTGATCCACTCTGTCACAATTTGAGCCCGATGAATCCTGGCATTGTCATCTTGGAATATGCCCGTGTCGTCAGGGAAGAAAAAATCCACTGATGGAATAACCTGGTCATTCAGTATATTCAGGTGTCAGCTGACCTCATTCTGCTGAACCTAGACCGGACCAACTGCAGGAACCCCAACATATTTGCTTAGTTAAATCCAGGTGGCGACTTTTTTCTCCACAAATTGGGGTCTGCGTGTTTGTGAGTTCCTCCTCCAGATCGTTGGATTGGAAAGGAAAGACCAAATCCGTAGCCTCCGCGTTCACCAGATCTCACACCTCTGGATTTCTTTCTATGGGGCAGTGTTAAATATATCGTGTTTCGAGCAAAGGTACGGGACAAAGATAAAGATGCAACTGCGACCATTGATGAGGCTCTGCTGCAGCGAACATGGCAAGAAATCCACGAAAGAAAGAAGTCCAGATGTGCTTCGTACGACTAATGGAGCCCATATAGAAGTGGATTAAATGAGGTAAAACACTTTGGAAAACACTGAGTATGGAACAAGTCTGATTAAGATATCTTTGTAATCATTTTTTAATTGTGAATAGACTTTATGAACACCCTGTATGAGATCAGTGTTAACAAATTCAACTCTTTTCTGTTAAAGGAGACGTATTATGTCAAATATCCTGAAAATGGTTCACCCCTCAGACTTGTATTTTCGCTGATTCGAGTAAGTTTGAATAATCCTGTATTGTCCTGCATTTGGAGCTTAAGATCCCTATCCCGCCCACATCCCAGCACTTAGTTCCAAAATCTAGCTTAGCCCTTCGAAAATAAAACCAGATTGCAGTGTACTCGGGTTATGGTTCAGTACCAAAAAGAAAGCATAATCTTCTTTAACACTGCATTGAGCGTGTCTTTCACCGAGAAACACCCAATTCAGCGAGTAACAAAAGCGCACACGTCTATTGTTGGTTCTAATTTACCTGCCCACAGCACCAAACAGATAGCACTGTATTATTTCATGACAGGTTATCTGGAACGTGATACATCTTTTTGTCTAAACCGATTGTCTCACCTCTACATTTTCCGGTGTCCATGCCAATCTCTGCACGCCATTTTGACTCTCCTTAGCTCCGAGTCTATCCCCGTCCGGTGCTTCCGTTGAGTTAGCTGCAGTTTATTGTGGACTTGTATTGAGCTAAAACCCATTCTAAAAGATTCATTCAACTTGCGACTATAGTCTCTGTTGTGCAATGTTCTCCTGAAAAGCAAAAACTCAAAAGCACGAGGGGAAAAAGTAAAACAGCTTTCACGACTAAACCAATACCGCGGCGACAGGATGAGCAAAAATATCAGGCTTTAAAGGAACCGTACGCAAGATTTTGATTTTAAATTCCATCAACGTGGTCCAACTGTGTCCCCAGATACGAGGCAGGTTTGTTCAAAGTAAATACGGACATTGGACGTGGTGGCGTTTTGGTTCTCAACATCATAATCCAGTCAGAAAGCAGAATCAGCCGCAAGTGAGTTTCATTTGTTGCCAGTTTCAAAGCTGAAATCCAGTTGGAAAGCTAAAAGAACTGTCTCTGATGTGAGTCCTCGCTACCTAAATCCCGGCACCTGCAGCCAATCATTAATCAGAGACTCTGCTGCAGTAAAGGCTGTCCGAGAATGAGGAAACTCGTCGTCTGTTTGCAGGTTACAGCATTTGCCAGGTTCAATGGTGATTACAGGTTTGGGGTTTTTTTAAGACTGGATCGACTTTTCAGACTTTTCAACCATGTTATACACGGCCTGGCCAAAGAAAAAAGTCACCAACTGGATTTAACTAAGCAAATATGTTGGGGTTGCTGCAGTTGGTCTGGTCTAGGTTCAGCAGAATGAGGTCAGCTGACACCTGAATATACTGAATGACCAGGTTATTTCATTAATGGATTTTTTTCTTCCCTGATGTCATGGGCGTATTCCAAGATGATAATGCCAGGATTCATCGGGCTCAAATTGTGACAGAGTGGATCAGGAGCATGAGACGTCATTTTCACACATGGATTGTCCACCACAGAGTCCAGACCTTAACCCCATTGAGAATCTTTGGGATGTGCTGGAGAAGCTTTGTGCAGCGTCAGACTCGACCAGCATCAATGCAACATCTGGGTGAAAAATTAATGCAACACTGGATGGAAATAAATCTTGTGACGTTGCAGAAGCGAAATCGAAACAACGCCACAGCGAATGGCAAAGCTAAAGGCGGAACAACGAAATATTTGCCTGTGTGACCTTTTTTTTTGGTGACGACTTTTTTTGGGCCAAGCAGTTGTTTCCCTTCTCATTTACCCTCTCCACGTTGTTTTTGGAGAGATTTGTGCATGTTTGAGTAATCTTTAAGACGCCGTATTATCAATCACCTCCACCGCCGTCGCCCGCTGTGACGTACTTACTTCGCTCTTCAGTTTTATTTCATTAAACGGTGATACACGTGTGATTCGGCAGTGTTGCGTAGTCACTTTGCTCCAAACGAAATATAAAATCCGCAGCTTGTTAGCGCGACCCGCCGCTACACCGCTCTTCGTTGTGACGACGTTTAAGGCGACGTCAGCTCCTATTGGGCCCTGCATTTTTCTAACGCAGAAATCAGTGCACTTCCTTCTTTTATTAAGTCGTTTTAGATAAATATTGCGATTTAAAATGTGCAAATTATAGCATAATGACCCATTGGTGTCAGAGATTATAACTATAACGCAGACACAAGCACAATAGGTCGTCTTTTACACAATGTCAAAAGCCTCCAAGCACTTGTTGCATTCAGCTGCATCATTATCTGACTCAGTAGCGGTTTAAGTGTGGATTTCCCGACACAAATCCCAGCTAATTTGTCCCTCTTTGCTCCCCCTCCACAGAGCACTCAGCCCGTCTCTCATCCACCTGCATTCTATTCAATCATGACATGTTTGGCTGTCAGTTAATCACGGATGCCCATTATTGTTTCCTGCAGGATTATTTAGAGACAAGTACTGCAGATTTGGCGAGACTCTTCAACTCTTCGTGTCTGTTGCCGCAGATTCAAAATAAAGAAATACTCCGATGCCCTGGCAGCGTGTAAAACAGTTGGAGTTAGCGGTGTCGTCTTCTACTGCGTAACAATAGGTGTAAGTTAAGCTGGAGGGGAGGGTAAGGATGACTGGACAAAAGGGAGGGGCTGGAATTCTTAAGGAGCTTTGTCGGTATTAGTTCAGCGTAAGAAGCGCTGATCAACTCGTGTTTCAAATCAAGGGTGAATTTGTGTATTTATAGTGTTTAAAGTCCACATTAACATAAAAGGTCAGCTGTTAAAATGTCAACGCAAAATGAAAACAGCCAGATAGTATTTGATTTTACATCGCAATCTTAGCTTCAAGCCATGTTATAATGCTGTTACCTCATCACAAACGAACCTGGAGTTGTGTTTTGTTTCATTCATGCATGTTTGAGCGATCCTGGATATCTATTTCCAAAGCTCGAAAAGTTCTGTTCCACCTTGTGATGTCATCAAGTGTTAGTTTTTAAGTTACCAGCTACGTTTTACCTTTAGTTCAGTAGCGATTGGCAGTTCTAGGGATGAAATTAATGATTCTAGTGAAGATGCAGTGAAAGAGTTTAAAACAGAGGGGAGCACTTCCTGTATCACCGCATGACATCACAAGGAGGAACAGAGTGTTTTCAGACTCTTGTGAGCTTCAAGCAATGTTATAATGCTGTTACTTCATCACAAACACACCTGAAGTTGTGTTGAAATGATCCAAATGAGTGAAGTGTGATAGTGCTTAAAAACACGATGGAGCACTTCCTGTTTTACCAAATTGCATCACAAGGTGTAACAGAGGTGTTTTCTGTTTGAGAGAAAACCTAAATATGCAGGATTTGTGCGTTAAACATATGCGAATGAAACAAAACACAACTCCAGGTCTGTTTTTGATTATAACATAGATAATAAAATACCGTACTATGGGCCCTTTAAAGATTATATTTGTATTATAGCTCTTCGTGCGTAGTTTAGACTCATTTGCCTTGCTGTTCTAAGCGTGTTTACCCTCAGTTATAAACCCTAACGTGTCATTCTGTGTTTTATTGTAACCTCCACGCCGTTTGGTTGCCGTGTGAGCGTTTTTGGATGAGACCCGGCTGAGGCAAATTGTTCTGGGTCTGTGGAGATGCAGCGGAGCCGCTCCTGCTCTCGAGCAATCCCCTGTCAAATATTTCTTGACAAATCTTTAATATTTCTCTGTTTCTCTCCCTTTGTCAACCCTCCTCTCTGTACCGTTGCAGTAAACCCCCCCACTCCGCCCTCCTTAGCCTCTCACCCTTTCTTCTTACAAGTGTCTCGACCAGCTTGACAAATCCATAATCTTTGCTCTTCACTCAATTGTGTTTGTCTCTCCTGCTCAGATTGTCTACAGTTTACTCTTTGAAAGCCCAGGGCAGATTGTACAGTGATCTATCTGAATGTTGTAGACACTGTCCTCTGTCAGATCCCCTTTCACCATGGTGGTTTAGGAATGTTGAACAGAGAGCGCCCAGGAGAGGAGGCAAGGAGATGAGACAAGGAGAGGAGACAAGGGAAGAGGCGAGAGAGCAGAGTTTGTACCACTGTATAATAATAATACATCGTAAAGGATCTGTATTACACAAAACGCCATGTTATAATGTTATTATCTCATCACAAACGCACCTGGAGTTGTGTTTTGTTTCATTCACGCATGTTTGAGCGATCCTGCATTATCAGCCTGTCTATCTCCAAAGCTCAAAACGCTCTGTTCCACCTTGTGATGTCATCAAGTGGTATTTTTCAAGTTAACCGCTACGTTTTACCTTTAGTTCAGTAGAGATTGGCAATTCTGAAATGAGCCAAGTGATTCTAGTGACGGTGTGTGGAGTTTAAAAACACAGTAGAGCACTTCCTGGATTACCACATGACATCATAAGGTGGAACAGAGCGTTTTCAGACTCTTGTGAGCTTTAAGTCATGTTATAATGTGTTTACCGCCTCAAAAACAGACCTGGAGTTGTTTTGTTTCATTCACACATGTTTGAGTAACACTTTATTATCAGTCTGTCTAAACCTCCAAAGCTCAAAATGCTCTGTTCCACCTTGTGATGTCACGAAGTGTTATTTTTTCAAGTTAACCGCCTACCTTTTACCTTTAGTTCAGTAGCAGATCGACGATTCTAGGCCTGAAATGATCTAAATGAGTGAAGGGAAGTTCTAGTGAAGGTGTGTGGAGTTTAAAAACACGGTGGAGCACTTCCTGTATTACCACATGATGACATCACAAGGTGGAACAGCGTGTTTTCTGTCTGAGAGAAGAACTCAGCCTAAAATGTGCAGGGTTTGTGTGACTCCAGGTCTGTTTGTGATGAGGAAACAACATTATAACATAGATCAGAAAACAGCATAACACGGGCCCTTTAATTAATCTATAGTAAATCATGAACAAAGGCTTCTTAATATCTTATTAAGAAAGGCTTATAGTAACTACTTAAATAGGGTTTGGGAGTTGGGGACAGGGCATTAATTAAAGCTGACCGTGAAAATGGAAAATGTCTTTAAATCTCTGTGACTAGTCCACAGCTCCCACAAACCCCTCGGCTCATCACGAGTATCGACACGCAAGAATTATCTGACCACGAGCAGTTTCAGAACAGATTTTTCAGACAGAAAAGGGGAACAAGCTGGACCACCCCTGCTCGGCCAATCAGATTTCATCCCAGTGGCTCATATAGTGGCTCATACAGTGGCTCATACAGTGGCTCATACAGTGGCTCATGGCTCAGAATGTTTTCTACCATCGACCTGATTTTGGTCGTAAAGTTCTGCTCTTATCATAAACTTCTGGAGTATGTGTGTTGAATTGTATGAGAAAAAAGTTGGGGACTTGAGCTTTAATTCAAATATTTGTTCATCATTAATTAATACTTTATTCATGATTAAAGAGTAATTATTATAAAAGTGATACTGGAGTAATTATAGATGTTTATGCGTAAGGAGGAGGCAAAGGTGGAGAAAGATGAGGCAAGGGAGGAGAAAGATGAGGAGACGAGTGAGGAGGCAAGGGAGGAGAAAGATGAGGAGACGAGTGAGGAGGCAAGGGAGGAGAAAGATGAGTGAGGAGGCAAGGGAGGAGAAAGATGAGGAGACGAGTGAGGAGGCAAGGGAGGAGAAAGATGAGGAGACGAGTGAGGAGGCAAGGGAGGAGAAAGATGAGTGAGGAGGCAAGGGAGGAGAAAGATGAGGAGACATGGGAGGAAATGAGTGAGAAGGCAAGGGAGAAGAAAGATGAGACGAGTGAGGAGACACAGGAGGAGAAAAATGAGGAGACATGGGAGGAGACGAGTGAGGAGGAAAGAGGAGAAAGATGAGGAGACATGGAAGGAGATGAGTGAAGAGACAAGACAGGAGAAAGATGGAGAGATGAGTGACAAGGCAACGGAAGAGAAAGATGAGAGGGAGGAGAAAGATGAGGAGACATGGGAGGAGACGAGTGAAGAGACAAGACAGGAGAAAGATGAAGAGATGAGTGAGAAGGCAACGGAAGAGAAAGATGAGACAGGGAGGAGAAAGATGAGGAGACATGGGAGGAGACGAGTGAGGAGGAAAGAGAGGAGAAAGATGAGGAGACAAGGTAGGAGACGAGCGAGGAGGTAACGGAGAGTGAGATTTTTCTGACAGATGAGTAACGTGCACAGGTTTTCTCAAAACATTGTTCAGCTGTTTTCAAGTCATTATCAGCTGTTTATACGTCAGGAGCGGCCATGTGTTTAGCTCAGGTTTGACAACACGTCGCTCCTCGTGATGTCACAAGGAGACAGGAGTAAACACGAGAGGAACTGGAAGCTGAATTTCTACTTACAAATAAGTAACACATGCAGACGATGTTCTACTGATGTCTCATGTGTCCAAGTAATTACAGCATGTTTCACTTATGTTTCACACCAAATGAAAGGCAGAAGGAAAAGAGAAACACAGAAGGAGACAACAGAGGAGACGAGGGAGGAGTCACACCGGCCCGTCAAAGCCTGATCGCTTTAGATCTCAGAAGCTAAGCAAGGCTGGGCCTGGTTAGTGCTTGGATGGGAGACCATTGGGAATTCCCGATGCCACAGTGGGGCGCCTTTCACAAAAACAGATGCTGTGTTCTTAGGTAAGACACTTCACCCACACTGTAGTATAAATATGATGATGTGTGTGTGTGTGTATGTTGGTGGTATTCGGAGGGGCCGGTGGCACATATTGGCAGCCTCGCTTCTGTCAGTCTGCCCCAGGGTGTCTGTGTCTACAATATCTCACCATCAAGTGTGGAGCGTATGAATAATGCATGACTTTGGCTGTGTCTTGAATGGTGCTGTATAAATTCAATCGTTAATTAATTTATGTTAAGGAAGGAGGCATGGTAGGAGGCAGGAAGTGGAAGAAGTGAGGAGACGGAAGAGGAGACAAGAAAGGAGACATCGAAGGAAACAAGCAAGGACTCATGAAGGGACACCAGAGAGGAGACAGAAAAGGGGATGAAGAAGGATACAAGGGAGGAGTCAAGGAAGGAGATGTGGTAGGAAACAAGCCAGGAGGCATGAGAGGAGAGAGGCGACAAAAAGGAGACATGGAAGGAAACAAGCAAGGACTCATGAGAGGAGACTGGAGAGGAGACAAAAAAGAAGACGAAGAAGGATACAGGGGAGGAGTCAAGGAAGGAGATGTGGTAGGAAACAAGCAAGGAAGCATGAGAGGAGAGAAGACAAAAAGGAGACATGGAAGGAAACAAGCAAGGATTCATGATGGGAGGCTGGAGAGGAGACAAAAAAGAAATAGAAAAGGGGACAAAGAAGTAAACAGGGGAGGAGTTAAGGAAGGGAATGGGGTAGGAAACAAGCAAGCAGGCATGAGAGGAGAGGAGACAAAAAGGAGACATGGAAGGAAACAAGCAAGGACTCATGAGAGGAGACAAAAAAGAAATAGAAAATTGGACAAAGAAGGATACAAAGGAGGAGTTAAGGAAGGAAATGTGATAGGAAACAAGCAAGGAGGCATGAGAGGAGACGAAAAGGAGGTAGAAGAGGAGACAAGGAAGGAGAAAAGAGAAAACTGACTTCCCGTCCTGTGCCCTTGGTCTAGTGCCCTCTCTACTCTGCGCTCGTGCCCATTTCCCACTAGTGTAATCCTCTTTGGTGCGCAGAACACTCACTTTTACTTTGCAGGAATGTGCCGCGGCCAGAGGTGTTCTAATCCATCCTCTGGTGTTTTTCATTCACTCTCTGTTTCCCTGTCTGTCTCTGACTCCTCCTCGACCCCTTTACCTCTTCATCTCTGTCAATCCCCATCTGCCCCAAACCCATTTCTTTTGTCCGGCGCAGAGGAGCGGGCGTATTTAACCCCTCCAATGTGGCCCAGTCGCCTTATTCCTGCCGACGGTGAGATTTGTCTTCTCAACATGTGCGCCGTGTCGAGAATAAAAGCCGAGATCATCGCCCTAAAAGTCTTGGAATATTGCGCCGCCATCTTGGATCCTTATCGACCAAAGAAAAAGAGTAAACATGAAAGAAAAGGGCAGGACGCTTTGTAACTTCTGACTATGGTACAAAGAGGAGTGTAATGGCTACGCTGCACAATCTGTCCTCTGCATTTGACCCATCTTTCAGAGCCACTGGGGCAACCTGTCGGAAGCAGGGGGCGCTAGAGCCACAATGTCGTACCTTGGGAGGAGCTAGGCTTGGTCAGGGATTAATATAGACGGAGGATTTTAGCTTGTGCAGGTTTTTTGTTTGGATAAAGCCCGATCCGAACATACTATCCATCTATCCATCCATCAACGTATTGCACCTTAAAGTACCTGATTGTTCCTGATGTTTATTGTCTTAAAAAGTTAAAAAAACAGCTCTAGTTCGCTTTAAATGGTTTGCAGTGGTCCAAAGTTATTCCTCACTTACCTTATGCATTCAGAGCATCCAAATTATTCACAAAAATTAGTTTATAAGCGATTTTTTACAACTTTCAAAGGCGACAGTGGAGTTTTGCTGTCATAGTACAACAACTAGCATGCTAACGCTGACACTTCCTGATTGTCGGACAGTAAAACGTTTTATAATTGGATGCAGACACAACACAGTGGACTTATTTTGATCTCAAGAGGTGCTTTTACATTATATCCGTACTGGGACAACGTAGCAAATTGGGTACAGCCTCTTTAACGCGTCCTAGTGTAAAAGCGATTTTTTTCCCCACGTCTTATCCCAAAATGGAAGCGATAACTGATGTATTTCCAAGCCTCACTTTGGACACTTTTAAAATTCAGCTGGCAAAAACATGACCCGCTCTCTCTCCTTTCAGCGGTGGGATATCTATTTGGACTTGGCCGACGAAGCGACCAGAACAAGAACCAGTAAATAGTTTCTTAGACCCAAGCGCCGCCGTCGAGTTGTTTTTTAAGCACAAATGTGAGGATGAATAGCGAGCGCGGCGCAGACCTCACTCCCCTCTCTATCCCCCCGCTGGTCGCCGCCGCGCCTCCTTCCATCGTCACACTCCCTCCCTTTGCTTTTCAACAACACCTGGAACCAAGGCTGTGGCGCTCATCACAAACACTGTCGGGAGGAGTAAACACAAATGCAGGGAAAACTGAAGACTTGGGGAGCGGAGAATAGAAGGCGAGGTCTAGACAGGAAAATAAATGTGTTTTATTTTTATTTTTTAAAGGGATTTACACCAAAAAACCCACAGAAAATGCCATTAGGGTGGTTTTATGTGACAGTTTCTACATCACTAACAACATGGACAGATGCTTTTAGTATCGTGTCGCTTCTCTGTTGGTGCCTGACTTGGGGACATGTTGTATACTTTTCCATCTTGCAGGGTTGTGTCTCCGCAGATCTGGCTTGTAACTCAGCTTGGCGTCACCTGCTTGTTTCAGATATACTTAAATGCCCTACTGCAGAACATTCCAGGCACAGCAATAACGAAATAAGTATCTCCATCGATCCAAACAAATACGTGATGAACCCAACATCAGAAAAGTTCCATAGTGAGCTTTTGCCTTATGACTGTCAAAGTGACTTCAAAATGTCCTCCTTTTTTTCGTCGTTTGAACATCTGAAAACAAATGTGACAAGGGCATATGGCTCTAAAACCACGGACGGCTCTTTTATTAGAACGATCATGGCTCTTCCTCAAACTGACACCAGCAAGAATTTGTTGAATTAAACATCTTATCCTTTTGCCGGGCTAACCCAGAATATCTCTCTGCAATTTTTATACAGATTGATGTCCGTCTGGTCTCCACGTCATTCGTCGCGTCTTAAGTCTGGTCAAACGTGATCGTCCAATCAGATCTGCTTTTTTCAGTGACACGTGTGAAACAAAGGAGCTCATTGGTCACTTATGATTTATGAATAAAATCTAATTGATGTCGCCTCAGTTTAACAGTTAGTGCTTCGCTCATTGATTCTGCAGAAATCCACGATGTTTTTCAGCCTCCCGTGATTTTTTATTTTAATTTTTTTTATTCTCTCTGATGTGGTGTTGTAAAAACTGACGGGCGGACCAATGATACAGACATGGGAAAAAAGTTAGAACAAGGTTTATTTGCAGAAACAGGAATGTAAATGACGGTAGACAGAGCAAACAGTTGGGAGCGGTGTCGTAGGCCGTCGTTTTGGAGCAGGTCGTGGGTCACAGGGTCAGAGGCTGGGGTGCTCGTACCGGACGGAGGTTCAAAGCAGGATCACGGTGGATACACGGACGAATAAATTGGAACATGGCATGAAGGACGACCTCATATTCTGAGTCCTTTTGTACTTTTGTGATTGCTTGATCAGAAGCAGGTGTGCGGACGTCGGGCCAAAGTCTCCGCCCAGCTCCACAGACACAGAAGAGAGGGGAAAGACGGCACAGAACACATAAAAAAACAAACAAATCCTGACATACGGACTGACCATGCATGTCCCTGATTGGCTAATCCACCTGTCAGTCATGCCCATGTGGGAGTGAACTCACATTTATCGTTTCAAATTGCGCTGGAAGGCAGGTCAGAATCCTGTGGTAGAATTTACAGTTTTAATCGTGCAACAGTCAGATTGCAGATTTGTTGACCTAGTTTAACATCTCTGTAATTACCGGGTCTATTCAAATGAAACAAAACCTGGCAGACTTCAAGGTCTCCTCTGTGAAAACAAAAGTGAAATGAGTTTTTCACAGCAGTTTCAGAAAGTGGTGCCATTATTCAACCACAAAGACGTGATTGCTGTCGAAGAACGTAAAGCCAAACGATTCTTATGGCACATTTGCAAAGATAATCTCGATGAAATCATGTTTTTTGGTTCCCTAAAACAGTCAAAAACAGTAAATCTCCCATAGAGTTATACTGGTCTGTGCTTTCTATCTGAAATTTCAAACACAGACCATAACGGACCTCCCCCCTCTGCAGTCTCTCCTCTGGTACAAATGTTATCTCCCCTATCTCCCAAAGAACCAGTCTGCTGCTAATCTTCTGTCAGGGATGGAGGCGTGTCGGGAATGTAACCGAGGCCTATACTGCAGACCTGACCCAATAAATCAGTGCACTTTGCATCGTGTCTCCCATGTGCTCACCCAAAGGAGCCCCCATCACCCCTGCTATCGGTCTTTCCGTCTGAGGCTGTGTCGAGCTGTCACTTACCCAGGGCTGTTCAGTGTCTTATCTTCCTCCGTGCCTTATAGAATCTTCCCTCTTTGTCCCACTGGAGGGCCGTGCGGGAGTGCTGGTAAAACGGCGGTAAAGGTGTATCGCAGGTGGGTGGTACTCTGGCGTTCAGTGTGAAGTGTGAAGTGTAAGTTTAATTTGCAGCTGTGTTTGTCCAGAATTAAACAGCTCGACTTCACGTTGGTTCGGACAGACTTGAGCTCGTTACACAAGTCCCTGCGCTGACTTTTTGTAGAAATTCTAATTGGTGTAAACGTTTAAGCTCTTAACGGATTGGCGCCACGGTAACGTCTCGTCCAGAACCGTTCGCTCTGGGGAAGGAGCCCTGCCGGTCGTCCCCAGGGTCTAAACAACAGTAGGTCAGTGGGCGACAGTTGTTGATCCGAAGGTTGGTGGTTCGAATCTCACTGTTGACATAAAAAAACATAATTGGTACAATGGTTAGATCGTCTGACCCACAGGTTGGCGGTGCGATTCCAGCTCTTATAGTTGAATGGTGTAGCTCTGAGTGCTTTGAAAATGGAAAAGCGCTTGATAAAAAATACAGCCATTTTACCATTTACTAAAGTGGACCGGGTCGTGCTGTACGTGGTCCCTCCCTCTGGAACGACCTCCCACGGGACCATAGACACCTTGAATCTTAAAGAAGCAACTGAAAACTTTTATTTTATTTGAGTTTTTGTATTTTCTTTATTCCTTTTTAACCTGTTTTTAATTAACCATCCTTGATTTTAGTCCTGGTTTAGTCTCAGTGTATTCTTACATTAGTGCAGTTTAGTGTTGGATTTTTACTAGAAAAGTTGTGTTTTTTTTAGTCTTTTCCTTTTTTTTTGTTTTTGGAGTACCATATTTTTCTGAGTATAAGTCGCACCTGCCAAAAATACATAATAATGAAGAAAAAAAAAACATATTTTTCACATATAAATTGCATCTGAGTATAAAAAAGTGTGACTTATTGTCTGGAAAATACGGTAATACTGCTTTTGTGTTATCTTTAGAAACTGGAGCAGGGAGACAGATATAAGTGTAACAAAACAGATAAACAACCCGTTTTCTCCTTACACATTTTGAGTGTGTAAACCTCCAGTACACAGACTTGGTAGTTGTAGTTTCATCCATATCGGAGCAGCTGTGATGTTTATACTCGTCGTTGTTTTATTAACAGGTGAGTTTTCAGTAGTGATCTTCTGAGTTCCTGATGGGCCGTGGGAGTGAGTTCCAGAGGGTCGGGGAGGGTGGGACGCTGCTGATGGAGGAGATCGGCGAGGCGGAGAGAGGCCAGGTTGTGGAGGACCTTGTAGGTGATGAGGGGGGACCTTGTACTTGGATGCGGTATTGAACGAGGAGCTGGTGGAGTTGTTTGTGTGGTCCCTGGAGCGGGTGTGGGTGAGGAGACGGGCGGCAGAGTTCTGGATGTTTCGCAGTTTTTGGAGGTGGGTGGAGGTAAACCGTACGGAGGGCTGCTGCGGTCGTCCAGTCTGGAGGTGATGAATGTGCGAACGAGGATTTGTGTAGTGGGTTGAGAGAAGGAGAGGGCGGAGATGGGCGGTGGTGTTGCGGAGGTGGAAAAAAGATGTTTTGGTGATGTGGCTGATGGGAGTTCTGAATGAGAGTCTAGGGTCTGTGATGACGCTGAGGTTTTGTATGGAGGGGACATCGATGAAGAGGGAGGTGTTGTGAGCAGAGGGGAGGAGTCATTCTTTAGTCCAGGTTTGGTCCTTGGTGAATTTGTTATTATTATGCCCTGGTTTGGTTTAGATATACCATATTTTCCGGACTATACGTTGCACTTTTTTCATAGTTTGTCCAGGGGTGCGTCTTATACTCAGATGCGACTTATACGTGAAATTATTAAAATATATAATTTCACATCTTTGTTATTCCGCGTGAGGGCACTCTAGGCTTGTGTACACTATCTACTACTCCTGTACCACTGAAAACTGAAAATTTCAACATTACAGTAATTTAAAAAAAACATCTGAGAAAGACTGAACAAAAATGCCCCTAAAAGGAAATCGTTTTCTGCTGAGGTTGACAAGTTTGTGGAGTTGTTCAGAAGCGACACCGAGGATGAAGAATTCAATAGATTTAGTGATTTGGAGTGAGATCCAGAGTAAAGTTGTTGCTTGTTTTTTATTCTTTATTTATCTGATTAACTGTTAATATCTTACGTTAACAAACCAGACACGAGTTCAGTTCTGTCTGTGCTTCATGGAGCTGAATAAATTTAAATGTGTTACGTTAGCGTGATGTGCTGATATTCAGCCTGTTGTTCTACATTGTATTATTATTATTATAACTTGTCTTTAAAGTTAAAATGTCTGTTCTTAGTCTTGGATTTTCCCCCAAAAATGCAACTTATATATGTTTTTTTCTTCATTATTTTGCATTTTAAAGCTGGTGCGACTTATACTCCAGAGCGACGTATAGTCCAGAAAATACAGTAGTCGTTTATTTAGTCCTGGTTCAATCCTGATTTTGTTGATTTTTTTTCACTAGAAACAATCAAACAATTTTTTTCTAGCTGTTTTTATTTGTAAATTTGTGTTTGCTCAAATTATGATCATGTTAAAAATGAACCCTCAGACTTTTCAGCAGGTCTCAAACAATAAAAATAAATACTTTTACTTTTCATACCGGTTCAAAAATGTAGTGGTGGAGAAAGTACAGATATCTGCGCTCAAATGTAGTGAAGTAAAAGTAAAAAGTATCCACTAAAATGTAGTTAAGTAAAGTACAGATACTTAAACGTGTACTTTGTTACGTTTTCCGCTGCGATTTACCTTTAGAAACACTTTAAATTCCAAATATTATACGTTGTTTTCTACTTGCTCAGAATCTGGCAGGTGCACAATGACATTTTTTCTTTCTTTTTCATTGCTGCAGACAGAACCAACGCATCCTCCTCTGCCTGGCTGCTAATGGACACTGTTGTTGTGGACGTCTGTAAAGGCAATAATAATGAGGCAGCTGAGAAATGCACATAAGAAAACAAAACTGACACAGATAATGGGGAATGGATGGATGCAGTTGGTGGTAGAGAGACTTTCTCTTGTCTAGACCAATGTCTCTTCAACGAACAACAAAGACGTGATGGTGGTAGTTATGGTTATATCTTCTGTGTTTGGGTTGTCAAAGAAAAGTATATCCAGGTACGAATCATTTACGTGTCAAAACTAGATACTGATTTGAAGAAAAATAACAAAAAAATGAATAGGGTTGAGTTGTTTAAGAATGGTCCTGATCTATACGTCAGAACTACAGTGTAATATTTCAAAAACTATTATTTGCGGTTGGAAATATGCTCATTTTATTGTGTTTTTAAATTATAACTGTAGTATTTAATATGGCATTTCCTTCAAGTTTGATATTTTTGGTGTTTTGTGACAACGCTAGCTGACTACAGGAATAGAATAGAAGTATTTAATTAACTCACATCACTTTATTCTCATTAGAAGTTGTTTGGAGAAATGGAGTTTGACAGTTACAGTTCAGTGTTAGTTATTTTAGGAATTGAACCCACATCCTTCTTTTTGACCCAGGACACACTGGATAATGATCTCTGTGTTAAAAGTGATACCAATCATACAGTTTTGGGTTTTTTTTAGTTTGTTTTTTTAGTTGTCCTGCTTTAAAAACTCAGTAACTTGGGTATTCAATTATTTGACATGAAAATTTGTAATTAGTTCTCATTGTGGATTGAAAGTTCTAACCACGCGCTACGTTGAATATCTGTAATATTTCTTTAATCTACAATATATTTAATTTCATCAACAGTGTCATAAAGTTAATCAGATGCAACAAGTTCCACTATTAATATATTTTTTCCACTACAACATCCAACAATAACCTGTTTATTATCTCTTAAAAATACCTTTGAAAATATTTGGGATCACCACATAGTAAAGCCCTGTACTTTAGTAGAATTGTAGGTGCCTTAAATGTACATTTTAGCAGGTACTTTTTACTTTTACTTCACTACATTTGCGAGCAGGTATCTGTTCTTTCTACTGCACTACATTTTTGAACTGCGCTGAAAAGTAAAAAACTACTTTTCATTTGTTATTTTTACCATATTCGTGGTAACATCCTGACTAAAGTTTTTGAGTTCTAACTTCAGCTTTGAGCAAACAAAACAAAATACACAAAATTCATAAGAAAAACTAAGAAATTGATTCATATTATTACTGTTTTACTGCTACTATATATAATTTTTAATAAATATCATCATCATCATTTAACAGTTTAACAAATGAACAACACTTTGTATTTTTACATTTTTAAACAGGTACTTTTTATGTGATACTTTTACATTTACTTGAGTAACTTTTTGCCTCTGGTCCAGTACTTTTACTTAAGTAGATGTTTTATGTGATACTTTTACCTTTACTTGAGTAACTTTTTGCCTCTGGTCTAGTACTTTTACTTAAGTAGATTTTTTATGTGATGCTTTTACCTTTACTTGAGTAACTTTTTGCCTCTGGTCTAGTACTTTTACTTAAGTAGATGTTTTATGTGACACTTTTACCTTTACTTGAGTAACTTTTTGCCTCTGGTCTAGTACTTTTACTTAAGTAGATGTTTTATGTGATACTTTTACCTTTACTTGAGTAACTTTTTGCCTCTGGTCTAGTACTTTTACTTAAGTAGATATTTTATGTGATACTTTTACCTTTACTTGAGTAACTTTTTGCCTCTGGTCTAGTACTTTTACTTAAGTAGATGTTTTATGTGATACTTTTACCTTTACTTGAGTAACTTTTTGCCTCTGGTCTAGTACTTTTACTTAAGTAGATGTTTTATGTGACACTTTTACCTTTACTTGAGTAACTTTTTGCCTCTGGTCTAGTACTTTTACTTAAGTAGATGTTTTATGTGATACTTTTACCTTTACTTGAGTAACTTTTTGCCTCTGGTCTAGTACTTTTACTTAAGTAGATATTTTATGTGATACTTTTACCTTTACTTGAGTAACTTTTTGCCTCTGGTCTAGTACTTTTACTTAAGTAGATGTTTTATGTGATACTTTTACCTTTACTTGAGTAACTTTTTGCCTCTGGTCTAGTACTTTTACTTAAGTAGATTTTTTATGTGATGCTTTTACCTTTACTTGAGTAACGTTTTTGCCTCTGGACCAATACTTTTACTTAAGTAGATGTTTTATGTGATACTTTTACCTTTATTTGAGTACCTTTTTGCCTTTGTAGCTGTACTTTTACCTAAGTACTCTAGGTACTCTAGTACTCAAGTGTCTTAGATCATAACTGCAGTATACATCAGACAAAAGTGTATATCTTCTGTAATAATTTGCCTACATTGTCACTGCCTCATGCATTTATCCCGGCTTGGGACCGTCCCAAAGAGCGCCCTTTTAAGTTCTTCAGAATGGCTATATTTTGTTCCCATGTCAAGTCTAAGTTTAATTCTATTGACGTACCTCCCTCCGGCTTAACCTAACCTTAGTAGGCCAATCCAGTAATAGCTGAATGAAGCCTATGAATACACATCAGAGCATCTCTTCTATCATTCGTCCATTTTAATCGACGGCATGTTAAAAATGCACGGAACCCCAGCGACGGATTCCACACATGTATCGGGCTATAAGCAGCGACGATGAAAACGATCTCCAAAGTGGGTGCAGCTAGACCCGCCCATTATTTATGTTGTGCTGTATCCCAGAAACCAGTGGGGATATTCATAGTGGGAATGATTCGGATAACTGGGTCACCATTCCAATGCAGAGGGTACTTCGCTTCACCCGGTTTTGTTTGGGTTTTCCCACAGGGTGAAATGTCTTCGAATGGTTGGGAAAATGGATTCTGTAATATTGTGCGTGTAGGTCAAGTGTTACACATTTAATCCCAGCCAGACAAAACCTATTTAGATACATAGATTAGATTGGCAAAGTTTGTTTTCTTGTTTCTTATTTGTGTTCAAGCTTTCACCTACAAACATACTCTGTCCAATCTACACCTAAATGTTAAATTCTGTAACGAGTTTGGCGTTTTGAATCCCGTTCTCGACATAAACGTCGTTGGTTGAGCGGTCACCTACTGATCCGAAGGTTGGCGGTGCGATTCCAGCTCCCACAGATGAATACTGTTGTTGTGTCCTTGGGCAAGACACTTAACCCACCTCGCCCCCAGAGTCTGTGTACACTGGTGTATGAGTGGTTCCTTGATTGTAAAGTGCTTTTGAGTGCCCTGAAGGTGGAAATATATAAACATTTGACCAAATTTGACCATTTACCATGACGTCTGTGTAAACCCTGTCGTCCAGGTCCGATCCGTAGCAAAAGACGAAATTTAAATGTGTCAGCTGGACAGAGCGTTGTAGCAGTGAAAATGTTTCGCTGCTCGTCGAAGCCGCTTCTTCAGTTCTGGTCAGATTACTTGTGAACACTGACTTATATCTGTCTGAAGGAGGATCTAACTACACTGAAGCAGCTTATTCAACCTGCAATGTTGTTCTCTTTGTTCCTGTTTGCTTTGGGTCTGAGGATAGAGTCGTAGATCGGTGAGAGATGATGTCTCAGGTCCCCATTCCTGTTTAACCCTTTAAGGACTCAGCACACTATAGACCAGTATAGCTCGTCTAGACTTTTATTCTTTTTTAGCCATAAAAATCATGTAAAAGGAAGTATTAGAATGTACTGCATTTTTTCACGCAACTACCTCTATTTTACATATCCATCCGTATTTTTTCTTTGACACATCAAATAAGTGACTTTGAAAATCCCCACAGCACCTGCAGCACTTTGATTCATCATTTTCGAGGGACAACAGAGGCAGATTACCGTAATGACAGTAAAATATTTAAAGAGTCACATGCCTCTGCTTTGAGACGTCATTTGAATTTACATGAGAGCACGACATGAGAGTTACAGTAATGGAAAGTCCGCAACCGCCCTCTATCGGCGATGATAGCATCCCCCGCTATAGGGTTAAGGAAGGATTGTCTTTCCTAACAAAAATAACTTCTTTAACGCTCCTCTCAAACCATTTCTTTTCTCTAAGATCTGAACTTCACTATCTTCAAAGGAGTGGTTAGTTTCTTTGAGAAGCAGACGGACAGCAGACTGTGGTCCTGAGGAGCTCTCACGCCGGGGTTGGTACATCCTCTTACGGAGTAGCTGTTTAGTTTCTCCAGTGTACCGCTCCCTGCACTTACCATGACCATTTTGCATGTTTAAAGTCAGTCTTTATTGTCCCTGTAGAGAGATTTATCCTCTGCGTTTGACCCATCCTTCAAAGCCACTGGGGCCTCTTGTCAGGAGCAGATCTTGTGCATATTTTCCGTTGCTTTAAGTCAGTAACGTTATAAAAGTTTCAAATTGACATCTCTACATTTCACTGTGCGGTCCACCCAATAAATGATTGATAAATGACTCTGAAAGTACGAGAAAGTAATTGTAGCTTTTATGCTAACAAAAGGCAAACGAGGCCAGAGAGTGGGCTGTTGAATTATTCTGTCTGCTTATAATTTCAGTCTTTACTTGATTGAGACGTTTTAGTTTGATGTAAGACTGATAATCAAAATCTCCTATGGAAGACTGATTTGCCTGTCACTGTATATTTAAAACTCCCTGTAAGTAAAACAAGTTGAACTCTCGGGCACATCTGTGTAGGGATATAATGGAGACACAGTTTGCAGACAGGAATTGGACGTAGCCGATAATTGTTTCAAGACGTGATCTCTGCTGATTTAATTCAAAAGTGTTCATGTGTGAATTTAATTATTAGATACATTTCAATTTATAACAGAATTCTTCCAGCGTCTAGACAAGTTCAGCCATGATAGAAAAGGCTATGATGGACACGTGGCTGCTAATCTGCTACGGACTGTCGTAACATCTGACAGGAGGGACCAAAAAGACAGAGACAAAGTGCAAAAATGATGGTAGATTAATCAGTGAATCGGGAGCGGGGTGTTTGCCGTGACCCAAGGGTAGAGCGTGAGTACCAGGGGCTGAGACGGGACGGACAGTACCAGTAGAGAAGAGCAGGGTGGTAGACGGGAGAGCTGAGCGGGTCCAGGGAGCGGGATCTGGTGAAGTATCCAGTTTAGCAAAGTCGAAAAGCGAAAAAAAACATGAACTGCGGACGATCTGGTGCCGAGTGTAAGGTCCCGGCTCCTCTTAACCTCCCCAGCTCCAGGCTCAGACACAGAAGGGAGGGGAGAAAGAACAAAAAGGGGCAGGACAGACAGGGATCATGCCAAGGATATTCATATCCTGGAAACGATCCTGACCTTAACCCGTTACTACTTGCTTAACCTTAACCTAAACGAGCTAAACTATCTCAACTTTAAACCATGTTGTTGATCATATAATAAAATGGTAAGTTGGCACATTTTTATATAGCTCTTTTCCACCTTCATGGCTCAAAGCATCAGTAAACCACTCACCCATTCACACACAAGTTTATGTCATAGGGAACTGATTTTTGCACCCATGATTTGAGTGTGTATACAGGTTTTAGTCCCAACATTGTGATAATTACTCACTCATACACATTACATTCATACATAGGTAACACTAGTGAAATGACTTGCCCGGGGACACAACAAAAGCACTGATAAGACTTAAGTCGAACTTCCAGCCTTTGAATTATAAATGGTGATCCGTTAGTTCCCAACCTTCAGTGTTCACTTTGCATTTGCTGCATTTTAATTTTAGTTTAACCCCATTTTTCGTGTGTTTTTTGAGTAAAATCCAACTCAACATTTGGCTCCAAATGTTTGTCTTAAAGCAAACGTCTTACGCAACGACTTTTCAGAGCTTTTAACTTTTAGAGTTGTTCCTGTCCCATTTGCCCTCTCAAAGTTGTATTTGGACTGATTCGTACATTTTTAAGCAACCTTTAATCACTTATTTTCAAGACGCCATATATTTATTTTCACCGCCACCGGCATACGCCCACTGCTCTGTATTTACTCCGGTCTCCAGTTTTATTTTCTTAAACGGTGATATGCGTGGGATTTGGCAGTGTGGTGTAGACATTTTGGTACGAATGAAAAAAAAAAATCTGCAGCTCAGTAGTGTGATGTGCAGCTATCCAGAGGAGGTCACCGTGCATGCTAACACACACGGCCTGGACAAAAAGCACGTCACCACCTGGATTTAACTAAGCAAATATGTTGGTGTTCCTGCAGTTGGTCCGGTCTAGATTCAGCAGAATGAGGTCAGCTGACACCTGAATATACTGAATGACCAGGTTGTTCCATCAATGGATTTTTTTCTTCCCTGATGACACGGGCATATTCCAAGATGACAATGCCAGGATTCATCGGGCTCAAAGTGTGACAGAGTGGATCAGGAGCATGAGACGTCATTTTCACACATGGATTGTCCAACACAGAGTCCAGACCTTAACCCCATTGAGAATCTTTGGGATGTGCTGGAGAAGCTTTGTGCAGCGTCAGACTCGACCAGCATCAATGCAACATCTGGGTGGAAAGTTAATGCAACACTGGATGGAAATAAATCTTGTGACATTGCAGAAGCGAAACAATGCCAGAACGAATGCGTGTCATAATCAAAGCTAAAGGCGGAACAACGAAATATTAGCGTGTGCGACGTTTTTATTTATTTATTTTTTGGTGACAACTTTTTTTTGGACAGGTAGTGTACATGAGCACTCACACAGACAGTCTCTTTTCTGCATCACTCAAGGAAAAACAGAAACAAAACAGGGAATAATTTAGCTCCACAAATGCTTATTAATATAAAAGAAAAGTAGATATTTATATAACTGTACATTGCATTCATACAGCAGACGACATGACTTTGTTGTGATGACGTTTACGGCGACTTCAGCTCTCACTGGGCACCACATTTTTCTAATACTGCAGACTTTTCTTCTTTTATTAAGTCGTTTTAGCTGAATATTGAGGTTTAAAGTGTTCAAATTATAACAAAACGATCCACGAGTGTCATAGATTATAATTATCGAGCACAGTTTATCTTCTTTAAGTCTCTAGGCTCAACTTTATTCTTCTCTGTTAAGTACGTGACACTCTCCTTTAGTACGACCAGGTGTGACCAGACTTCTGTGTTCACTGACATGAAAATCCCTCTGCTCTGTTCCAACATACCAACAAAAAACCTTAACTCCGTCTTCTTCGAGTTTCAGTGCTTAAACGGCAGCCGATAGCTCTACTAAGTTCCCCCGTATAAAACACATTGACAACAAAGTGTCCAATTACCACAAGGAGTGTCATTTGTCAGGTGCAGACTCGGTAATGACTTCATAATCAGTTAGACTAGACGGTGAAAGTGGAGGACACTGTGACTTTGGTGGAACGGATAGTATTAATGCGGAAGCGCTTCCATTTTAACCTGTCAGTCAAACCGCCGGCCGAAGAGAGCGTGGAGCAGTACACACACTCGAATGTACATAGACTCAGAGAGGAGATGAGGGAAAATGTGTTTAATATAAGGCTTAAAAGTATTGGGCCTATATTACTCAATACACAGAGTTTGAGGGTCTAACTTTGACTTTTTATTTCTTATGGAAGTGACAATAAAAGTTTGAAATTGAATGTACTAGACCAATATTTTTATATTTTCAACCAACAGTTATATAATGACCAATTATAAGCTGTATCTAAATGTTGGTACTTTTTACTATTTTTTTTTACTTTTAACTTTTTTTTATTGTATCATATAAATAATGGTATTACAAAAAAAAAAAAAAAACAACCCAGCAAGGACGAAATATACAATACTGAAAATAAATGCATAAATACATTTAATAATAATAATAATAATAATAATAAATAAAACCTAAATAAATAAATAAATAAAACCTAAATAAATTAATAAATAAATAAATAAAACCTAAATAAATTAATAAATAAATAAATAAAACCTAAATAAATTAATAAATAAATAAAAATGTACAGGTAAAATCAGTCAGTGTTCCCTTCATTGAGAGGTGTTTGTCCCTCAAAATAATTAAAAAATGAAGTCCAGGTCTCTAAAAAGTGCTGTGTAGTTCTCTTTAAAGTGTATTTAATTTTTTCTAATTAAAAAAAATACATAACGTCTCTTATCCATCTAACAAAAGTAGGTGGGGATTGTTGTTTCCAGTTAAGTAGAACGACTCTTCTTACAATGAGTGAAGTAAAAGACTTAACATCTCGTGCGTTGCTTGATACAGAGCGATCAATGGGCGCAATCCTAAATATAGCACTTAAATGGTTTAGGGCAAACAGCTTCGTCAAAAATCTTTGTGTATGCTTCAAAAATATCAGACCAGAAGGGGGCAAGTTTACGACAGGACCAGAACATATATATGTGATCTGCTGGCTGGTCTTTTAAGATGATATTTTATGCTTTGGTACCACTTTATAATGACTACACTATTTATAGCCTTAAAGAATCCGACATCTCGACATAAAAATAAATAAATAAATAATGGTGGTGATGATATTAATGCTGTTGTTGTATGAATGTGTGTGCGAATAGGTGACATGTTCCTTGATATAAAGGGTTTTTAGTACTTTGAACGTGGAAAAGTGCTATAAAAATGTGACCGTTTACCTACAAACCCTAATTTAAAATGGAGAGTTTTAAAAAGAATGATTCAGGCTTAGCAACTGCTTAATGAAAGGGTTAGTGTTTGAAGTAATGGTTCGGGTATTAATTAAGTAGTTACTAAGCTTTACCCTCAAGGCCTTATTGAACTGAAGTCATCCCATGAACTCTTTCACTCTTTCACTTTCAACCGCTGTGATGCCAAAATCCACGGAGTTCAGACCGTGCTTAGAAATGGAAAAAGTTAAAAAGAAACCAGCAGTAACATATGTGAAAAGTCAGACTAAAAACCTATAACTATTGCCCATTATCCATGAGGTACTCCTTTTTGGATTTTTTCTGTAGCTATTCATCGAAAACAGGGGTGTCCAAACGTTTCTCATTAAGGGCGACATATAAAAGGACAGACAAAGCTGAGAGGGGCCATAGACTGGTCGTGAATACAGTGAATACTTCAAATCTGCATTATTATTACAAGTTAGACTGAAAAACTAGACCTTTATTCACGCTTACATCCTCAATGGAACACATTAAATATTTGACATGGCCTTGTTAAAGTAGATTTTTAGAAATGTACAGTAAAAAAGTACTGTTTAAAGTAACATGGGCCAATGAGAAGAAGCTTGAGGGCCTAGAAAAATTGGTCTGAGGGCCACATTTAGCCCCTGGGCCACAGTTTGGACATGTCTCATCTAGAAGGAAAATCTATGTACAGCTAAACACGCTTTCAAAACTAGTAAAAAAGAGTAGTTGTTCTTTCTTTTTCTCTCTTCTTCTTCATTTAAATAGTCAGTTTTTTTGGTTATATAGCCCTTTCGACCTTCAAGTCACTCAAAACGCTTTACAGCAAGGAATCACTCACTGATTCACACACACATTCATACACCAGTGTACACATGCGCTAGGGGCGAGGTGGGTTAAGTGTCTTGCCCAAGGACACAACAACTGCATTCATCCGTGGGAGCTAGAATCGCACCGAAAACCACTGATGTTTACGTCAAGAGCGGGATTTGAACTGCCAACCTTCAGATCAGTGGATAATAACACTCTTCATCTTCTCCTCTTTCCTCTTTTTTTTTTGTTTCTTTTTACAAATAACGTATTGATTGTTGATTGATTGTTTCTTACCCGATCGACGTTACACCTAATTTAAATAATCCACGTGCTGTAAGATTTCTTGGACCACACAGCGCTCTCAAACACTCTAAACAGTCTCTTCTTCTTGGATAAGCGCATCGATTGAGGCAGCACTAGATCATTTACCAGGCCCACCGTGGCTGTTGACCTCTGCAGTGGTCCTGCTGTTTCAATGAAAACAGTGAAAGTGGCGGCTGTTGCTACCTCAGAGTAATTTAATGCTACAACAACCAGGAGTGTTATATTTATGCTGCACCTTCAATTTGATCTTATGTCTTTCTTCCTGTGGTTTTAAGTGGGATCATTTTAGATCGAATTGAATGATTTATTGAATGTTAAGGGTACAAATACTTCTACTTTTTCCCCCTTTGATTTATTCAGACGTCTTAACCACAGACTGTATAAAGAAGTGGACTAAGAGAGCGTGATGTCACCCACAGCATTTGGCTCCAGTTAAATGAAGCTCATCGAGGCGAGTGGTTATAGGGGCAAATTTCCAGGATCGTATAGAGCGAGTTAATACGAACATTTAAGACAAAAATGACGAAGCTGATAGCAGCAGTTATGGAGAGAGGAGCCACAGTTTCTCAATACAAAATGAATTGGAGCCAGAGTCGATGTAGCCTGAAGCCCACCCATAATCCCACACCCATATTTGAAATGTGTTGGCTAGCAGGTTAGCTCCATTTATATATACAGTCTATGGTCTTAACTTAATATCCTGCAATGTTTAGTTACAACATCATGGAACTGTTGCCACCTGTGGCCATATCGGTTCTAGTTCAGGGGCGGGCAAACACTTTGACACACGGGCCACAAGGGGCTCTAAAAATTGACAGAGGGGCGGGGCCAGTATGTGTGTATATATATATATATATATATATATATATATATATATATATATATATATATATATATATATAAAGTTTCAGTTAAATAAACACAGCAGAAAAACTTTGAACAAGGTTTACTCTTATCTATTTTAATATAATTTGGTCACGTTCGGCGGGTCAGATTAATAAGCCCAAAGGGCCGTGTGTGGCCCCTGGGCCGTACTTTGCCCATGTCTGTTCTAGTTAATAGTGTACTAAAGAAACTTGCTTGCAAAAATATCAGTAGTAAGTCAGTTTTTAGGTAATTTTGTGCTTTTTGTTCTATATTAATAATCATCTCTTTCCATTAAAGTAAATCAAAAGCCATAGACAAATCATTTGATGGAACCAACATGGTGTTGACAGCCCCGGTCCATGTTGTAAGTGCATCTGCATATGTATCTGACTGTCCTGACTGCCAACTGAAGGAACTTTAAAGCCACAGTATTTAACTTTTTATCCAAATAAACAGACCAAAATAAATACATGTTTTTTTCATGTTGTTTTGGTTGTACTGTAAAACTTGTGTCCTTACTCTGCGTGGGTTTCCATCTCCACAAACACTCCTCGTGCTTGTTTCCATAGAAATATTGTTTCTGCAGCTTTAATCTTCCACAATATGGCATTAAACTTATTTATTTCCATGGCGAATGTCCTGAACTATGGTTTGAACTTTGTATTTCCATAGAATCACGCAGGTGGCTTGCCAACTCCATAAAGTTACACGGTGTTCCTTTCTTAACCAAGCCATCAATTACACGTGCCGTTAAATCTTTCATGTGGTGTTATCTTGTGTGAATTTCTATAATCACACCCACGACTGTTCATTTTGTCATAGCATCATAACATAAATGACAAGGTGAGAGTAGTGGGAGTAATAGTTTTTGTTTCTTTAATCGGTAACCATGGCAGCGTCTATAAAAGCAGACAGTGGTTATCTCGGAGGACAAAGTGCTGATAGCCGAGTATTGTTGAGTCAGGGCGCACAGTAGTGTCTTTCATCGCGAGCGGCTAATGGGCAGGTAGACGGGTGATGCTAGCTTCCTGTTAAATCATCAAACAGGGGGAGCTGGGCTTGTTCTGACACGGCGGCGCTTCACTTCCTCGAAAAGACGCCCCCCCCCTCCATGCCTTTGAATCACACATGCACAGACACATAAAGACGCACATGTGAACTGCCCCGAGACCTGAAATGAATGGGGACGGTTTGACCCCTGACCTCTGACCCCTGGCTGCTAGCTTGCTGGGTTCTTCCACAGAGATGATTCTCGGTTACATTTAGTTGAGTAACTTTTTGAAGAAATTGTTGTTTTTACTGTACTTTTCTAGCAGCATACTTTCATTCCTACTTGAGTAATATTTTTTGTAATAGTACTCTTACTCTCTTACTTAGTTTTAGTTACTCCTCCCACTGTGAGACAATAGCTTTATGTTAACACAATAAAATAATTTGAACATTTGTTTTTTGTGCAGGGCTCTTTCAGATGTAATGTCTTTTTTTTCCTTTTTCCTTTTTTTTGTCCTTCGAAAATACCAGATTTTGTGGATTATTTCATATTTTGTCCTTAAAATTACATTAAATTCAAATTATAGATCAGATGTTATGTCCAGACAGTTACTCTTTAAGTTACTTTTACTTGAATACTACTTTCCCCAAATACTTTCCCACTATTTCTCAGAACACTACGTTGTACTTTTAGTTAAAATAATAACATTGTTTTGAAGTAATGTTACTCTCAAACACATTTTTTGGCCTCTCCTCTGGTCTCCCACGCACTCACCTGTGTGTTTTCTGTTTTTTGTGTGTCTGCAGATCTGAACGAGTGCGGGTTGAAGCCGAGGCCTTGTAAACACAGATGTATGAACACGTACGGGAGCTTCAAATGCTACTGCCTCAACGGATACATGCTCATGCCCGACGGGAGCTGTGGAAGTGAGGCTCACATGCTTTTTTATCCATACTATATATATTTTATTTGTGTTTTCTGTGATAACGTCAAAGTACAAGTATAGTCCAAATATTTTCAGTAAAGACGGGATCAAAAATGTCACCAAACTTGAACAAAGAAGCAATGTGTTTGGCCTATGATTAAATACACAGCATTGGCGTTAGCATTAGCAAAAAGATTCGTGACAAACTACATAATATATTTTAAAAAACGCATCAAATCTGTTATCAAATATTAAAAGTGAGAGGATGAGAGGAGAGCTCACAAAACTCCCTAACCTTCAGCTCTTTTTCATAACGTTATAGTTGATTCCATGTGATTCTCGTGTTTCCGTGTCTGATTCCTCGCTAGGATGAGGTTCACGCTGTTGAATAATAACCTAGATTCTGAATCCAAATTGAATGGACTTCAAAGCCACATTATGTCACTTTTTTATCTAAAGAAATAGACTAAAATGCATAAATAAGTAGGCCAGAGTTTCCTAAAGAGCAGTACAGACCATTGAAGTAAATACACGTCCTGAAAAGAAACTCTCTTCAGAAAACTGTTACATTCCTAAAATCAAAAGAACGCAGTGTGGTATTTGATCATGGAAAATGCCACTTATTCCCTCTACTGGATAAAAGATTGATTAAAGATGTCTGCGTAATCCTTCAGTCGTCCAGTTATGATCCACGGTAAGAGAAAAATTCAATTCTGTCGACTGGACAATCCATCTTTGACCAGGAATGAAGGCTCTGGACATCATTTATCATCTGTTTATAACTCCATCCTCCTAAAGACTTAAATCAAAACGAGGAAAACAATAGCGCTAGCCAGTTCGCTAATAGGTGTGAGAGTAGCCATTAGGGGCCTGAACGATTACGCAAAATATGACTCCGGTACAGTTTATTCTTAGTGTATTTTAACAGACCAAAGTCGGCTCTAAAAATGGGGAAAGACGACACTAAAGTTGGACTGTGGAGACCTGTTTGAGGTGATGTCAAGCAGGTATCCACACTTCAAACTCCGCCCCTGCAGAATACATATATATATATAAAACCGGAAACACTGGGCTATAATCAGGGCAGTGCTGTGTGATGTCACCAAGTACAAGTCCAAGAGGCAGCACACACAGATTTATGTTTTTGACCACAAAGCTGCACCTATTTTGCGCTAAGAAACCCCCCCAAAAAATGACCAGAAACAATAAATAATGCTGTTTAAACACTATTTACACAGTTAAGTAGGAAGAAAAGAGGATTAAGTGTTTGGTTCCACTTTAACATCTTATTTTGTAGTCGAAGCACAACAGTCCAAAAATAAGTAGCTTCTCGTGAATACAATGTTGTGCCAGTACATCCTACATCCTTGTACAAAAGCTGTTAATCCCCCAGATTCTTCAAATACAATACGCACAGTAAATAGTTTAATTAGGTGCAACGTTAAACAGAGGACACAAACATCTGGAATTAATACATTTCCTTCATTCAATTTGTTTTGAATAATCTCCTGCAGGGGTCTCAGTTCAAATACATTCATCGCATAGCACAGCGCGGTGGTTTAATATGGAGCACATACCATGAAAGGCCCAGTGACAGTGCGGTGATAGACTGTTTTGATTAAAGCCTGCGTTCATACACCTCATTGTAACAGGCCCGCAGTTCTAAAGCCCCCTGCGAAGCCCCCTCGCAGATCGAAAATGAAAAATGTGAACGAAACCCCATCTCCGCACACCCTCGCTGCATGGCCACTTCTTTATTAGCTGCCCCGAGGTACCGACCGAGAGCTGGTGTCCGTACCTGTCGCCACGTAAGAGCGCGTTTTCACCCGGCGTTATTGCATATGGAAGATGGACAGACGGGACGGCGTGTTTGTTTATGATCCTGTAAGACAAACGCACGCAACCCAGAGCTGGAAATGAATAGAAGTAAAGGTTGGCGGTGCGATTCTAGCTCCCACAGATGAATAATGTTGTTGTTGTTGTTGTTCTTGCGTCCTTGGCAAGACACTTAACACTCCTAGCCCTTTGTGTGTGCGGTGTATGAACGTGGAAGTCGTGAAGGTGGAAAAGCGGCAAACAAAAACGTGACTATTTACCATTTGCGATATTTTCTGGTTTATTATAAAAGGCAAAGATTACGACGTTATTACTGTGTGAATATATTACTAAACGGGTCTGTTTTAGGGGCCCAAAATTGGACTTTCACCCTATTAATTTATATTCGAGGGGGGCCCATGTGATGCTTCTTACCCCCGGGGCCCCGAAATCTCTGTCGACGGCCCTGTTTAATGTGCTGAAAACGCAGGCAACAACAACAATTACGTCAGAAAAGTTCGTTTAATTACTTATGACTCACTGTTTATTACTATTTTCCGGATTTGTCTGTGGTCAATTCACCATTAGATGTCGCCCAAGACTTTTGAATTTGATAAATTTCGAAGAGAAGATGATATTTTCACATTTTCCTGTAGTGATAATTAGTCTCCCCATTCAGTGTTAGGTGATTATACAGCTTCTTCAAATTCATGCACTTTGCTGCTGCCAGGTGCGAGTTTGATTCTATTCAGAGTCTAATTAAAGAACCAAAGAAGACACACCGAGGAATATTTTATCAGAGCAAATGACATTAACGTCTCTTCCTGCCCATCACTCCAGACAGTCTCAGTCGCGTAGTCTCTCCACTTTGGGTTTGTGCTGAGGCCTCATCCGCCGGATCAATAGACCACTGTAGCATTTAATCAGCCACCCCCATCCTCCCCCGCACCGTCCCCCCTCTCCCCACGGCACCTCCACCCACTTCTAATTTCCTCTTTAAGGGCCTCGGCTATCAAGTGTGCACTCCTTTACCTCATTATTTGGTGACGGTCCAGGTCGGTGCAACAAAAACACAGGGGAGGCAAGGAGGGGGGGAGGCGTAATATTGAAAGTGGGCCTGAGAAGTGAAGCCGGGGGTGACTGCAGCCAAGAATCTAATAAGAGAACCCAGAGGTCAGAGGAAGGCAGGAGAAACAGTGGAGAGAGGAGGCTCTGCTTAAGCTCACTGGCCCTGGGACAAGGAGAAAGTGTAATAAGGAAATGAGTGAGGGTGACCCCGGTGCTATTTGCAGCATGCAGCGTCCACAGCTAAGACTTGTTTTGCTTAGTACAGAGGAATAGTGTAGTCTCAGTCAAATATAGTTAACGTCATGAGGTTTTCTTAGATGATTGTATTGTTTTTATGACTAGATATTGTCTTAAAGAGGATCTATAGTTATAATCTGTGGCTCCCGTGGATCATTAGGTTATAATTTGCACATTTTAAATCACAATATTCATCTAAAACGACTTAATACAAGAAATAAGTCCACTGCCTTCCGCGTTACAAAACAGCAGTGAGTAGATGTTATCCTAAACGTCATCACAACAAAGAGCTGTGTAGTGCCGGCCCCTTTTACCGATAGCTGCAGATCGCGCTAACGAACAGCAGATTTTTGGGGGGTTTTTTTGGACCGAAATGACTACGCGACGCTGCTGAATCCTGTGCGTATCATCGATTAAGAAAATAAATTTGAAGAACGAAGTAAGTACAGAGCAGTGGGTGTTTGCCGGTGGCAGCGAAAACGAGGATATGGCGCCCTGAAAATAAGAGATTAGAGATTGTTCCAACACGCACGAATCACTGCAAAACCAACTTCGAGAGGGGAAATGAGAAGGGAAACTACTATAACATGGCAAAAGATGAAATTTAAATCTGTCAACTGGACAAATTGTCGTGAAAGTGAAGACGTTTCGCTGCTCATCCAAGCCCCAGAACTAAAGAAGCAACGATTTGTCCAGTTAACGGATATAAATTTCGTCATTTGCTATAGCACAGACATCTTCTCAGGTACAATAACATGATTAAAAGCTCTGAAAATGTTCGATTCTGCTGCTTTAAAACATACATCCTCATGTCGCCTCTCAACATATCTGACTCGTATCATCTTTTCTTCATGCAGATAACTAAATGCAATGCCATACTGTGAAACATTCCAAGCAAAGCACTAACATCTCTACGGACAGAAGCAGTCAGCAGACCCCTACATAGAGCACATTTAAGTTTAAAGATGTCTGTCAATCCGTAGGACGTCACTACCAGCTTTTCCCTCTCAGCAGTTCTTGTAGGATCAGCGCTAACATCATGCGTGTTCCCAGAGCGCCTCTCATGTTCTACTGAGCTCTAAATCTGTACGCTGTCGAGATGAAAGCCCCTCTGAACCCCACCCTTGCCCCGTGTGTTAATGTGTTTTGCCTGTCTCCTCAGATGCGCGCACTTGTGGTATGGCCAACTGCCAGTACGGCTGCGAGGTGCTGAAAGGAGAGGTCCGATGTCAGTGTCCATCACCCGGGCTCCAGCTGGCTCCGGACGGGCGGACCTGCGTGGGTATGTCCGCACTGTATTTATGAGCACATGAGGCCACCGTACAGCCATAAACTTTCACTACTGCGACAAACTCAATAACATAATGCATTCTACATATGCGCCATGTTGAATCGTTTCTTTACTGAACTCATTTGTTGAAATCACATGGCGTTTTCCTGTTACTGACGACTTTTTGAGGATTTTGTACATTAATTATCTTGAGATTCCGAGTGGTACTTTTTTAGGACATGTTATTCCTATTTCATTGTTTAGATACAATTCCATTCAAAAGTTTTTGTTTGGAGAAAAGTTGTTATTTTATTGTTAATTTATGGTGATATCACTTTGTAGCTTTTTATAGTGATCTTCCAGGACACATTTAGCATCAAAACTTAAATGAAAAGGTATCTGGTAATTTCTTCCAGTACTAGTACCCAAATCATTTTATTTAGTACTGTCCTGGTACCTTTAAATACTTCCTGTTACTGGCGCCATTTTGAGGATTTTGCACATTAATTATCTTAAGAATAGGGCTGGGTACGTTTCCATTACGCCTAATATTTGGTACCAGGTTCTGAACGGAACTTTTTTAGGACGTAGTATTCCTATATCATCGTTTAGACTGATAAAGTTCCATTTAAAAGTTTATTTGGAGAAAAGCATTTATTTTATTGTTAATTTATGGTGATATCACTTTGTAGCTTTTTATAGTGATCTTCCAGGACACATTTAGCATCAAAACGTAAATGAAAAGGTATTCGGTACCAGTTTTCGGTTCTAGTTTTTAGTTTTTTCCAGTACTAGTACCCAAATCTTTTAACGTAGTACTGTCCGGGTACCTTTAAACTACCCGGCCTACTCAAAAATATTGTGAATTCTTAATTGTCACGGCAAAAATCTAAAGCTTTTGCACCAGATAAAGTCTAATGTTTGCTATAAAGTCAGACAAATAGCACGCGGTAAATCTACTTTTGGTTCCACAGAAAATAACACAAAAGCTGACTTTATCCAGATGGTTATTTTTAAAACAAAGTCCATCACTGTGTAATATTACCTTAAACTACTGATAATATTGTTTGGACAGGCTCTGTGCTAAGAAAGACCAGACCTGCGCCAAACTGGCCAAGATGCAAAGTGGGTCAGACGGAAGCTGTGAAAATGCTCTTTGCCTCTAAGAAAAAGCTGTAGATACTAAAGAACCAGACGAAGCAAACTAAGAAAAATCATTTCTAACAAGTTTATAAAATCCCCCATGTTTTTACACCACCCTTATTCTGTACTTCAACATACTTTTTAATAAAACTGATCACTCTCCAGCACTTCTGCAGTTTAAAGCTAAACGCAGAAAAGAACTTGCGGAATTTGTACTTCATTGCCTCTTTAATGTTTTGCCAAAGAAATAACCTTGGAAGAGAGCGGCGCAATCGTACAACCTTTTATGTAATCGTTCTGCGTGTACAACTATGATCAAAACATTAGGACTGTGAAACGCTCTTACGCTGCTAAGTACAGCCCACGGAGGAGGTAGTTAGGACACTTAACCTGTGTACCTATAAAGAGAGCTTGTAAGTCGGGGGCTCGTCCGTCTCAGTGACTCAGGACTCTCCGACGGGGGGTTGGGGGGGAGGGGGAGCGAGGCATGTGCGACATTCATCATAAAGACTGATGGTGGGTGGGCAGCAGAGGGGGGTTCCGCAGGTGTTGCGACACTTAAATGGAATGTTTCCGCACCGGGGCTAATATTTTATGGGGAGTTTTATGGTGACTGGATCATATTTGCAGAAGGGATAGTAACCGGAGAATCGCTGTGGATGGTTGGAATAGCGGTGGGGATATTACTCTTGGTGCTATGGCAAGTTTGAAAAAGTGTGCAGCGTTTAGTAGCTGAAAGTGCGGTTTCTTTTAGCGCAAGTATGGATTGTTATTTAGTCTACAAACTCAGCAATCTGTGTGAGTTATAGTTAACATAGCTACGTTTGTGTATTCTCAGTGTGCTTTTATGTCAACTTGAATAATACTTTGCCGTTGTAAAAGCGTCACTTTAAACTGAAGGCAGCGTTAAAGGTCCTATATTACACAAAATGGATTCTTGTGAGCGTTAAGTCTTGTTACAGTGCTGTTGCCGCGTCAAAAACACACCTCGAGTTGTATTTTGGTTCATTCACACACTTTATTATTAGTCTGTACATCTCCAAAGCTCAAAATGCTCTGTTCCACCTTGTGATGTCATGAAGTGGTAGTTGTTTTTTTTTTTAAATTAACAGCTCCTTTTAATCTTTTGTTAAGTAAAAATTGGCAATTCTAGGTCTTAAATCATCCAAATGATTCTAGTGAAGGTGTATGGAATTTAAAAACATACTGGAGCACTTCCTGTATCACCACATGATGACATCACAGAGTGTTTTCTGTTTGAAAGGAGAACTTATGTGTTAAATGAGTGAATGAAACAAAACACAACTCCAGGTCTGTTTGTGATGAGAAAACAACATTATAACACAGAGAATAGTGTAAAACTGGCTCTTTAAAGTAATTTTAACGTTTTATTTTGGGCGTTTTATAACTGTCTGTTTTATATGAAATGTTTTGTCTAGGGATTGTGTTGTTAGTTCTTGGCTAGGACTCTTTTGAAAACAAGATCTCAGAATTTCAATAGGACAGCCCTGGTTAATTTTGTATTTGTTAGCTACATTTTAGGCCATTTGCTAATTGTATATAGGCTTGTATTTGAGTACTTTTTACTACCATATATCCATCTATCCATCTATCCATCTTCTTTACTGACAAATTGCAACGTTTACTTGCCCTCTGGTGAAACCGAAAACGTCATTTATCCGAGTGTAGCTGATGTATGTTTATTCAACGCTGTACATTTCTGCGCAAATCAATAAAACAAATAAACACATGAAGCTTCACATTATCATAGGTCCTCAGGCATTTCCCTTCTTGTTATCCAATGAGAATCCAACGCAGAGAACACGATGGAAGTATTTGAAATTGAATTGGAGAAACAACCTCACCTATTTGTGCACAGTAATAGATCCGTCCAACAATCCCAACAGACACACGTCTAACTAGAAGTATTGACTTGTTGTTGGTGCGGTGTCGGGATTGCAACAAACCTCCCTAATTGACGACAGGGTTTATTGATGTCTTTGCATTGTTGCGCAGCCTCCGAGTCGGCCTCATATTTCACAAGCTCCCTTCTTTCTTGCAAATTGCTAAACTTATCAGTAGAGCTGTCAAGTCCAACACAATTGCCTAACATAATATTGTCCATTATGTATGTGCTGTAAGGGTTTCTATGGATTTAAAGGCAATTTGTAAAGATTTGCTGCTCGGGAGAAGGGCGAAGTACCGGACCAGATGTGCGATCATTGCATAGTGCCATTGCAAGCAGGTTTGAAGCTGCCAACTCAATAAGATGTCGTGTAAGATCAAGCTAGCTTTCCTCATGTTTTATCGACAAATGGCCAGATTTAAAACACAATTATTGAAAATGAAAACATGCAACCTTTAGCTTCTGTCAGTGTGAGCCACGCAAGGACAAAGCAGAGGGTTAACCTGGTGTAACCCGATGCACGCAACCCCCCACCCACAGTGAGTCCCTGCAGGTAAACGCAAAGCTACGCAAATTGGCTAGTTTGTGGGTGTCTACAAGTGTAACGTAATAGCGTCAACAAACACACAGACAGAAAAAGCCAAAGACAAGCCTCTCCATTGTTACGTTGTTTATATGCAAGGCGTCTGGCAGCCCCCGAGCTGTGCTGCAGGCTTTCTTACATATTTAAAACGTGTACACACCAAAAGGCAACAATCACTAACGTCTGAATACCAATGTTCTTTTTGGAAGTTGTGACAGGGACGATAAATGTGGGATTGGGGGTTGTTGGAGTTGGTGGTAACGTTGTGGCATGAAGGTGGACTGCTGCTTTTGAAATGTAGGCTAGCATGAAAAAAAATTTAAAAAATGAGGTCCTAAATTACGCAAAATTGATTCTTCTGAGCTTTAAGTCATGTTATAATGTTGTTACGTCATCAAGGTGTATTTTGTTTCATTCACATTCTTGAGTAACACTTTATTATTAGTCTGTCCGCATCTCCAAAACGCAAAATAATTAGTAGTTTTCAACAGCTATCTTTGCCTTTAGTTCAGTAGATTGGAAATTCCAGGTCTGAAATTATCCAAATGATTCTAGTGAAGGTGTATGGAGTTTAAAAACGCACTTCCTGTATCACCACATGACATCACAAAGTGGAATAACATGCCCACTGTGACGACGCACTGCTTAACTTTTCGGAGGGTGGAGGGTGATGGGAGAATTGTACCGCTTTGCCGAGGACACTGCCAGCTCAGACCTCATTATCTCAACTATCAGACGCTATAATACTCCCTACAAAGAACGCGCAACAAGGCTTGAGCGTCCGAGCCCGTGTATCTCCCGTACTAAAGGTAAATAAACCCCTGCGTTAGACATTGAGCGTACCGACTTGTCTCCATAGAGATGCAATTACCTGCAATTTCCTGAAGTATTTCACAGTATAGAATTAAACGGATTTGTCTCTGTGGAACAAAGTATGCAAACCCCCCGCCAGTCTTGTATAATACTCCACAACAAAGTATTTGGGTATGGGTAGCCTTATAATACTTCTACCAGCCTCTGCACAGTATTTCAGACCCAATTTCAAAGTGTTATTGTCAAAGAATCGTCCTGCCCATCACTCTTGTGTTTCTTTGTGGGAGGGTAGAGCACCTCTGACTTGGTGTGAAATTGCTGGTATTGAATCTAAGGATGACACACAGTTGACATGATTTTGATGGATGGCTGGTGGTAACAATCACTATTAGGAGTTGGCAGTCCACTTCAGTTTTCCAATGTTTTTCATAGTACAGCTATATATATACACTATGAGGCGCCTTCTGTCACCTAGCACAGTAAAACCCAGTCCGCTTTATACGCTAACGTAAAAATTTTAATTATTTTTTTCTGTTTACAGTGAATGTTAGTGACCGTTACCATGGAAATCTGCAATGCTAAGTTGGAAAAACATCTAAATTAGTTGCGTTTCCATGACCTTGTTTTTAATACACGTTTTGAAGATTTGTGTAAGTAACAAAAGGTGGAAACGCACAAATATTGCAATCAAAACCCTTAAAAGTTTATTTGCTCACTTCAGGTGCATTTTTATTTAAGCGTTTAACAGTTAAAGCGTGTTTTGGAAGATGGAAATGCTTTTAAACTACGCAAAAAAGTAAACAAAAAGTCGCTGGGTCACTTCGGGTTAATACATTTATCATAAGCTGAGTTTAGCGTTTAGCATTTTAGCGAGGTTAGCATTTAGCATCTTAAATTCTCTATAGGTTTAACACATAGACTGTATATGGTATTGGTATATGGCTTTTATTTGAACAGGGACAGTGCACAACAATAGATTGACCTTAAAAAAACAGGAAAGATGTTTGGTGCCAGGTTATAGCAAAAGTACTAATTTCTACCTGTGGTCCCTGGACAGGCTGAGGTTTAAGTAAAACAGTAAAAAGTAAAACTGCTGTCAGGATCTTCATTTTGGTCTTAAAATGTTCGTATTGACCTGCTCTACGAAATCCTGGTATCTTTATTTCACTATTGTGTCCATAACTTAAGATATGAACATTAATAACAGACAAATCAGCTGCGTTCGCTCCTCGAGGTCGCTCCCACTAGCGTTAGCAACCGGTTTGATTGACAGCGTTGCTAAGCATTCGCCCCCTGTTAAACCGGCGGTGCGGGCGTTGACGTGTGCTCTACGTTCAACAGCTCCGCTCCAGATTGGCTCTTTGGTTGCTATGTTACTCGCGGTCCAAATTAGCTATCACTGCTAGCCTCGACGAGCTTCATTTGACTGGAGCTGAACGCTATGGGTGACACTCACTTACTCCACTTCTTTACACAGTTTCTGGTTTAACGTTAGGCTAACTGAAAAGTGATGCGTGACGTCGCAATCCCGAGCTCTATAGGCGCGCTCCGTCAAAACCTGATTAAACACACTAGCATAACGTTTTACATAACTGATAAAAGACGCGTACGTTCTGCTTATTCAATGGAACGCTAACCGAGTATACAGGGTCAAGTAGACGTTTTATTTTTCTCATTTGCTGTATTGTGTGTTTTGTCATACAGATGTGGATGAGTGCGCGGCGGGAACAGCGGTGTGTCCACGCTTCAGGAAATGCATCAACACCTTCGGGAGCTACATCTGCAAGTGTCACGACGGCTTTGACCTCCAATACATCAACGGGAAATACCAGTGCATAGGTACGGGCTGCATCTATACTTTCATCAATAAATATATAGAAGGAGGTGATAAAAGCAAATGTAAAAATGAAAAGAATGTTCCGGTGAGGGTTTGCTTTGTTGTTTTCTCCCTTGAGGCATTCATTAGGTGGCACATTCACACAATACACGTATTTTCAAATCTCAAATTAGAGCTGAATAAAATAGCATAGCAACGAGACTTCACCAAAACTAATTAGCAAGAACAAGTTTTGCAAAATAGTATTGTATTGTTATGTCCACCATGAATTTAAATGTTCAAATTAACTTCTGACAGTAAAAATAATACAATTTGACAGTAAAACCAAGTTGTTTTTTGACAGTATTTTACAACAAAATAACTGTAAACTCATTGGAAGTGGCTCTGTGCACAACGGGAGCCGGCGAGTTCCAATCAGCTTGATAATTTCCGGTCTAATGTTACGTATTGTGAGGTTTTGGCAAAGTGGCGCTAAAATCAATAATACTGACAGATCAGGCAGTGGACAGGGAGCTGCAGGTGGAGTTCACTTTGCAAATGTGAGGAAAACTTCACCCTCATTTATCGCGGGGGTTACGTTCTAAAAATAACCCACAATAGGAGAAATCCACGAAGTATCAGCTTTATTTTTTACAATTATTATATATGTTTGCAGCTGTAAAACCCCTCACCACACACTTTATACACTTTTCTCAGACAGGTATTAACATTTTCTCACATTTTTCTCTTGTTTAATTAATTAATAGTGACTCGCGTGTATTTCCCTTAGCCAATCAGGACGCAGAACACAGTGCACTGTAAAAAAAGCATACAAAATTGCACAAAAAAATACCGGAACAACGAGACCGCGAAACAGCGAGACCACGAAAGATGAGCCGCGATATAGCGAGGGACAACTTGCATGTCAGGGCTAACGCTAATGCTAATTTTGCAGCGGAATAAATATTTAAATAACGCCACTGACTGAAATAATCTACTCATAAAAATAATTGGATTGTCCTTACAACAAAAAAGACGGTTTAATAAAGTTAGCATTAGCATTGACACGCAAAGACGCACCTTTGTGAACACAGAAATGTCCTCGTTTGAAGTTTTAACATGTTGCCAGTGACATCCATCCGCGGCGTTCTGTCCACTGCCTGATCTGTGCGGATTTATTGATTTTAGCACAACCCAGCATAAACTTTACAGACTTTACACTATGATGGAAATGTTTGAGACTGAACCTGCTTTGTTTGGGATGTTTGGGACAATGTTTGGGACTGTCCCGTTATGCACAGAGCGAGCTACTAGTCACTTCCATTCTCTAAAGTTGCCGTTGGGTTTGGAGGCACAAATTTACGGTAGTATTTAAATACTTTATGTTATATTCTGTTTGTGGTATGAGCACATGCGTGTGACTTGACTCCATTCAGTATTGCTATAAAAGGAACTATTTATGAAGCAATATCAGTCTGAATTATAATCCCTGTACACTTTTTATTTAATGTTGTGGGATGAGAATCGTGTGGAAACAACTATCTTTGGCCATCGCAGACAGTAATAGTATAATACCGCATGTCTGAAAATGTAGTAAAAAATGTAAAAATGGACTGAAATACTAGCGACTTTATGCAGAGTAGAGGAAGGACTTACTGCTGCTTCAAAGCTCTCGCACTTCTTTGTCTGACCATTACTTTTTAAACGTATTTTTAGGCCTGATCAGGGCCCGCCGCTAATAGTCCACTCAACATAAGCAGTCTTTGTACATTGAATAGATCTGAAGCTAATAGCCTTGGATAACAGCTGTTGAATCCTCGTGGAGTGTTTTGCTCCCGCTAACTGCACGTGGCTAACTGCACGCGGCTAACTGTTCTTTTTCTATTATGTTTCAGATGTGGATGAGTGCTCCTTAGGCCAGAGCCAGTGCAGCCGCTTCACCACCTGCTACAACACCCCGGGCTCCTACAAGTGCAAATGCAGAGAGGGCTACAGGTTGATTGGCCACGACTGCAAATGTAAGGACCTAACCACAATGTTCACTCGGGAGCCAAAAGTGGGGCCTCATGTGCACTACAAGCTAAAGAGGCCGAAGGAAGAGCTCGGAGGGGTCGGGGTGGGACTCAAATTCCTTCCTTTGTAACGGCTGTCAGTCACGGCTAAGGCTATGGACGTGCTAATGTGTTGGGATTTTAAGATTCAACACAAACTACGAGAGTAGTTGTCAAAGTTTTAAGTGATAAAGTAATGTCATTATGTAAACAAAACGTATTAGAAATCTCCGCTCTGGATCAGGAAGGTGTCAGTTCTTTACAAATGGGATTATTAGGCAAAGATTAAGTTCAGTTTTATTTATATCGCACATTTAAAATACAACTTAAGCTACCCAAATGCTTCACATAAAGTCAACAAAAACAGATATACCGTATTTTCCGGACTGTAACTCACACTTTTTTCATAGTTTGATCAGGGGTGCGACTTATACTCAGATGCGATTGTGAACTATATGATATTTTTCTTCATTATTGTGCATTTTTTGGCTGGTGCGACTTATACTCCGGAAAATACGGTACAGAAAATAAGACAAAAGAACAATAAAAACAATAAAACACCAAGATATCCTGCCTAGCTAGAACCAAATGCCAGGATATCCATATGAAGGGCAGTATTAACAAGTATTTTGCAAATTAATATGTCTTCTCAGTTTTATTCAGTGCTATTTATTTATGTATCTGTCATTTGGTTGAGTTCAATTCAATTTTATTTATATCGCACATAAAATACAACTTAAGCTACCCAAATACTTCACATAAAGTAAAAAAAAACAGATATACCATATTTTCCAGACTATATATATGTTTTTTTCTTCATTATACTTATACTCCGGAGAATACAGTACATAAAATAAGACAAAGGAACAATAAAAACAATAAAACACCAAGATATCATGTCTAACTCGAACCAAATACCAGGATATCCATATGAAGGGCAGCATTAACGAGTATTTCGCTAATTAATGTCTTTTTAATTTTATTCAATGCTATTTCTTTATGTATTCATCATTTGGCTACATCAATTGAAAAAATGGATAAAGTCACAGTCAAAATTTCAGTTTTTCATAAAAAATACAGTATCATTTTGATTATAAGTCGCACTTTTTTTCATAGTTTGGCCGGGGGTGCGACTTATACTCAGATGCGACTCGAAAAATATGCTTTTTTCTTCATTATTATGCATTTTTTGGCTGGTGCGACTTATACTCCGGAAAATACGGTACAGAAAATAAGACAAAAGAACAATAAAAACAATAAAACACCAAGATATCCTGCCTAGCTAGAACCAAATGCCAGGATATCCATATGAAGGGCAGTATTAACAAGTATTTTGCAAATTAATATGTCTTCTCAGTTTTATTCAGTGCTATTTATTTATGTATCTGTCATTTGGTTGAGTTCAATTCAATTTTATTTATATCGCACATAAAATACAACTTAAGCTACCCAAATACTTCACATAAAGTAAAAAAAAACAGATATACCATATTTTCCAGACTATATATATGTTTTTTTCTTCATTATACTTATACTCCGGAGAATACAGTACATAAAATAAGACAAAGGAACAATAAAAACAATAAAACACCAAGATATCATGTCTAACTCGAACCAAATACCAGGATATCCATATGAAGGGCAGCATTAACGAGTATTTCGCTAATTAATGTCTTTTTAATTTTATTCAATGCTATTTCTTTATGTATTCATCATTTGGCTACATCAATTGAAAAAATGGATAAAGTCACAGTCAAAATTTCAGTTTTTCATAAAAAATACAGTATCATTTTGATTATAAGTCGCACTTTTTTTCATAGTTTGGCCGGGGGTGCGACTTATACTCAGATGCGACTCGAAAAATATGCTTTTTTCTTCATTATTATGCATTTTTTGGCTGGTGCGACTTAGTAATTAATTCATTACTGCTCTGTCAGAATCATAAAACGCTCAGCATATGTTGGTGTTTGTGTACAGTTCAATACTTGATAATCAGTGCATTGTGTAATAACAGTATAAATGTTGCTGTAGGGTTAAATTAAATGAACCATAATTCCCTATAGCAGCACATAGCATGTTGTGCACAGGCTCGTTTTATGCATGGTTAGGGCTAAACTACACACAGACACTTGGTTACAGATGCATATTATTAGCTATCGTCAATCTTGGAACCGAAGAAGTAAAGTCAGATTTCAGATTACAGCTACTACTGCACATTTATTTCCTCTGATCTCGTATTCTAAAGGCATCTTTCAACTTCCGGGCGTTTCGATTTGTCTGGAAAATCCTAGTAATATCGCAGGCAGCAGAAAAATATCTCCTCCGCTGTGTATGGATGTAGCTTTCCATCAGCCCGACTCCAACTTCCTGTCTGTATATTTTTGGCGTTTGGCCGTTTTCATCAGGCAAAAAGAGCACTTGTCATCTTGAGCTATGTCTCGAGCAGCTAGTCTTTCAGCCCGCGCACACTTCATTAGACCAGGATCGCAGGGTGCATTGCCAATTCGCTGGACAAGAAGTCATTCATTCCCAGTTGATATTTAATCATCTAGCACCAAACTTGTGTCTTAAAACCTGCGAAAATCCTTCCATTCCCCGCCACTTCCCCCTTACGGTCCGGAGTGGCAAGAGCTTGAGGCAGTTGCGATGTCCTTCTTGTGTATCACATATCAAAGCCGCTTGCAACCCGAGAATCCAATAACAGAGTCTGCGCTTTTGTGTCGGCCGTTCCTCCGCTCATGAAACCTGCATGAACCCTCGCCCCAGTGGTAAAGAATGAGAGAGGAGGCCGAGATGCTTTAGTTCAATGCTGTGTCGCCCGGAGCTAAAAACACACAAAGAATTGCCGATCAATAATACAAGAGATCGGGCTTCATATACTGTGGCAGTGTCCAGCCTTTAGCCAGATATGGGCCCATGTGAAAAATGATAGTGGAAGATATTATAAGGGGAATAGTGCTGAAGTTCTCTTAGGTTTTGGGGTTTTTTTTAAGCATTTTTAGCTAAATTTTTATAGAAAGATGTACTTTTTCCAGAGAGAAGTGTATCTACGGAAAGCAAGTTCTCATTAAACTACTTTAGCTGTGTCATAATGAAGATGTTAAAGTAAGAAAGTTGTTATTATGTGTAAACCCGAGTGAACCTGTGCTCCAGTATGTCAGCTATGCACCGCACTACGCTGTGTTTGGTGTGACAGGCAGTAATCCGGCATAATCCAGCATTCCTAATACGGGCAGGTTATTTACCCAATGCAGCTCGACAGTGACCGTCTTTCCCTGGTCCCAGAAGGAGATTTTCCATTCATTTTTCTTTCCCAAAAATAAAAAATCTTAAAGGTTTGAAAGCTTGCTCAGCTATGTGGCCACTAATAACCAGAAGACCTATTATATTTTATTCAAAAACTGTTTCTGAAACTTTATAAAATGCTAACTTTTTAAAGCATTTTGCTGAATCTTGCATTATGGATATTAGTTCCCACGTAGCTGGTTAGGCGCCGTGATGTCTCATAACTCATAATATTGAAAGTCCATGGGAAAAAATGAATGGAAAATTGACTTCCAAAACCGGAGCCAACTTCAAAGTGGGTGGGACTGTTGAGCTTGATATGCTCCGAATCACCTGTTTCAACGTTTCCCACTACTTCCAGCAGGAGGCGACATATTTCTGGTTGAATAAAACTTGAATTACTAATGCGAAGGTTTTCATTTCTAAGGGAAAATAATTTGATTTTAATTATAGAGATAGCAATTAGTATAAAAGGCCCTAACAAAAATAATTTGTAATTTTTCTGTTGGAAAGGTAACAGGGTGATAATAGCTAGGGCAACAAGGATCAAATTAAGTTTTACAAGCGAATAATAAATGTTAAACAAAGAGTCAAGAGGAACGCGCCATGAACCTTCAGAGAGAAATACAAAATTTAAAAAGCCAAACCAAAGTGCCACTTAGATCCACAGTGCAAAGGAGATTCATGTTGTTCCAAATACGTATAAGGCAATACTGTAGATGAAAGAGAATAAAAAATAAGACTTTAGATCTCACATAAGGACAAAACTCTAATTATAACGCTGCACGACGGAGCCACAGTTTTGGTCGGTTGTAGATTACATAAGATAAACATTCATGGTCAGTGGTTACGTATTTATATAGTGCTTTTCCACCTTCATCCACATTTTTTCCCGCATTTGTAGGAGCTGGAATCACACCGTTCAACCAGTGATGCGTGCGTCGAGAGCGGGATTTGAACCGCCAACCTTCCGGATCAGTGGACAAACACTCTGAACTGAGTTGCTGTCATTTACCTTCATCTTTTGTACCTTTTACTCACTTACAGCACTTCAGGGACAACACTTTACCTTTGTTATTTCATACTAAGGCTTGTGTTATTTTAGTAAATTTCTTAACAAATTGTAATAGGCTTTTAACATTTAGTTTCAGGGAGTAGGCGCCGGAGTAAAGAAATGATAGCCGTTAAGAGCTTGAGTTATTTTTAAGTGCTTATAATTGGTCTCTTTCTTGTCATTCCAGCCATTCCCAAAGTGGCCATCGAACCTCCTCGACCAGGAAAGAACCATCACCACAACTATATCCCTGATTTCGATTTCAGACGGACCACTACTGCGACGACTACTACTAACCCCCCAATCACGGAAAAGAGAGTATTCAGCCCCAGATCCACTACGCCTACGACTACGACTACTCCTACGACCAAAGCACCACCGAAGAGGGTCACTCCGCCACCGCGCAAACCGGCTGTACCGACAAAAAAGCCGTTCGTGCCAACCAGGAAGCCCCCAGTGCCCACACGCAAACCCTACGTCCCGCCCAAACCTGCCCCGCCACCCACAAGACGCCCCTTCGTGCCTCCACCGCCCGCCCCGGTAACGCCAGTGGACAACACCATCAACAAGGAGGTCACCAAGCAGAGGGGCGACGTGCACAGTAAGAACCTTTATGTTAATACTTTTCCCCCTTTTTTAGTGATTCAAATGGAGGAGTTTGAGGAAGTTGCGTGATAATTGTTTGTTTATACAAGGAAGCAATTAACCAAGCAATTATACGCAGGCATTTAATGAGTTTGATGGTCATAGAAACAATACAGTCTAATCCCTCATTTGTCCAGGAATGCTCCAAGGTAGAAAATGCCGTTGTCAATCGTAATAATAGAAACAGAGCTGGTAACTTCCTGTTTAAAACTGCAGAACTGAGACGCTCCACTTCTTTGGCACTTTGATTTTTATTTTTAACATAAAACATTTTGACATGCATGGAGCAATCAAAATGTTCCTCAGAATAAGATAACGTTGCTCTGAAGTCACACATGATGTCCACTAAAAAATTAATACAAAAATCGATTTAATCAGCTGGAACTCGGTTGAAACTGGATTTTATTTTATTTATATGCTGAAATTAATGGTCTCTGCAGTGTATGTAGTAGTGCAGTAGTGTGTAGTGTGTAGCGTAGTATGATAACGACACAATATTTTCAGTTGATATAATCTGTTGGAGTTGCCTGTCAAATCCAGAATGATATCTCTCTGGATTTTTTATACAGATTGAGTCCAGTCCTCACGTCCGCCGCTTCGTCTCAAGCCGGTCAAACGCCTTTGTCCAGTCAACTATGATTTACAAATTAAATCAAATTTAGTTTAGCACTTGGCTAACCGATTCTGCAAAAACCCGCGATGTACTTCAGCCGCCTGTGATATTTCTTTCTTTTATCTTTTCTGATTCGACGGACCGTGCGTGTCCCTGATTCACTAATCCACCTGTCAATCACGCCCATGTTGAAAACTGGGAGATTCACCGGTGTCCAGGCTCACATCGCCATAAAGTATTGAAGAACTGTGTATTTTGGATCCCAGGCAACTATTTGAGCAGCTATGGACAGATAACCAGACTGTTGATATAAGGGTAGCTCTCAATTAATACTGAATTCACCTCCAGAAACCAAGAAGTGTTGAGGTAATGTTTGTGAAACTGCCCCTGGTACATTAGGAGCTGCAAACATCATTACCCTACACAGTATTTCAGCTGCTAAACATGTGGCCGAAAGACTCCAGTCCACAGAAAATGACAAGCTTAACCGATATCCATGTGTTTTTTTGTGCAAAATGCTTCGTGAGGTTCACATGTGACGACAGCAGCATTCGTCTTCATCAGATCAGTGACAGTGCATCACATTAGAGCTCATTTACATTTCTCTTCACACACTGTTTAGTATGGAACATGCCACAAAGATAAATCAGGAGTTATGTTCACCTGTCAGCCTCTGTGCTTCTGTAATCACTGCAGGCATAGTGTGAATCTGACACGTCTTAAATAAGGATTTAATTAAAGCTCGAAAAGGAAGTGTTTATTAAAAATATGCAAACTTGTCATGCTGTATTCCAGAGCAGCGGCGGCGTCAGAGGGGAAGGCTTGAGTGGGTACTAGCCTCCCCGGGAATGGTCAAAGCACCCCCATAGCCCCGCCCCCGCCCCCAAAAATGTCTCCACACTTTCATAGCACATCCAATCTTGACTAAAAATGTTCAAAATGAGGCTCCAATAAAAAAAACCCCTCCATATTAGCTTTATAAATCACTACAGGGGCTAACTACAACGCGCACTTTTACGCTCCATTGTTAAACGGCTCTAAAACGCATGTGTCAAACTCAAGGCCCATGTGCCAAATGTGGCCCGCCATTTCATTTCATGTGGTCCACAACAAGCTAAATTAAAACGTATGAGTGTCTTAAAATGTCAGTTTATCAGGAGGAGCAAGTTACACAGCCATATTTTTTTTTTTACATCTATGGAAATATATATGCAATATTTGTACATTGAAGAAGTAATAAATACAGAAAGTTTATGAACAAGTTAAAAAAGTAGATACGTTTATTTTAGATTACGTTTGGCCCTTTGAGAACGACCATTTTCCTGATGTAGCCCTCGGTGAAAATGTATTTGACATTCCTGCTCTAAATTAACATGTCAACAACTTATGTGCAAAATTCAAACTGCAACGTCCTTGTTTTATGTTGTATTTTGTTAACTTAAAATTCAAAATATTTCCTCAGTTAATCTTACAACAAAACAGCGAGGACATATGCTGGCAACCAAGCTGGTGACACATGACAGATACAGCAGCGCCTTATGCTAGCTGCCTCATTGTTTACTATTAGCATACGCTGCGATTTTAGCACGTATAGCGCTTTGACAAATAGCTAATAGGTAATAAAACAGATCGTATAGCTGGCCTTGATGAACGGCACAGCTAATAAAACGTTGTATTTTTAACATCCTGTAAATCTGAATAGGCCTATGGCTACAGATACTAATAATAAAAAAGCGTTGCGACCTAGAAGATAACTCCTCATTGAATTCCCCAGGCTATGAGAATGAGGTTGCGAGCTGCGTTGGCCCATGTCACTGTGATCTGTGCCAAACTTGTATAACTGACATCAATTTCACAAACATTGCATCATCGCTTCGTATTTGGAATTTATCAAACCCCAAACCGCAGATAAAAAACAATCTTTTCCTCAACCAGATCTTGACCTGTCACAAAAAACAAAGATGTTGTTCATTAAATGTGAAAAATCAGCAACACTTTAAAGGTCCTATATGACACAAAATGGACTCTCAAGAGGTTTAAGCCATGTTATAATGTTGTTACCTCATTAAAAACAGACCTGGAGTTGTGTTTTGTTTCATTCACACATGTTTGAGTAATATCCAAAGCTTAAATTGCTCTTTTCCACCTTGTGATGTCATGAAGTGATAGTTTTCAACAGCTAACTTTCGCGTTTTGTTCAGTAGCAATTGGCCTTTCCAGAGATGAAATTATCCAAATGATTCTAGTAAAGATGTGTGGAGTTTAAAAAGACAGCGGAGCACTTCCTGTATCACCACATGATGACATCACAAAGTGGAACACAGTGTTTTCTGTTTTAGAAGAACTCTACCCTAAATTTGCAGAGTTTGTATGTTAAACTTTTGTGAATGAAACAAAACACAACTCCAGGTCTGTTTTTGATCATGAGCATCATATCAGTCCTTCAAAATATCTAGACCAAATTCAAAATGAACAAATCATTTATTAAGAATAATTCAGACTTAGTAACTACTTAATTAACACTTTAAAGACTGAGCACATTATAGACCATTATAGCTCATCTAGACCTTTTTTTCTTTTTTAACCATAAAAATCATGTTAAAGGAAGTATCAGCATGTACGTTTGCCTTTTTTCACACAACTACCTCTATTTTACATATCCATCCTTATTTTTGGGAGAACCTTTGTTGTCTTCGAGGAACAACATAAACACATTACCATAATGACAGTAACATATTTAAAGAGCCCCATGCCTCTGCTTCAAGACGCCGTTTGAATTTACATGAGAGCACAACTGGTTGCGGAGTTACGGTAACGGAAAGTCCACAACCGTGAGTCTATCGGCGGCGATACCATCCAACACTATAGAGTTAATACTGTAACTTCTAACTCTAACCCCTCAACTACAGAAAGAAAACATGTGGCCTCCTATTTGTTTTTATTTATTGTTCCTTTGGCTGTAATGTTCCACAGATGGATAAGGCACAAAACATCTATCTCTATGACAGTGGTTCTTAACCTTGTTGGAGGTACTGAACCGCACCGGTTTCATATGCACATTCACCGAACCCTTGTTTATTGTTTCAAATTCAAGACATATGTTTTACTGGTGCACAAAATGAATCGTGCATTAACATCACTGTGTTCAAAGAATAAAACCAATAAAATGCATGAACTCACAACAAATTACATATATACAGTTTAACAAAGACATGACCTTTTTTAATTCTACCACACTGAAATTATTTTAATTTTTAACCTTATGTATTTCAACAATGAACTTATTGTATTTATGCTATTTATTATTTTTAACATTTTAACACACACACATCACCTAATTTCCATCACGCTACAGGGTCGGCAACCTTTAACACGCAAACAGCCATTTGGACCCAGTTTCCACGGAAATTAAAACACTGGGAGCCGAAAATACTTTTTGACATCTAAAATGAAGATAACATAGTATAGAATTATAATAATAATAATGCAACGGAATAATGTAGGTTTTATTTTCACGGACAAGCCTTCTACACGTGGCAGATAAATATGGCAAAAATAAGTTAAGTGCATAAAAAATACAACTCACCAAACCGCTGCATCAGAGGGGGCCATGCGCTTGTGTCTTTGGGATGGGGTGGTCCCAGGACAGGAGTGATGAGAGACAATGACACCCGCAGTGTGATTAGGTCTAGGTCTGCTCCACAGTTTCTTTCAAAAAACTCTAAAGGCTTATCTTTTAATCTTACTTAGTCTCCATGTGCCAAAGCAGTTTTGAAGGTTTCATTGCCTCATTTGCTTTTCCCGCATGTTACGCAGTGCGGACTCTGCGCGTGAGAATCACCTGTGGCGACAAACCCATATTTAAGTAGGACTCCTGGTATTGTCTCTTAAATTTAACTTCCTTTTTCTTGGAGGTCGTAGTCTCCTCTTCTGGCTCCTCAGTTGGCCTTTTCCCTTTTGTTAAAAAGCTCTCCAAAGACTTTTGTTTTGGCTCATTTTCACTCGCTTGGGGCTCTACTTTTGGGCGACATGTCTGATCTGTTATACGTGATACGTCATTCCGGAGACAAGAGCAGATCTATCATAGATATAATAAACTTGTTACTACATCAAATAGATTTCTGTGGCGATTTCCTATCAGGATTTTCATTATACATCTACAGACAAGCTTTTTAGCGCGTCATGAGGGACGGGCGAAAGTTACGTCCTCCTGATCCTCCTGCTCCTGCGCACAGCGTCTGAATATCAGGGCTCTGTCTTTACGCAGGACTGTGAGCTGTGTCTGTGTCTGTGAGGCGTGAGCAGTGTTCAAACGGCTCATTTAAGTTGGGCAGATACTTCGATAGACACATCAAAGGGTACATTTGTTGAATTGGGCCAACGTCTGGAGACGCTCGCAGTCCGCTAATCATATGAGTCGGGTGTGTGTCTTGACCTCCGCCGACTCACCGAACCCCTAGGGTTCGATCGAACCCAGGTTAAGAACCACTGCTCTATGGAGAATGTTCCGCAGTATGGCTTTAACCTTCTGTGTCCATTGAATCGTACAGGTGATGTGATGACACTGCTTTAAGTCATTACAAATCCAGAAGTCTTTGTTCATGCTTTTTTGAGTCTAATTAAGGCGTAGTAATTATAAAATGGTGCTTAATCGTCGAGGCTTTTGTTTGACTCGCTGGAGCATCATTACTCTCACCTGAACTACTGTACGATGCAACAGAAAGGCGCGGTGCTCGGAGTCCGACGCTATTGCTAACATACCTAGCCAGATGGCAACACATAATTAGAAAAGGAAAAGTGGGGGAAGATTACATTAACACCTGTCACCAGCGCTCAAAGCTCACATCAATCACAACCGGGCCGAGCAGGTTCCTGAGGTTTGACGGAGGAGAGGTGCTCAGTGAAGGGTCTAATAATGATACAGGGCTCGGATCGGGGAGTACAGGTGCGGCTAACTCTACATTCAAATCAGGAATCATGCATGTTATTACTGTCAGGCGATGAGCTATTGTTGCAGGCTCAAGGGAAGAAAAATGGGTTCCTCTGCAAAGCCTCAAAGATAATGAAATAATCTGGGTTTATCACGCAGTACTGCATAGATGGGTGGCGGTTGATGTATGTACACAGCGGGTGCATTAAAATGACCAGTAAAAATGGGTTAACTCCAGTAATCAGATAACCCAAAGATGCACAAGAGAAGTCTGATCACCAAAACACCTGGTGACATGGATCAGATGGAAGACGGTTCATTTTAAAATAACTTCATCTTTGACGTATTTTCTTTCATTTTTGTACATTTATATATTTTTGTATTAATATTTTTGATTGCATTTTAACATTTTACAGCCCACCCACCCCTCTAACCAAGATGGGCACTGGGTAAACACAGGAACAGGAAAAAAAAGTATATAAACATACACACAGGTCTCCCTATATATGCATACACACATATAAATAAATACAAAAAAAAAAAAAAAAAAATACATGAAGTAAAATTAAAAAAAAACAAAAACAAACCACAAATAATAATAATAATAATAATAATAATAATAATAATAATAGCTAAATATGGTAAGCATAATAAGTGGTAATATTAATAGAATACGGGCCCAGAAGTTGACCAGAAAACATATTATACACATGTTTATTTTTGTCCTTTTTGTTCTTTTTAATTCCCCTGCAAAAAATAAAAAATAACTGCGCAGGTGTGTTATCAATCACTCCAGAAATCCGATTATGATCAGATTTTCCGTGTGCATGTAAACAGAGCCAGCGTGAGATTTCAGATTTCCTATTTCTGCACCACAGGCTACATTTTCACATTTCTAATAAGCCAACCATATGCTCATATTCAACAAACTGTTTACTATGTTCATTTTGTTCAGTTGTGCAATACGTTTTAATCAAATTAGCTACCTTTTTGTCAGTTTCAGCAGATATTATTTTGAATCGGAAGAGAAGTCAGATTTTAACAGTACGCCCCTTGTGTTATACATTCGGCACATTGCGACGTTAAATACCCATAATTCATTCGTTTACCAAACTCTAGATTAGTGTTTCTAAACTTTAAAGTACCTCCCAAACTGTTCACACCACTTCTGAGTACAACTATCAGATCTAAAGGTGTGAAAGTCGCTCTAAATGAGGCCTAAGAAAGACAAAACGTGGATTGAGTTAATTACATTCTGCTTTAGATACTTACCGATTTAGTCCATATTTGTCCCTCCCAGACTGCATGTGTTCCTAGTTAAATATTTCTGAATGCTTCTGTTGTGTTGTTCTGTCTGTCTGGCACCGAGCAGCGCCATTTTGGACCCGCTAGGAGCCAAATTCTTCTTCCAACACTACACTAACACTCACCAGAGGACCACAATTCTCCCAGTCCAAACAAATGCCGCTGCTAGTCTCGTAACGGCTCGATATTTAGTCAATTATACGCTTTGGAAATGTGTTTTATTGAGCGGTCGTCGGGTTTATGTGTCAAAAACAGTCGAGGTCAAAGGTCAAGGCAGGGGAAGGTATATGGTGTACAGCAGATGACAGCGAGCTATTAGGGGTCACTTCGCTCAATTTCAAAGACGTCATAAATACACTTACCCCCATGGGTCCCTCAGCGCTTTTCTTGACATTAATAGTCCTCCTGCACGTAATAATCCCCTCCTCACTCGCTCGTCTCAAACATTAAAGGTCCTATATAACGGAAAATCCCTCATGTGAGCTTTAAACCATGTCAGAATACTGTTAGTGGGCCCTTTAAATGCCCTTTGTTTATTGAAAAGTTATGTTTTTTAAGTATTTTGTTGCGTAGGGAGCGGACTTGTGCAGCTGTTTAGTCCAGCATTAGTGAATACAGTTTTTGTTCAATGCATCAAATCACATAATGAAACAATATAATGATAAACTGTACAGATTAAAGATTGGACCCGAAAAATATTGCTAAGTGATTGTGAAAAATGATGATGATGATGGTGTCAGATTTTCCTCCATATGTTTCATCGGGCTTGGATTTAAAAACAAACAAAGCTAAAAACTGTTTATCAATGATTAGTTGTCCCTCTTGAGAAGCCGTAGTTCCAAAACAGGCTGTGCTGCAGATGAACTACTTTACATTTTGGGCAACAGTAGCTCAGTTGATAGAGTGTTTGTCCACTGATCTGAAGGTTGGTGGTTCAAATCCCACACCTCGACATAAACATCATTACAGCGTTCAATCCACTGAACCACAGGTGTAAAAATGTGACCAAATATTTGTTCTGTTCTGATCATTTTGACCAATATCATAACAGATTAGATTATAAAACACTTTCTTTCAAACAATGTAGATATGTAACGTACGGAGCCCGGCATAGGACATTTGCAAAATATACTGTTAATGCATGGCCACGAGATAATATCACATTCCCTCATCATATTATCTTGAGGGAACGATTTAATTATCTTGAGAGAACAAGATTATTTTTATTTTTTATGGTAAATATCTTGTGAAAATATATGTGTAGAAATTTTAATGTTCCCTCAAGATAATATCTCATTCCCTCAAGATAATTATGACATTCCCTCAAGATAATATCTCGTTGCCTCAAAATAATATCTCGTTCCCTCAAAATAATATCTCGTTCCCTCAAAATAATATCTTATTCCCTCAAGACAATATCTCGATCCCTCAAAATAATATCTCGTTCCATCAAGATAATATCTCGATCCCTCAAAATAATATCTCGTTCCATCAAGATGATATCTCATTACCTCAAAATATCTCATTCCCTCAAAATAATATATTTTTAATTTTTTAATTTTGTGAATATTCTTCTCCTTTCGGTCATCTGCAGGGCTCCGTACTACGGCGTCCGTAGTAATGTAACTGATGTATGATAGCATATTACGTTAGCATAGCATAGACACTCAAATATTGCCACACAAGTTCCTGGACTCCCGGGAATCCTGGAGAGCTGGGTGAAAGTGTAGCCTCCTTTGCACTTGGATTCCTTCGACAGCCAGACTGCGCCTCCACCATGGACAGATGGGACCCACAGCATATGTTCGGGATTTAGAGACTCAAGCACATTGTTCCACATTAGTCATGCACATTACTGTCATGAAACGAGCTGCTAATCGTGTTGCTCTTCCAAATTACTTTTAAATTTCTTTTAAATGACTTTTTCCTTGGTATGCACAGAGCTGAGAAAGGTTTTATAATAGCCATGCCACTGCTAGAGACCGCTCTGTACTGCACTTGTCAGTTGACCTTTAATATGAGGCGTGAACTTTAGTATTTTGAGCGGCCTGACCCCATTGGACACAGGGAGAGGCTATTTCAGGTTCAACGCTGTGTGTGTTCGCGTGTCGTCAACATTTTCCCAGACATTGCATCAGACAGATCCTTAAAGCACAGTATTCACATTGGAGACCGTATTAGCAGACGTATTGTGGTCTTTGTCGTAAATGCAGGAAGAATATAAAGGGTGACGTTCATTTGTCCTTGCGATGGAGAGGAAGCCAGGAAATAGCCAGGAGCAAAAACAGCATCAGAAATATACATATAAAAACAGTCTGGCCGATCGTCTTCAAGTAGCAAACTTAAATTGACGGTCACGTGACTGAAGTGACTGTATTATTGCTCTAAACACATTTCCTTGGGTTATAATAATCTCCCATTTTTATTTTGTACCTGTTTTGTTAACTGCCTAGCGACTACATTTGTAAATTAACTTGGAAACTATAAATTCACATATTTGCATTTGTTTAATACAGATGTCCCAAATAAATAAATAAATAAATATAAAATAGAACACATTGCTAGATATTTAGAAGTTGAAATGATTAAAATGTTGGTATGAAGCCACAAAAGACTGGATATGGAAGTAAATATTATTCATCATCATTTTAGTATAAATATGTAGTTATATAACGGACCTTATACATTCATCGCTAATTTAAATTGACTTTATCCCCAGACTACAGACGCGACATCTCACTGAAATGTTGACATATTACAAATCGACAACGACCTCAGTCTGCGTTTTTTACTCCCAAAATTGTCATTGCCAACTCTCGAGTCCAAAGCGTAACTTCCATTTGCCCTTGTGTGCGGTATGCGTCTGAAGTGATGCCAGGAAATAGCCAGGAGCAAAGATGTCGGCCAAGGCAATTTAATACCTTTGTTAATCCTTTATCTAACCCCCTCCCCTCTTCTCTCTCCCTCTCCCTCCCTCTCTCTTTTCTTTTCCAGTTCCCCGGAATCATGGCCACAACGCAGTGCTGGGGATCGACTTTGACATTGAGCTCGGCAACACGGCGGACGAGAGCAAGGACGACCCAGGTAAACAAACCGGCACGCGCGACGGCCAATCAGATCGCTCCGCTCGTTACTGAGTCCAATCATGACAGACGACGCACGCTTCTTGAGGTAATATGAAAGTGCCAATCATCTGAGGCGAGGAGATAGGCCTGGCCAGATGTGTTTTGATAGGACAGCAACAGGAGGTGACACGCCGCATCTGCTCGTGCTCAGTGAGAGCGATGGCTCCGAGCCTGCAGCGCACCGCCAGACACTTCCACTTTTCACATTAAGATCGGCTGATTGCTCGACTGCCCCGATGACTAATTGATCATGTTGAGAGTACTTCTTCAGATTTAATGTGGACTTCATGTAGAATAGTGTTGGGAAGTGGAAACAGCATCTTGAAATATGAAGCAGATGTATTTCTATCAGTTGCACACAGCTGGGTGAAAACGTAATGTACAACAGAATATGCCTTTAAAATGTAGCTGTTTTAGTGTTGACATTCACGGTTAATCATTTAAAGGTGCTATATTACATAAAAGTGACCCTTGTGAGCTTTAAATCACGTTATAATGTTGTTACCTCCTCAAAAACATACCTGAAATTGGGTTTGTTATTGGTATTATTAGCCTGTTACATCTCCAAAGCTCAAAATGCTCTGTTGCACCTTGTGATGTCATGAAGTGATAGTTTCTAAATTAACAGCTGCCTTTTCCATTTTGTTCAGTGGAGATTGGCAATTCCCAGGGCCGAAATCACCCAAATGATTCTAGTGAAGGTGTATGGAGTTTAAAAACACAATGGAGCACTTCCTGTATCACCACATGATGACATCACAAGGTGGAACAAAACAAAACACAACTCCAGGTCTGTTTGTCATGACAAAACCACACATATTGCTTTAGATTTATACTTAATTTGAGGCAGTTTAGAATATAACATTTTAAAAGAATGCAACTCAAAAAGGTGTGTGAGCAAAGTGCAGCATCACAGGTGGAGTTTGAGGTCAGTTGATCATGTGTCAGGGCAGTTTGTGTAGAGTAAGAATAATAAATAAAAAAATAAATAAAATAAAAATAATTAAAAAATAAAAAATAATAATGTCAATTTATATAGCACTTTTCAAGACACTCAAAGCACCTCACAATAATGCACAGTGCACAGTCTCACACACACAAACATGGGAGTGGTGAAGTGGGATGAAAGTCCAGTTTAAACAGAAATATATTTTCAGAAGTGAATTAATCAGTGGTTTCAGCAGTTTGTCTGTGTGGAGGGAGTGAGATCCCCGAAGCCTCTGTCTTCCATGGTCTGGTGTGGAGAACGGTGAGCTGAGCGGAGGAGGAGGAGGAGGAGGAGGAGGTGTAGCAGAGTGTCCTGGAGGATGTGTGTATATTTGCAGCAGGTCTGAGTGGTACTGAGGGTGTGGAGGGATTTGTTAAGGAGGAGAGTCTGCGTCTGGTATTTTAGGCAGCGGAGTTTTGGATGCAGCCCTCAGGACAAAAGTGCACCTCCTCTGAGTCCTGCAGTCTGAGCCTCACACTCAGCGTCCACCAAAAGATACACATTATTTAACATTTAGAAAGAAAAAAAAGGTCCAATCTAGAGCGGTTCGATTAATCATATTTGACTGGAGATAAAATTCAGTCATTTCTGTGATGCGCTTGGATCTTTTTAACCCAGAGCCAATCCTCCGTCAGTAAAAGCCTGTGGTTTGGAACAGCTGGAGTTAAGAATTTATTATTTTTGGGCAATGAAAATGCTTTTACAGAGAACTACGTACGATTAACTCATGTAGTGTTTTCTATTAGCAGAGAAAACCAAAATGATAAAAGCAAAATACCAGAGAGACGAGTCAAAGTGTGACCCTCATTGCTTTTTCTTTTGGCGTTTCTTACTTTTCTGCAGTAATAGCACTCACTGCATATTAGTGTTGGATTTATACTTGACGCAGGGACAGGTTTGGAGTGTATTTTTTAGCGGGTTACTTGCGAACTGCCTGTTACACCAACTACCGTGCACTGCGCTGTAAGGCAAACATAGACCTAGTGACCTAAAAACTGCTCCAAACCGCTAAGGAGTCTGGGAAAGGATTAAAAAACTCAAGGATCCAAGGATTCAAGGATGATAAAGTGCAAATACTAGAACGAAACACCACGACTAGAGCATGAAACACAACAACATGACTTGAAACGCAGAGGTAAATGAGTGTGGTTCACTGTTACGGCAGGTGTGGGGAGTGGAGGGTTAACGGGGGACCCAGGTGGAGGTAGTGGGAGAGGGGGACAGCGCTCCTTGTGGATTCTTTTGGTTCTTGCGGTCAGCGTAACAGGACACATTGGTTTTAACGAGTTTACTTTAATCACACGTCACCTGTGAGACCCTGCAAGCCCCAAACCGCAACCAGCTCACAGTTAGCGTACACCTGCTGTAGGAATGTAGCCCCCAGTGCGCCGTCTGCTGATAAAAATCGAACATTTATTTCATATAGGAGGACACGGTATCTGTCGTATTTCCCCGCTGTGACTGTGTCCTGTTTATCGACGTCAGATTCAGAAAAATGCAGATTAAATCACGCAATTAGATGTGTGTTTACTCAGAGTTTCTTGTCTCATTTTTTAGACAGTGTCGGGGGAGACGGCGTTGACAGTGGCTCAGAAGATGAACTCAAGTGTTCCTGTAAATCTTTTGGCTGTGGGGACAAAGTGATGGATGCTCTTCTTCCTGTGGAGTCATTTGTAAAGCAGTGCATTTGTTGTAGCTGGGCTGTCTCAGTGTGATTGTGCACACGTCACCACTATCCACGGGTCTTATGTAGATGAATCGTTAGGCGGTGACTTCTTTGTTCCGTCTAGTGTTTTATTTTAATATTAGTGCTTATTAGATTTGGCTCCCACTGGAGGAGCTGGAGGACGTGTCTGGGGTGAGGGAAGTCTGGAAGTCCCTGCTTAGACTGTTGCCCCGACGACCCAGCCCCGGATAAGCGGAAAAAAAATGGGTGGATGGATGGAGATTCATTTTTGGTATTGGTAAAAGCGTTTTCAAGGTAACAAATTTGAAGAGGAACATCCAAACGATTTTTTATTTTAACGGCCAACCAGTATAACAGTGGGTTGCCATGTTTGTGTAATTCCTCAGTCGTCCAGGTCTGATCCATAGTAAAAGAAAAGTTCAAATCTGTCAAGTGGACAAAAGTTGTAGGAGTGAAAACGTTTCCAGTTCACAGATTTGAGTTTTTCTTTTACTATTAGGTTGCCATGATAACGAATTACTCTGTCTCACATGACATTGTCTCTTACATCACTTTTCAAGGTCCGTCATTAACTTGTCTCCAGGATGAGGCTATAGCGTTTGTGTTTGCTTATTATGAGCAGGGTCACCTCTCCACAGATCTGATCTAAAACTTGGGCTGGTGGGGTCGCTTAAATTAATGCCATGCTGTGAAAAATTCCAGGTAGAGCAGGTCCACCTTGCTCTTTTTGCCTTAATGCTGTTGAAAGTTTAGTTGTAAAGTGTTTCCTGGGTGGATATTCTTTGAGCGGTTTTGTGGATGTGTTTTTACCATGAATGTTCCGTAATTTCACATTTTCTCAGCAGGAGCAGTGTTCAAACATGACTTGAACAAATACAGTTCTGTTCAAAAACAAGTTTCAAAAATGCTTGTTTGATCCTCTCTCAGGTGCGGGTTTCCTCAGCTGCTCCTTTGATGACGGACTGTGCGGCTGGATTAGGGACAAAGACGGAGACGTGCACTGGGAGACGACACCCGATCCATCAGGTGAGGTCAAAGGTCACTTCTTTATCACATTTGAACTGGAGGATTTTGGTTTAGTAATTTAGTTATTTTAGTTCTATAATTTGCTGTTACCACACACAAATATACAAATTTGTATTATTTGGTTAAGGCCTCGCCCAACAGTCATGGATGTGACTGAAAAAAAACACCTCTTTTTGATGTTGTTTTTGTGCTGTTTTTTATGCTGTTATTGCAAACGTAACCCCTTAACCAGGTCAAAACAATGCAACGTGACATAATATGAATAAAAAGAGAAAGACAGAGAGAGAGAGAGATACTTAATTGATCATGAGGGAAATTCAAGTTTATCTGCAGAAACATACTGCACTTCTCAGTCGCCTTTGTCTCAGTCTCAGGGTCTCAGTGCATTTTAGGTCAACAGATCCTGTGCCAGGGCAGCCTGAGGAGAGCAAAAGTCCTTTGGACAAAAGTGTCCCTCCTCTGTGTCCTGCAGCATCACAGACATCCTCCAGGGGGAGCCAGGTCAACACAACAGGAAAGCCTCCTCCAAGCCTCACTCTCGTGATGAAATGGTCCACTCCTTGAAGTATTTCTTATGGAAGCTCCTCTGCCATTTGCTCTCACATTTGGTGTAAAAAGCCTGTAGCATCTTTGAGGTCTTTAGCCAGCTCCTCAGCTAGCACTTTAGTTAGCGTTTTAGCTAGCCTCTTGCACCGTCTCCATGGATACAGGAAAAACAAACAGCTCATTTCATAGTGAGGACCAGTATCTTAGTGGTTAGAGCAGGTCAGTGTTTGGGGACCACTGCTCAGAGGATCAGTTCCCATTTGGACCAAGTTCTGTCATTGTGTCCTTAGGCAAGACATTTCAGCCGCATCTCCTAGTATGAATGCGGTGTCTTTGTGAGTGATGGTTGTGGTCGAAGGGGTCGATGGCACAGATTGGTAGCCTGCCTTTGGTTAGTCTGCCCCAGGTCAGCTGTGGCTACAATAGTACTGTACCACCACCAAGTTCAATGGTGATAATTTCACCCAGTCCAACAGTCTCTTACTTATGTAAGACCTTTGCCCTGCACATGCTGCACTTTTTATTTGATTAAAATCCCATGATATGACGTTAAAAACTAAGCTAAAAAAAACCTCCTTGTGTGTGAGCCAGGCAGCCACAAGAGCAGCCAGGGGATAAATGCATAAATAACCTTCAAAACATGTATTCAGATTTCTTACTGTGAGAAGGGTTGCCTCTCCACAGATCTGTCTGCAGGCGTCACCTGCTCTACTGTGGAACATTGTAGTCAAAGCAACATCTCCATGGAGACAAGCAGGTGACAGACTCTGCGCCAGAAAAGTTCCATAGTGCACCTCAGCAGTATCATTACATAACCTTGATACGATGTCATTGTGCTCAGTCAAAGGTCAACTGATCTGCCCCGACAGGATCTGTTTGTCTTTGTGGATATAAAGTAATGCACATAATAACAAACGCAGCATTAAAGTGAAACGTGAAACTGTTTTCTTTGGGTTCAGATGAGGAAAAGGCCCAGCGAGGGAAAGGCACAGACTAAACAGAGCAGTGTTTAAGGGAGTGGACCCAGTGAGAAGTGATACTAGACTCATTTCACAACGTTAGGACCAAATATAGACGATCTCCTTCTGTCTGCTTGTATTACGCTAAAGTGATGCATTACTTTCCTTTAAAGATCACCGGTTTTTACGTTGTTTTTTTTTTCTTAGTTTGGTGGGATAGTACCAGTCGTAAACGTTGATAAGTTTTAGTTAAGTCGCAGTTTACAAAAATATAGGAAGTAGCGCTGATCTCTTAACCAGAATACTTCTACCTATGTGATTACACAGAATATCATAAATGCAGGGACAGTTTTGCACAAGGGACACAATTTCCTGTCAGTTTGAACCTTCATTTTAACCAAATAAAGGTGTTGTCATGTATAATCAACTATGCAATTTAGACTTTCTTTCTTACATAAACACATAACAATAATACTTACCTCTATATTCGTTTGCCGTTGACTTTTGCGTGAAGTACTTTGGACAGCTTAAGTCGTATTTAAATGCGTTATATAAATCAAACTGAATTGAACTGATTCCATTCAAATGCACGAGCTCCACCTGCCTCTGCTCGTGCTATGAATTCCTCTGACTAAACCTGATTACAAAGCGTGTACCTTATACTCCTCCCCGCGTGTCGTGTGATTAACAGCTACTTGGCCGCACTCAGAGGCGTTTAACGTAAAGACCGCAGACTCATTACTTATGTAGAAAGCCTCAGCGGCGGCTTTCCTGTGGTTAACTCTGAGCTGTTGGGTAAGCAAAACACGGAGGTAATAATCCGGCTTTACCCACAAGAGCCGCTACCTTCAACTCCCCAAAGATGATTTAAAAATTACGTATGAATTAATAATGTAACTGTGGCTGCGTTATGTTTGTGCGGCGAGTTTCAGTTCAGATGTTTTCCATGGACTTACGTGTTTTAATCACACTGTAAATCAGACTGTGAATCTTTCCTAATGTGTAAGTGTGTGGATTTAAAGGTGCAGTTTGTAACATTTCTGGTGTACTTGTCTCCATAAAGATTTTCCAAAGTATATAAAAGTGTACTATGTAACTTTCTTGGCATACTTGTTTCTAAAAAGATTTTCCAAAGTACCTTATATCATGTAAAGGTGCACTACATAACTTTTCTGCCATACTTGTCTCCATAGAGATTTTCCAAAGTATATTATTTAAAAGTGTACTACGTAACTTTTCTAGTGTATTTCTTTCCATTTTACAACATATATATTTTAAAGGTGCACTACATAACTTTTCTGGTGTACTTGTCTCCATGGGGATTTTCCAAAGTATATAGTTTAAAGGTGTACTGTGTAACTTTTATGGCATTGTTGTTTTTGTGGAATTTCTAATAGTAAAAACCTTGAAAATGTATGAAATCAATCGAGAAGTCGTCTTGAATCAAAAAGTCAGATTTATTGAATGAATTGGCCCTGATTGTGTCGTCTCGCCCTCAGCACAAATAAACATACGTACAGAGTATTTATACCATCAAAAATACTCGTACCAGTCTCAATCTAGTCCAAGCGACTTCTGGCCCGACACATCGTCTTGTACAAACGCAAACAAACGAGATTTACCCGTGTGTAACAACAGAGTATCACAAAAATGAGGTCAAAGCGAAGGATAATATTACACATCAACACATAAGGATTTAGGAATTAGGTCAAACAGATACGTGACAACACATATCAATACAAAATCTAACTGTCTAGATTTAAAGGTGTACTGTGTAACTTTTCTGCCATACTTGTCTCCATATACTTTCCAAAGTATATTATTTAAAGGTTCATTACATAACTTTTCTGGTGTATTTCTTTCCATTTTACAGCGTATATATTTTAAAGGTGCACTATTTAACTTTTCTTTCTTGTTTCCATAAAGATTTTCCAAAGTATATTATTTAAAGGTTCATTACATAACTTTTCTGGTGTTCTTGTTTCCATAGAGATTTTCCAATGGATCTAATTTAAAGGTGTACTACATAACTTTTTTGGTGTATTTGTTTCCATAGAGATTATTTTAAAGGTTTCTGGTCTACTTGTTTCTATAAAGATTTCTCAAAGTCTATAATTTAAAGGTGCACTGTGTAACTTTTCTGGTGGAGCGTCTGCCACATGCTTTTCTCACGGTGATGTCATTGCTTTTCCCTGATTGTTCCACAGTGCAGCATTAAACGTATCTGTCTTGGTTTTATTCTATTACATGTGTTTTTATTACTCAGAAAAACCTCGTGGGTCACCTCTCCACAGTTCTGACCTGTAACTTGGCCTGGCAGCGTCATCTGCTTGCCTCCGTGGAGACAGATATGTTTAAAGGCGTACTATGGAACATTACAGGCCAAGCAATCACATCTCCATGGAGAAAAGTGACACAGTGCTCCTTTAAGGGACCGAACAGTGATTTTCTGAGTGAGTTGTGCTCGTGCTCAGACCGTCGTTTTCTTTAAAGTTATTTTAAATCTTTTATTTCAGTCGACTGTGACACGTCGTGCAAGTTCGGTGCAATCTCCACAACACCTTGACAGCTTAATTATCGATCATGAAGAAGACCAATTTGAGTCACATTTAAAAACCATTTGGAAGTCAGACAGAGACAGTTAGCGGTGACTTCAGACGCCAATATTATTCAGATTCACCTGGCAGCGGCAGAAAAGTCAAACACTCACATTTTGGGCTGCATCAGATTGGGAAAGTTTGTAATACGGCTCTGAAGAACTGCAATATTTATTTTACTGCTATGTACTAACTTATTAATAAAACCAAAAAAAGTGAGATGCTTTCATTTACTAGTGAAACTGTCAAAACATGAACTTAACAGAGACAAAAACATGACTAAATCAAGAGTAATTCTGGCCAATATCCAACAGATCAGTGTGTGGACGCGAAACGACTGAGCTAAACTCGGACGAGACTGAAGTCGTAGTGTTTGACCCACAGAAACAAAAAGAAAGTGTCAGCAGTCACCTCCAGTCTCTCTCTGTCTAAAACCTTCAAATCAGGCGGGGAATCTTGGGATAATAATGGACTCAGACGTGAACTTTAACAGCCACATCAAATCAATAACATCTGCAGCTTTTAATATCTAAAAACACAGCAAAAATCAAAGTTATCCTGTCAAAACCAGATTTAGAGAGACTTATCCATGGATTTGTCTCCAGTAAGTTAGACTACTGTCACTGGCCTCTCTAAAAAAGCCTTTAGACTGTGCAGTACATTCAGAACGCCGCTGCTCGGGTCATGACTAGAACCAGGAAGTACTTCACACATAAGTCCTGTGGCTCAGACAATAGACTTTATTGTATTGTGATTTTAATGTCTTTCTTATCCTGTAAAGCACTTTGAATTACTTTGTGTACAAATTGTGCTGTACAAATAAACTTGCCTTGCCATAATGAGAAAAATCCTTAATAAAATCACACTTTTGGCAGATGAAGATGACAAAAAATATACTGTGCGAGCATACAGAAATCCAATATTATTATTATATCTATTAGCAAATCTCTATTAGCATAGTATTCAGGGAGGATAAAGACTTCATTTGTTTACTTTCTAAATGTTAATTCCTATTGCTGACAGCAGAGGGAGCTCCAGCACCTAAATGCCTAAATGGAAACTGAAATAAAGTTTATAAAAGTACAATATAAACCATAATAACTATTTACCTTCTTCTAGGTGGCAGATATCTCACCATCCCTGAGGTGGGCAATAAGAGGACGGGGAGGGGTGCGAGGCTCGTGCTCCCTCTGACTCCGCCCTGGGACGATGGGAATCTGTGCCTGTCGTTCCGGCACAAGCTGGCGGGACACCACGTGGGAATGCTGCAGGTGTTTGTGAAGAAGGGCAAACAGTACAGCCCGGCCGTGTGGGGGCGCACCGGGGGCAACGGCTGGAGGCACACGCAGATCACCCTATGGGGAACGGGACTCGAAAGCGTAAGTACGACAGGGGAACGGTTCAAAAAGGGAATCATAATGGCGCTATGATGAGCTTTGAGTGTAATTATTGTGACGTGTATGTCTGATGTTTACTTATAATTAACTTATTAAGAGTAATGACGTGTGTACTCAACTAAAACTGCAGTTACTTGGTTAATCATTTATACTATTACTGGTAAAAGTACTGCTGTCAAAGATCCTATATCGCACAAAACTGTCTCTTGTGAGCTTTAAGTCACGTTAAAATGGTGTTACCTCCTCAAAAACAGACCTGGAGTTGTGTTTTGCTTCATTCACACATGTTTGAGTAACTTTATTATTAGTCTGTCGACGTCTCCAAAGCTCAAAATGCTCTGTTCCACCTTGTGATGTCATGAGGTGGTAGTTTTCAGTCACTTTTTATCTTTAGTTCAGCAGAGATCGGCAATTCTAGCACTGAAATCATACAGTGGAAGTGTATTTAGTTTAAAAACGCAGTGGAGCACTTCCTGTATTACCAGATGACATCATAAGGTGGAGCAAAGTGTTTTCAGTGTGGGAGAAGAACTCAAAGTAACTAAACTTTTCAACAAAGCTAATGGTGGCGTTTTCTTTTACCGTATTTTCTGGACTATAAGTCGCTCTGGAGTGTAAGTCAAAAAATGCGTAATAATGAAGAAAAAACGCGATTGTCAGTGCGACTGTAACAAAGATGTGAAATTATACACTCAGATGCGACTTATATTCCACAGATAAGTCACTGAGTCTGAGTCGCACCCCCGGCCAAACTATGAAAAGAAGAAAAAGTGCGTCGTATAGTCTGGAAAATACAGTATCTTACTTCATATATTCATTGTTTTCCGTGTGTAAATAAAATGTAGAAAGTAGTAAAAATGAAGCTTAAAAAAATGGATGAGATGGTGCGTCCAAACTTTTGACTGCTAGTGTACGTGACAGCATGAAAAGTGTGAAGCCTTCCCCAAAGAAGCGTAGTAACAGAGGTATCAGAGGAGAAACAAGTCATGTAGACGAGAGCGCTCCATCATTGTCACCGCCTCAAGAAGAAAAGACTTGTGCCTGTAGTGGAATTTTGAGGTTTCGTGCTAACGGCTAACGCACGCAAAGACTAACAGTAATGTGTGAACTGCAAAAACGTGCTAATTTGGGAAGTATGTTGAAGGAGAGCTATGTTTAAAGGTCCACTATGTAACTTTCCCGGTCGGGGGGGGGGTCCACTGCCTGCTTGTCTCCACGGAGATGTCGCTGCTTTGCGTAGAATGTTACAGTGCGGCGTTCAACTTGTCTATTTTGCAGTCGTCCTTGTTGCAGACCTGACCTGTAACTTCGTCTTTATCTGATGGTGTCACCTGTTTGTCGCCGAGAGAGATTGGAAAAGGTTGAATGCCATACTGTGGGATATTTCAAGCAAACCAATAACGTCTTCATACATATCGCAATGTATTTTTAGGCACTTTTTGATCATGAAATACTCAAACTACAAATTTCAACAAATCCTACAAACGGTCAGGACTCTTTAAAATATTCTTACTCTAATAATGCAACAAAAAATCTACTTTCTCTGTGATTGTAAGTTATGCATTTTCTTTTTAAACAATGCTACATATGTACAGTAGTCCCTCGTTTATCGTGGGGGTTATGTTTTAAAAATAACCCGCAACAGGTGAAATCCACAAAGTATCAGCTTTATTTTTTACAATAATTCTATGTTTTTTGCTGTAAAACCCCTCACCACACACTTTATACACTTTTCTCACACAGACATTAACATTTTCTCACATTTCTCTCTCGTTCAAACACAAAGTTCAAACCTTCGTAGGCGCCTTTGAACGTTTCATCGACATTGTGGGTTTTGTCGGGAAGAAAACTTGCAAACGTACAGCACTTCAGAGTCACACTGCGATCCAACGTTTATGTAAATTTGTCTGAACACATTCTGTATGAATCTAAAATTGCGCTAAAAAAAATGCGTGAAACAGCGAAAGGTGAACCGCGATATAGCGAGGGACAACTGTAAGTGGTTTATTTGGACTTTATACTCGGTCACCGCGCTGAACTCAACACCCCCACCCACGTCCCACCCCCCGTGATCAGAGCACGCGCATCTCTATGTGTCCCCATCCAAACTCCCCCGTAATTTCCTTTCCACTTTCACCTGTTATAATGACAAGTCCATAAATTAAATGTAAATGAGCGTCGTGATGTTCTCAGTATCTTCTTAAGGCGTCAATCACCACCATATTTTGAGAAAACATTCATAAATGAGGTCCTATATCCTTTTTGATTAAGATGCCATTTTAAACATTATGATTGTTGTTCCCAGGTCATCCTGAAGGGGGAGCGTGGGCGCGGTCGGAGCGGAGAAATGGCCGTGGACGACATCACACTGAGGAAAGGCTCGTGCACAGAGGAACACAATCTGAGGAGACTCTGACTGGGCTCACGCAATGGACCGGAGGCACCAAAAGGGGGCGATCTCAAAGACATGTGACTGTACTGATGCTCCCACTGGTCCTGCCTTGTCCGTCAACAATCCCCCCCCGTCACCCTGGTTGCCAATCTCAACCGACGCGTCACCCTCACTTTTGATTTTGTCATTTTGTAACCTGCATGCACCTACTTCCCAAGAGATGCCTCGATAGATACAGTCGGCATCCGAGGGAACGCCCGCTAACGTAAGGTCCGAACGCTTTTGTGGGGGAAACGTACCATTCATCTGCGAACTTTGAGGGTTATATCGTGCCAAATACAAAAACACAAAGACATGAAAAGGAATAAAGTACTCCAACGCTATAAATTTGTATAAATATCCACGAATGCTAACGTAGATTCATCTGCGCTACATGTACCACAAAGCTAGCGACACATGCTGTATTTTAAGATCAACAGACCGATCAGTTAACTACTTTTGTGGAGTAACACCATGTCAGGAATGTCTTTTAAGGTTCAATTATGAAAACTTACGATCTCTCCATATGTTTAAGAGTACATGCCCACGCCTCTCGTACAAGGCCCCGCCCCCAGGAAGCTCTGTGCCGCGACCTCTAAAGGGGGAGTGGCTTAGCTTAGAGCGGGGAGCAAGGGAGTATCAAAAATGAAATTGAAACTAATCACACATTTTAATTCATTATTATCAGCGACTATAGTATTTTTAAAACCATAAAAATAAACGAGGCAATCTGAGTATGTTAAAGATTAATGCCCCTTATAATTGTAATACTGTACACTCTTTAAAGGGACGATATTACGCTATTTTCTGATCTATGTTATAAAGTTTCTCCATCAAAAACACACCTGGAGTTGTGTTTTGTTTCATGCACACTCGTTAAGGTTGTGTTCCACCTTGTGATGTCATGGGGAAATACAGGAAGTGCTCCATACACTCCATGAACCTTCACTAAAATCACATGGATGACGTCTGAATGAACTGAATAAAAGGTAAAAAGTTGTAGTTAACTTGAAAACTACCACTTCATGACATCACAAGGTGGAACAGAGCATTTTGAGCTTTTGGAGATGGAGACAAACCGATAATCCAGGATCGCTCAAGCGTTTGTAAAAGAAACAAAACACAACTTCAGGTCTGTTTTTGATGAGGAAACAAGTTTATAACCCGGCCCCTGCTGTGACGCGTCGCCAACTGTATCTATGGCAGTCAAACCTTTTTTTTTTTTTTTTTTTTGGGAACATAATGTATTCCCGCACAGAGAAATCCACATTCAGGCATCTGCACTGCCTTTGATTCCTTCGCCAAGAGCCATTGCCTTTTCATTGGTCGACTTAAAACATTTGTCCAGAAGGGGCCTATCAGCAAAATAAGGGAGGTGGGTTTTAAGCCTGGATTAGACTAATACATATGTAAAGGATTTTTCCCTCCCTGTCTTATCCTCAAATCGGATGAAAACTAAAACAATTCACAAAAGAAAAAAAATCGGCACAGCACCGTTCCCCCACAGCTATTTTGAATAAAGCGTCACTTTTTTTTTTTTTCTTTTTTTGGTAACTTTCGGCTGTCCTAGTTTTTCATTTGAAAGAAGACACTTTAAAACATTTAGCTAATTTTCTGTCATGTTTTATTGAAGGCTCACACAATACTGTCAACTCTCCCCAGCTCCGCTTTTCAAATACTTGAAACTTGTCACAGTCGAAACATAATTTTGACACTTTGCGATTACACGGTTCCTTTTACCGCTCAGTACGTGCTTTGTTATATTCAGTGAAGTTTGTTATAAAGACCACTTTTTAGGCATTCACAAAGTGTACAATGTAAATGTATGTAGTTGTGTGTATGTACATACTCCTGTGCTGTGTTTTTTATGGTAATCGTTCGATGAATATTCATTGGACTCTTGGCAGTGTTCCTACAGGTGAGCCTTATATCTCTGTGGTATGGTGGAGTAATGCTTGTGACTTGCAGAGCACATAGTTGCATTTGTATGTTGTTCTAGTGGAGACCGTAGGCTGGAGTTAAAAGGTTCTGTATGCATGGGGTTATTCGCCACATTCAAGATACACTGTTACTATGTAAATAAAAAAAAAAAAGATTTCAAAATGGCTTATTGGTGATTTGAAGTCGTACGATACTTTATATTTTTTTATTCACTGTATTCTAGTTTGCTTTGTTTTGGTTTCTCTTCCGTCTTTTCAAATTCAACTGGACAAACGTTTTAGAGTCGAGACGTTTCGTTGCTCCGCCTGAGCCGCTTCTTCTTCAGTTCTGCTCAGATTACTCGTGGACGCTGCCTTATATTTGTCTGAAGCGAGGACGGAACAACACTGAAGCAAACCCAGCTATTGGTTTCACTCAAAGGACAAAACCTCGAGCCACAAACAAAACAATGCGGTCTACTCGATTCAGCGTAGTGAAAACTGCAGTGAGCGTTATATTGAAGAAATAAAACAGCCACTAAATAAGAGAATGTATCGACAGTGGCGCAAGAGCAGCTCGGGACGGCAATCGGGGGTTCATCTCCGGCTCAAAGACACTAACCTTTCCTTTGAAGATAGTGAGGTACACATCTTTGCCAAAGAAAATAAATAGTTTGAGAGGGGATTTTTGTTAGGAAAGACTGTCCTCATCATCTATCTTTTATTCATAACTTCATCCTCAAACCCAAAAGAAGACAAAGAAAACAACAGTGCTAGCCAGTATGCTAATAGGTGTAATGACCTGGCCTGAACGATTACGCAGAAATATGACTCCGACGCAGTTCTCGCTTAGTGTAGTTCAATAGAGTTGGCTAACAAACAAAAAACGTAAACAAATAGGTGTTTTAGTGTCATTTTATTTAGCTCCTCCCCTCAAACGGACAGACATAAGACGGTGTCCATGAGTAATCTGACCAGAACTGAAGGACGAGCGGTGAAACGTCTTCGCTCTTCGTCATTTGTCCAGTTACAGATTTAATTTTCTTAAGCTATGGATCATACCTGGACGACTGAGGGATCACACACACACACACACACACACACACACGTCTTTTCAAATCAAACACACTGATTGATTTTAACATAGATTCCCCAGGTGACCTCAGCGTTTAGTCCACACCTTTTCATCAAACTTTACGTACAACCAGGACACAGTAATATATCAAGTAGCCTGCAAAATATCAGACTTGTCTCCTATTTTCACCGCTCAAGGTCAGTACAGGAGTGTGCCAGTTGGAACTAAGCCAATATTCTGTTCCACCTCTGCCCCAAAATATGACAATTTAAAGGTGCACTTTGTAACTTTTCTGAAGGAGGATCAGCCACCTCCTCGTCTCTGTGGAGGTGTTCTGCTTTGCTTGGAATTTTCCACATTTCCATGGAAACCGGGAGATGGCACTATCAGACGTTATACAGAAGTTATACAGGTCAGATCTGTGGAGAGGCACTCAGACTAAGAATGTGTTTTTGAGCAGTAAAATCTCCTGGAATTGAACAAATTGCAGTTTTAATGCCACAGCTTCTTTCTTCTTTATTTCTTTATCTTTATTTTTACAGGGGAGCCCAATGAGAGCACGGGGACGCTCTACAAACAGAAAAACAAACAAAACAAACAAGTATACAAGTCCAGATAAAGCATTAAAAACAGGAGCAGGTGTGTGGATAAAAGTTTGTTACCAGATTGTTAAATTACGATTGTGTCACCAGTGTATCCAGTTTTGTTTTTCCTCGGAGTGTATTACATTTTTGTGAATCAAAACAAAGTGAATCAACAAAGCTCGTCCTTTAACCTTATGCAGGCATGTGATCTGGTATTAAATGAGACTAATAAAAATAAATAAATAAAATGGCTAATAATAATAATAATAATAAATAAATAAATAAAATAAATAAATAATTACAAAATAAATAATTAAAAAATAAATAATACATGCATACATAAATAAAAAATTAATAAATAAAAAAATTAAATAAATAAAAATTAAATAAATAAATAGGCGCGGCTCGACCTTAGCCTTATGCAGTCATGTGATCTGGTATTAAATGTTCCAATGAGACTAATAAAAATAAATAAAACAGCTAATTAAAAATAAATAAATAATAAAAAATAAATAAATAATAAAAAATAAATAAATAATTAAAAAATAAATAATACATATATACATGAATAAAAAAAATAATTAAAAAATTAAAAATTAAATAAATAAATAAATAGGCGCAGATCGTCCTTTAGCCTTATGCAGTCATGTGATCTGGTATTAAATATTCCAGTATCAAAGCTTAACATGCAGATGAGTTATTCTGGCAGTATTTGAAGTCGTCCCTTATAGATACATTTCATACAGTGCTGTTCTTTTCTAACAGACCGTGATGGACAACCCACTTTTTCATATAGAACACAGTAATGGGTTTCAGATCACCTGCAATGACTACTATTATTTTCAGTCTTGTAAAACAACCATACTTATACTTTTATACTTTTAATTCAGTACAACATTTCCTTGCTTTTCCCACCTTTGTATTTGTAAGCCAATACGGTGTCAGCATAAAAAGGTAAAATAACTTGCAAGAGATATTTGATTTTCAAAAGCTCAGCGGTTTCACAAAAGTTGAACTTCAAACACTTTTTATGACAAATTTCAAAGTGCACATCCTGCATTGTTGTCATTCCGCTCATTAGTACAATCTCGCTTTTATATTCCCTTTCACATGTTGTTCAGCGAGGCGCTCCTCTGCTTAATTTGATGCTAGAAAACAATTGTATTTATTTTTTTAATCGACAAACAGCTACAGCTCGCGTCTTCTACATGTGCAGCCTTGTGGAAATTATGATGAATTAATTAGAGCACTGGATCATTTGATCTTGATTTGGTGAAATGTGCCACTTGGGGCGTTTGAGGACAGAATATTGTGTGGGGATTTTCATAGCTCAGACTGCAGGACTGGAGCTTTCATTTCCTCTTTCTTATCAAACTCTCCCTAATAGACACGAGATAGAGCCATGTGTACAGCGGGACGCCATTCATCTCAGACACAATCAGACCAGTGATGCCAGCGCTGTTGTGATGCATGTTTTGCAAATTGCGTGCAACAATTTTTCCTTAAATTGTGGGTTTTAGATGCATTTTAGCGAAAGAAGAGGTGGTTTTAGTATCACTTTCTCCACATGGAAGTTGAATACAAAATAAGAACAAACGGTGAACTGAACGTGAAGATGATATCAGACCCACAAGCAGGAAGAACATTTATAAACTCACGGAAAACAACACGCTGCAATCAACCATGGATCTTTAAGATATCTCCTGAGCTCGGAATTGCAAGATAAAAGTAAATAAAATACAACGAAAAACTGCTGTCTGCTGTGTTCATCATGCAGCGTTTTGTGGGCTCCAGTTTGAAAAGTTTGGAATAGAAACGTAAAGGCGCGTGAAAACAGAACAAACTTTTTCCTAATTTATGCACTCCATCCTAATTGTTCACCGCCATGAGTTTAAAAGAAGATAAGATCAGATCTGCCTTTATTAGACCCACAGTGGGGAAATTCCAGTATTGCACCGCACAGTTAAAGAACAGAAGGAAAATGGTACATGCAATAAAACAAGATAATAGATAAATAGCTTATAATAAACAACTAGCATGGTAACAACGCATTTTCTGAATCTCTGAGGATCAAAACTCTTTAGAATTTGGACTCATTTTGACACCAGCTGATTTTACAATATATAGCAAAACAAAGTGCTCAACTATGGTTAATAATTAGTCAAAAGTGGCTACCGACTGGCCCACATTTTCTCTTAAAGGTCCTGTATTACTCAAAACTGACTCCTGTGAACTTTTAGCCATGTTATAAAGTTGTTACCTCCTCAAAAACACACCTGGAGTTGTGTTTTGTTTCATTCAGACACTTCTATCTCCATCTCCAAAGCTCAAAATGCTCTGTTCCACCTTGTGAGGTCATGAAGTGCTAGTTTTCAAGTTGACAGCTACGTTTTACCTTTAGTTCGGTAGAAATTGGCGATTCCTGGGCTGAAGTCTACCAGGGGACGTCACACTCACTCAGTCCGCTTCTTTGTATACCACATCAGCAAAATGGTTCATCTCAAATTTGCAAATGTGTAACTGCGTATCTCCTGATAAACTGACATTTTAAGACAGTCATACATTTTAATTTACCTCGTCGCGGGCCACATAAAATGACGTGGTGGGCCGCATGTCGCCCCGGGGCCTTGAGTTTGACACATGTGCCCTTTGACATCACATTGTTTTTGGGGAAAGAACTCAAAAATATGCAGGATTTGTGTGTTAAACGTGTGTGAATGAAACAAAAACACAACTCCGGGTAAGTTTGTGATGAGGAAACATAACGTAGATCAGAAAACACGGTAATACGGGCCCTTTAAACGCACGATCACACATGGAAACACTAAAATCCACTTGACACATTTTAAAGTTCTAACCCTGTACGAAGTTCCATATTGTGGCCACCAGATGAGGCACAGACACACACACACGCCAAATGAATCAACTTTTATTGGCACTCATATGGGCTGCAGTTTTCATACGGGCTGATGAAACTGATGATTGTCCAATGTTCTGTCTCGGAGACTTGATAAAACGCCTGGAGAATCATTATTTTGCTGGCGGCTGGTTTATGTGGGACAAAGAGGGCGAGCAAACAAGACTTTTATTAAGATAAAGGAGCAGGGCTGAAGGGGATCCGCAGAGGAGGAGTAACGTGGACGTGTGCATATGCTTTGAGAGACGTTTGACGGGGGACAGACCTAAAGGGGAATATTTCAAACGGGGCAGTAAAGAAGACAAATGCCTCTTTTGTGAATAGTGAATGCAGTTACTCAACATGCGGCGTTTCAGACCAGACACTTTTTTTTCTCTTGTAGTAACTGAACAAAACACATGTGGATAGTTACAGTCCCACCGTGTAACATTTAAACCAATTAACAGACTAAAATGTGTTTGTTTTAGATGTTTTTCTGCTCAGAAATACTAGTTTTATTTTCCCTAAACAAAAAAGTTCAACAAAATTAAGCAAAATTGACTCTTTTGAGCTTTACGTCCTGTTATAATGCTGTTTCCTTATCAAAAACAGACCTGGAGTTGTGTTTTTTTTTCATTCACACATGTTTGAGTAACCCTTAATCATTAGTCTGTCCACATCTCCAAAGCCCAAAATGCTCCGTTCCACTTTGTGATGTCATGAAGTGGTAGTTTTGAAGTTAACAGCTACATTTTTACCTTTAGTTCAGTAAAGATCAGCAACTCCGGGGCTGAAATGATCCAAATGATTCAAGTGAAATGATTCTAGTGAAGGTGCGTGGAGTTTAAAAACACAGTGGAGCACTTCCTGTATCACCACATGATGACATCACAAAGTGGAACAGGACGTTTTCTGTTTGAGAGAAGAACGCAGCCTAAATATACAGGGTTTGCGTGTTAAAAATGTGTGAAAGAAGCAAAACACAACTCCAGGTGTGTTTGTGATTTGCCGTTTTCTGATCTATTATAACATAGATCAGAAAACAGAAAAATATGAGCCGTTTAAGTACATTTTTCTCGCTAAATATTCACCCGTACATTTTGCCATATTTATATTCATACATTTAAGGAGATGTGAAGAAATTACACTCGATTTAACAATAAAAAGTGCATCAAAGTAGTGTTATTTTTATATCCGCCTCTTCATACTTTTCTGAGACAGTTGAGACAAGGGAAAGATGCAGCTTGAGAAAAAAAAACAGACTAAATAACTGTAAACAAGCTCATTTACGAGGGCAAGGCCCATATAAATCTATTCATTTGCCTCTGAGCCACACGTGAAGAAACTTTAGTCTGATCTGCACCGACACCGCCCGAGTCACCTCCATCACCTCCATCACCTCCATCACCTCCATCACCTTCATCACCTTCACACGTTTCATTCCTGCCTATTTGCTCGTCCCTGATTTTTACAGCCTTAAGTGAAAAACAGAAGTAGTTCATATTAAACAGTTTGCAGTGGTCCAGAGCCTTTCCTCTTTTACCTCCTGCATTCTAATCATCCTAATTATTCCCCGTGGAGACTTTATAAGCAATTTTCACAACTTTCGGAGAAGAGAGCGCAGAGAGGAGTCGACCGTGACAGTAAAATTAGCAGCAATTAGCATGCTAGTGTGGCATTACGAGTGGGTTTCCAAAATCAATACAACTAAATTATAATAAGATAAAAAATAAACCAGCAACGCCACCGGGATTAATAAAAAAAAAATGAATAAATTAAACTAAAAAATAAGACGCAGGTTCGCTCGTTCACGGAGGTCACAGAGTTCCAGGTTAAATAGTAACATTTATTTTAAACTGCATAAACTTGAGTTAGGACTTCTTTTCATTCACTATAAAAGGAGCAATATCATTTCATTCACTTGAAAAATTCACTTCAATAACTTTCCAGCCTTTCATTTGCAGGTTTTACGTTTTAAAGTTCAGTTTGACATTAAAGGAGCAAAAAGGTGAAGGAAAAACAGCAGGAGGCTCTGCAGGGAGTGGTTGATTCAAACCTCATAACCTGAGAAATAAGTGACATAAGTTTTTCATTCTCGTGTTAATGATTTAAACATAATGATTCAAGGCCCATCACCACAGACAGGACACATCACCACAGACAGGACCCAACGCCACAGACAGGACCTATCACCACAGACAGGACACATCACCACAGACAGGACCCATCAGAACAGACAGGGCCCATCATCACCACAGACAGAACATATCAGGACAGACAGGCCTCTTCACCACAGACAGGACATATCGCCACAGACAGGACCCATCAAAACAGAGAGACAGGTCCACACACCACAGACAGGACTCAATACCAGAGACAGGACCCATCAGAACAGACAGGACCCATCACCACAGACAGGACTCAACAGAACAGACAGGCCTCTTCACCACAGACAGGACCCAACGCCACAGATAGGACCCATGAGAACAGACTGACCGGACCCAACATCATCACAGACAGGACACAATACCAGAGACAGGACCCATCAGAACAGACAGGACCCATCACCACAGACAGGACTCAACAGCACAGACAGGACCCATCAACACAGAGACAGAACAGGCCATTGTCCACAGTAAAGGACCACGGGGGCTGCAGCTCCACCTCTGGACTAAATCTACAACAAAGAACCTGCATAATTTCACCTAAATGTTAGAACTGAACTTCCTAAATCACCTGTTTAACGTAGCATCATGGAGGACAGGGCAGACACAGCAGGGGGAAGTGAACAAGTCAGAGGAAAACCAAAGACTCCTGGGAAACCTGTATAGTTTTTGCTCCACTGCCACCTGCTGGTTGCTCCACAAACTCCACCTTACTACACTAACAGCACACGTCCTGATTGCAAAGCCCAAGCTTGAACTCGGGAAATTTAGTCAGGATGTTTCCGCGAACATGGTAAATAAATGACCCCTCAAACTTTTATTTTTCAGTGTAGTTCAAAAATGTAGTGGAGTAGAAATTGCACATATCTGCTCTTAAATGTAGTGAAGTGAAAGTAAAAAGTGTCCACTGTAAAATTGACTTAAGTATAGGACAGATTCCGTTTACTTCGATTACTGCGTTACCTTCCATCACTGTATTATTTTCATTATTACATGAAAGTTTAAAATTGATCATCTCATCAGAAATGTCATGTAACACTGTATCCATGCTCTGTTAATTGAATATTTCCTGGGAAAAAAATCAAAGTCCCCTCAAAGCTTTACACAGGGTTTTTTAACAGCAGCAAGACCACGCTCTGAATACTAATGAAAGAGCTGTTCTCCCGGTAGCTTTGAAAAATGAACTTTGAGCAGTTGCAGTAATACAGAACAATGGAACAAGTTATCAGGGGTGGACAGTTGAATGAGCTGCCAGGCTAATTATGCTCTCTCCGCCAGCCCAGCCACCCACAGGCCCCCGCCCTCACACCGGCTCACAAGGTCACACCTACACAGCCATATTCAAACCAAACTCATTTCTGTTTTGCGATTTTCTTTCTTCCCTTAAAAGACCTTTGACGCCCTCAGGAAAAGTTGATATAAAACCTCAAAAATGATGTTCTGTGGATCTGGGATATAACAGTGAAAGACAATTCAGAGTGTTATTAAAAGACTTCCTCCTGGGGTGAAATCAAAGTTTATTTCTATTTTTTTTTATGCCAGATGCCATTCCTGAAGTAAACATTATTGCATATTAAGTCATATTTCTACAAATATGTCTAATTCACTAATCCCTTTTCAACAGCTTACACCAGGGAATCTCTCTAAAAACCAAAAGGGTATTTTTCAGGAGGCCCCTCTCCAGGAATCAGACTTATTTTAGCTGTGAGTGTTGTGAGAGTCGGCAGCAAGTCTTTAAAAACTCATTTAAAAAATGCCCCCATGTAATCAGGACACTCCATGTAAAGCCTGGTCTGGCTGTGTGTGTGTCCTGCAGCCGCCTGCACAAAGTGTGAACAGGTGAGTCCAGCCCTGACCCTGGGACAGGACCAAACCTACCTGTGTGTTTAGGTCCTCCCACAGCAGGGAGTGTGCGGGGAGTCTGTGGGGAATGTGCAGGGAGTGCACCAGGAGTGTGCAGGGAGTCTGTATGGAGTGTGTGGGGAGTGTACGTGGAGTCTGCTGGGAGTGTGCAGGGAGTCTGTGGGGAGTGTGAGTGGAGTGTGCAGGCGACACTGGGGCGGGACATTGTGGTGACTTCATCACAGAAAAGATTTACACTAAAATGAAGCCAGGACCAAAATGAGAACTGTGTCGTGCAAAGTGTGAGCCTTTAATACATGAATTACAAGCCAACTCACACTGACATGAAGGACAATATTTGAAAATGATTTTCACAACAGTTGTAAGTTTCAGTTGGGCTTCGTTAGCTGCCAATATCGAGGACACAAACACAAGTTGGAGAATCTGTTGAATTCAGCAAGTCAAAGCAAGGAGCTCATTCACTTTTTAACCAAAACAAACCAGTGTAAACATGTTTACATAATGTAAAATGTTTTCATGTATGAATAAATCAACACAGTAATTGTGAGTAAAATCAGTTGTAGATTCCATCCATGTTTACTTCATGTCTAGGACACTAAACTATAAAATAAATACTACAGCTGCTTTGTGGGTTCATTTTAAAGACTAGCCACTATTTAAAACATAGAAGATTTTGTTTTGAATTTCTAATTAACTGCAAATTTTTATGGCAGCATTTAATTTTCCATCTCTCTGATAATCATGGATATATGATGTAAATCTGACCAGTCCTGGCCACAGATCGTCTGCCTTTGAACTTTGACTTAATTATTACACAGATGATTTCACATTTCAGAGCAGGACACTCCAGGCGACTTGTTACTTTAGGAGCAAATACTTGTAGGTAAATGTTATCCTTTTCAAATTAAGATAGATACATATGTAAGATTTGATAAGCACATAAAACAAGAAACATACAAATCTGCATTTAATTGTTAATAAAAAAAACAAATCCCATGTTGTCTTCCCTGGACTAAATAGCGACGCTGTTCTCCACCTCACTGGGGTCCATGTACGTGTACGGAACCTCCAGGCTCTTGTTTCGTTCTTTGATTTTGATGCTGAGCTGGATCAGTTCTTCTTGAAACGTGTGAATGAGATTCAGCGGCTTCTCCTCAGAGAAGTGGAAATCAGGGTAACAGCCCAGACCAGCCTGAAAGGACCAGATTAAAGGGAGCGCTAAGTCTGTGCTCACAATTACAAACACACACACGCACGCACACACGCATGCACACGCACACACACCCCGACACACACACACACACACACACCGACTTCACCAATTCTGGACTACAGGTACAATTCCTCATTCCCAAGTTATCTTCCCAACAAACCAGAACTAAACCAGAACTAGAACAGGACTAAACCAAGAGAGTTGTGATTAAACCAGGACTAAACCAGGACTAAACCAGGACTAAACCAGGACTAAACCAGGACTGAACCGGGACTAAACCAGGACTAAACCAAGAGAATCATGATTAAACCAGGACTAAACCAAGACTAAACCAGGACTAAACCAAGAGAATCGTGATTAAACCAAGACTAAACCAGGACTAAACCAAGAGAATCGTGATTAAACCAGGACAAAACCAGGACAAAACCAGGACTAAACCAGGACTAAACCAAGAGAATCATGATTAAACCAGGACTAAACCAGGACTAAACCAGGACTAAATCAAGAGAATCATGATTAAACCAGGACTAAACCAGGACTAAACCAGGACTAAACCAGGACTAAACCAAGAGAATCGTGATTAAACCAGGACTAAACCAGGACTAAACCAGGACTAAACCAGGACTAAACCAAGAGAATCGTGATTAAACCAGGACTAAACCAGGACTAAACCAGGACTAGAACAGGACTAAACCAAGAGAGTTGTGATTAAACCAGGACTAAACCAGGACTAAACCAGGACTAAACCAGGACTAAACCAGGACTAAACCAGGACTGAACCGGGACTAAACCAGGACTAAACCAAGAGAATCATGATTAAACCAGGACTAAACCAAGACTAAACCAGGACTAAACCAAGAGAATCGTGATTAAACCAGGACAAAACCAGGACAAAACCAGGACAAAACCAGGACTAAACCAGGACTAAACCAAGAGAATCATGATTAAACCAGGACTAAACCAGGACTAAACCAGGACTAAATCAAGAGAATCATGATTAAACCAGGACTAAACCAGGACTAAACCAGGACTAAACCAGGACTAAACCAGGACTAAACCAGGACTAAACCAAGAGAATCGTGATTAAACCAGGACTAAACCAGGACTAAACCAGGACTAAACCAGGACTAAACCAGGACTAAACCAGGACTAAACCAGGACTAAACCAGGACTGAACCGGGACTAAACCAGGACTAAACCAGGACTAAATCAAGAGAATCATGATTAAACCAGGACTAAACCAGGACTAAACCAGGACTAAACCAAGAGAATCATGATTAAACCAGGACTAAACCAGGACTAAACCAGGACTAAATCAAGAGAATCATGATTAAACCAGGACTAAACCAGGACAAAACCAGGACTAAACCAGGACTAAACCAGGACTAAACCAGGACTAAATCAAGAGAATCATGATTAAACCAGGACTAAACCAGGACTAAACCAGGACTAAACCAGGACTAAACCAAGACTAAACCAGGACTAAACCAGGACTAAACCAGGACTGAACCAAGAGAATCGTGATTAAACCAGGACAAAACCAGGACAAAACCAGGACTAAACCAGGACTAAACCAGGACTAAACCAGGACTAAACCAAGAGAATCATGATTAAACCAGGACTAAACCAGGACTAAACCAGGACTAAATCAAGAGAATCATGATTAAACCAGGACTAAACCAGGACTAAACCAGGACTAAACCAGGACTAAACCAGGACTAAACCAGGACTAAATCAAGAGAATCATGATTAAACCAGGACTAAACCAGGACTAAACCAGGACTAAACCAGGACTAAACCAGGACTAAACCAGGACTAAACCAGGACTGAACCGGGACTAAACCAGGACTAAACCAAGAGAATCATGATTAAACCAGGACAAAACCAGGACTAAACCAGGACTAAATCAAGAGAATCATGATTAAACCAGGACTAAACCAGGACTAAACCAGGACTAAACCAGGACTAAACCAAGAGAATCGTGATTAAACCAGGACTAAACCAGGACTAAACCAGGACTAAACCAGGACTAAACCAGGACTAAACCAGGACTAAACCAAGAGAATCGTGATTAAACCAGGACTAAACCAGGACTAAACCAGGACTTAACCATGACATGAATGAAACTCCAACCCACATGAAAGACACTTCATGTAAAATGGGTGTGAGTTTTGTGCTCAATGACACAAAAACGACACACAATGCAGCGGAGCAGTGACCAGATGACTAGAACAGTTAGAATTGCGATCAAAGCTTGTTCTACTCCTGCTCGTAAGGTTTTAATACTCACAAAGTCTGAGGACTGCCTGCTGAGGAGCCACATCGTCGCCATGCCTTGGACCGTGGTGTCGACGTTGGGCAGTGTCTGGAGGAAAGACGCTTCGGTGGCGGTGCCCTTCTTGATCGGGGGAGGCTGCTGTAGAGTGATGGGGGTGTTGGGCATCCAGCCACCGTAGTCATACTGCAATATACACGCAGTTATGGTACCACTACTCATGAAAACGCACTGATGTTACGATCTTTATGTTTAAATGATCATCTACAGTAACGTACCTGTCCACTGTTAACAGCTCCGTGTTGAGCTGAGCACGTAAAGATCACCATGGTGACAAATTTGACCATCTCCTCCACGGTGCTGAAGCTTTGTGGGATTCCTATCAGAGTTATGAATATTACAAAATCAGCACCAACATATATATTTTTGCTATTTGTATGAAAAAAGTGATGTATTTTGATGAACGATAACTATAAGGTCGATCAGTCGTAAGCGCAGGGTTCACTGCCATTTGCTTGTTTCAACGGAGATGTTGCTTTGCCTGGAATGTTCCGCAGTATAGCTTTAAATGTATCGAATCGCTCAGGAGACAGAAGGTGACGTCATCAAACTAAGTTACCGGTAAGATCTGAGGAGAGGTGAGCCGGCTATCAATAATAATAATGCGTGTTTTTAAAGAAGCTTGTGTCGCTACAGAGTTATAATCTATGACACCCGTGGATCATTATGTTATTATTTGCAGTTTTTAAATTGCATTATTCATTCATAAAAGAAACACGTCCGCTGACTTCCGTGCTGGAAAACTGCGGTGCTCAGTGGGAGTTGACTTAAAGCCGTGATCAACGTCATCACAACAAAGAGCCGACGCCTCCTATGGATCGCTGCACATCACAGTAAGATGTAGATGTTTTTTTTTTTCATTTGTAACATAATGACGACACAACACTGCCAAATCCTACGTGCATCATCGACTAAGAAAATAAATCACTCCAAATAAATCACAAATCACTCCAAAAAAACTACTTTGAGAGGTAAATGAGAAGGAGAAATAACTATAACTCTGAAAAGTCTGAAAAAACTCTGAAATTTTGTAGAAGAGGTCTGATTTAAGGTACATTTAAATCGTAATGTAATTTAATAAATACAAAATAAATCACTTTAATGTTATATGGCGGGACATTCTAGGCAAAGTAATAACATCTCCATGAAGAGCAGCAGGTTATGGACCCACCATCAGAAAAGTCCTGCCCTGTTCACAGATTGATATTAACTTTTTTTAAAATAATATGTTTGTGTCAGTCACCTGTGCCGTCCTGCGAGAGAAATCCATGTTCATAAATGTCCTGGATCCACTTCTGCAGTTCCACGTCATCTTTAACCTCCTGGTCGTTTTTGTAGTAGTAGCTCAGCACTCCTTTCACAAACCTAGCATTTTTACAGATTTATTCATATTATTATTTTTTAATCTCACACTTTATTTGAAGCAGATGAAGTGTGTAAAATGTGTAAGAGATGCAACCACGTACAGCACGCTTCAGATAAAAATATCACTGATACTAAAAAAAAACAACACACGCCCAAAGCTCCACATCAAACATCTGGATCAGGTTGTGTCGTCAGTGAATCAACTGTCCTTTTCAGACTTAAGTGTCTTGCTCAAGGACACAACAACCTGTGAGTCATCAGAGGTTGATTTGTAGTTATTAAAGGGCCTGGATCTATATATCTGAGCAAAATCTGTCTTATCTATTTATCCATCTATCGATCCATCATCTGTCTGTCCGTCTATCTATCTATCTATCTATCTATCTATCTATCTATCTATATATTTATCGATCTATCATCTGTCCGTCTATCTATCTATCTATCTATCTATCTATCTATCTATCTATCTATCTATCTATCTATCTATCTATTGATCTATCATCTGTCCATCTATCGATCCATCATCTGTCTGTCCGTCTATCTATCTATCTATCTATCGATCCATCCATCATCTATGCGTCCGTCTATCTATCGATCTATCTATCGATCCATCATCTGTCCGTCCGTCTATCTATCTATCTATCGATCGATCCATCATCTGTCCGTCCGTCTATCTATCTATCTATCGATCGATCCATCATCTGTCCATCCTTCTATCTATCTATCGATCTATCTGTTGATCTATCTATCATTTGTCCATCTATCGATCTATCTATCTATCGATCTATCTATCATCTGTTTGTCTATCTATCATCTATCTATCGATCATCTGTCCATCCATCATCTGTTCGTCTATCAATTTATCTATCTATCTATCTATCTATCTATCGATCCATCAATCATCTGTTCGTCTCTCGATTTATCTATCTATCGATCTATCATCTGTCCATCCGTCTATCTGTCTGTCTGTCCGTCCATCCATCCTTCTATCTCTCTATCACGATAAACAGTCCTCATAAAATCTCTTTTCTTTCTTTTTCTTTCTGCCAAACGACTGTATTTTCGTTTCTACTTCAGAGACACAGAACTTGGCCACTCTCTGGTAAACGCTCGTCTTGTTGTTGCTAATTATCCGTTCAGCTCTTTTAATTAGACATTATGACAGACTGATCAATGATCAATGAAACAAAAGCAACAGTGAGGACAATGCCAGAGAAAAGTTTGTGGTAAACATTAGAGAAGTGGCATTTTAACTTCAATCATAGACTCTATTCTACCTTTGTCTTTGTATTAATCTGGAATAATGTAACTCTTGGTTGTTTTTCCTCATGTTTGGTCCCATTGTCATAATAAATCCATCTTTCAAAGGATTACCTGTGTATAATGTCCCAAAGCCGGAGTCCGTCGTCCCTGTAGTAGTAGTTGGGCAGAGACTCCACCCCTCTCTCTGCGATGTCGTCTGGGATACAGAGGGAGGTGTAGGTCATGGAGGACAGCGACCTACGGAGGATGGTGAACATGCCCTTTCCGCCAGAAGATGCAAACTACGACATACGATAAAGTTAATATTTCACAACTCTCTGCTTGGTATTTGAAGTGCATGTGACGCGATTTCACGTTTTTCTTATTTATTTATTTCATTTTATATTTATCATAGTTTTATTAGTTAAGTGGCAATCGATTGAGAAAAAAGCTGAGAGGAAAGTAAAATAATACAAAGAAGAAGCAGTGAATTCTCCACCCATGTTATCAACACGTCCATCCAAAATGCAGGGACAAAATATGTAAAAGGAAGGCATTTTTCTGGCAGTTTAAACCTTCCTTTAACAAAATAAAGGCATTTATTTATTTACTTATTTATTCATTCATTCATTTTTTTTCATTTATTTATTTTTATATTCTATTATTATGGCAAGGCGAGTTTATTTGTAGAGCACAATTCGTACACAAGGTAATTCAAAGTGCTTTACAGAATAAGAAAGACATTAAAATCATACAAATCCAAACATAAATAATCACCCAATCTGCAACCCTCTCACCCACTCGTTTGCACCCTTTAAAAACTCTCTCTCGCACTCTTTAAACACTTGCTCAGTTGCTCAGTTTCAGAACTTTCCCAATACTTTACAAAACTTTCCTGCCACTTCTCAAATACTTTCCTGTCACTTTACTCTGTCTAATAAAAGTCCGTCAGTCCATGTTTCTTTTGTCATCATAAAATTACCATTAAAAGAGTAGCTGTGCATACAACTGAAAGGTTTTTATTCTGCACTCTTAACAGCTATTATTTTTATTTTTATTTTTTTTAGTTTGGACCATTTAACACCAGATCACATGACTGCGTAAGGCTAAGGACGAGCTGCACCAAAACTGCGACGGGAAAGAGGCTTTTAGCTGTTTTGATTCACAAAAATGTAATACACTCCAAGGAAAAGTAAAACTGGATACGCTGGTGACACAATCACAATTTAACAATCTGGTAACAAACTTTTATCCACACACCTGCTCCTGTTTTTAATGTTTTATATGGATTTTTATACTTGTTTGTTTTGTTTGTTTTTCTGCTTGTATTGTGTTTTAAACAGGACACCCATGAAAAGAGCCCCAGTGCTCTCATTGGGCTCCTCTGTATAAATAAAGATAAAAAAAGAAGAAAAATATAATCATAACTACTGTGTACGTCACATCTGCTGCTCACACTCAACCAGGAAGTGAAATTATAAATAAAAAAATTAAGAAAAATCTGCGACAGTTGTTTTATAATGTTGTTTCCTCATCACAAACAAACCTGGAGTTGTGTCTTGTTTCATTCACACAAGTTTAACACACAAACTTGCATATTTAGGCTGAGTTCTTCTCTCAAACAGAAAACACTCTGTTCCACCTTGTGATGTCATCATGTGGTGATACAGGAAGTGCTCCACAGTGTTTTTAAACTCCACACACCTTCACTAGAATCATTTGGATAATTTCAGCCTTGGAATTGGCCAATCAGTGCAAAAGGGAGCTGTTAACTTAAAAAAAAAAAAAAGCACTTCATGACATCACAAGGTGGAAAGGAGCATTTTGAGCTTTGGAGATGTAGACAAACATGTGAATGAAACAAAACACAACTCCAGGTGTGTTTTCGATGAGGTAACAACATTATAACATGACTTAAAGTTCACACGAGTCACTTTTGCGTAATATTGTACCTTCAAACACGGCCACCTACTTGTGTAAAGACTCCCGTGTCTGATATGAGCAGACGTCGAGCCAAGAAGTTGATCTGCAGAGTGTAACGCGTGTGGGGGATGAGGAGCTGAGGGAAGAGACCACAGGATATAAAACATTCAACACACTCTCATCTTGTATCGTTCTTAAATCGTTCTACCTTGTACAGAGGATGAACCATGGGCATATTCCTCAGCAGGGACAGCGAGAAGACTTCAGCCAGAAGGTGAGTCCGCAGCAGGTGCACGTTGAGCTGGTGTTCGCTAAAATCTGCGCTTTTCACAAAAGCTTTCGCCACTAACCAGTCGTACTCTGAGTCAGACGGGACGAAAATGGGGTTGTCGTCTGATGGAGTCTGTTTGAGCTGTGAGTGAAAACATTTGCAGCTTTTATTTGAGAAAACCTGATGAACATTACACTTACAGTTTTCCTCGGGGGTGTAATAAATCCACTAAAGTATCAATACAATGAGGTTCAAGCGATTTGTCAAACAATTTACCTGGATGGCAATAGGCTTCAGCTTATCGTCAGGTGTTTTGTGAAGAAGAACAAGAGGAGCGACCAAATACTGCCTTTTCTCGTTGATAACATTGGTCATTACTCCATCCAAAGTCTTGTAGTCGCACAAGTAAATGTTGCCTTTCTGCTCAAAACATGCATTACATATTCACCGGTATACACTATTTATTTCAAGAACATGTGATTTTTTTGTAGATTGTTGTAAATATTCACCTGCATCTCATCAGAAAAGCTTTTGCAACCATGAACGAAGACCATTTCATCAGTGACAGGGAAGTTGTCGGGCAGAGAGGTGCAGCGCCGGATCAAAATGGGGTTGTTTCCATTCAGGTACTGGTATCCAAAGAAAGCGTCCTCTCTCCAGTGCTTCTTTACATACTCTGGACACGGGTCATACGAAAATACAAGTCAAAGTTGCTTCTCGAGCTTCATCCAAAACTGAGATATACTGAATTCAATCTAACAAACATTCTGAGTCCATGTCAAATCAGATTTAAATTAGGAAATTAAGTGAGCAGGTGTCCCACAAGGGTCTGTTCTAGCTCCTTTTGTGTTCATTTAATGTGCTTTAAGTATATCTTATGTAATACTGGTATCCAAAGAAAGCATTGTCTCTCCTGTGATGATTTACACACTCAAAACAAGTCAAAGTTGCTTCAATCAAGTTGCATGTTGTCAGTGTTTTTTTGTTGTTTTTTTTTTTTCTTTATTTGACAGGGACCATGTACAAATTCATTAATCTTACAAGGAAAAGATGATTTGTACCAGATTTAGCTACTGCTACTTTCCATCTGCAGTCCTTGGGCAGGTGAACACACATTAAAAATAGAAATACAACAAGTTCAGGGCAAATCATCAAACAGATTCTCATTACGTACTCTCTGGGTAAATTAAATGAGCAGGTGTCCCACAAGGGTCTGTTCTAGCTCCTTTTGTGTTCATTTAAATGTGCTGTAGCCTACATGTAGCCTATGTAATACTGGTAACCTGTCACGATCCCTGTCTGTCCTGACCCTTTTTTGTTCTTTTTCCCCTCCCTTCTGTGTCTGAGCCTGGAGCTGGGGCGGAGATCTTGGCTCCTCCCGTGCACACCTGGAGCTAATCTGCAATCAGTTGTACCTGGGGAGGATAAGAGGAGCCAGGACCTTACACTCAGCGCCAGATCATCCGCGTATCTCTGAGATCCTGCTCCCTGGACCTGCTCAGCTCTCTTCGGACCCCGCTCTTCTCTACCGGTACTATTCGTCCCGTCTCAGACTCTGCGACTCACGCTCTGTCCCTGTACCACAGCAAACACCCCGCTCCCGACTCACCCTGCCAACCTTTCCTCCCTTGTGTTTGTTCCCGACAGCCCAAGCAACAAATTCAGGGCAAATCATCAAACAGATTCTCATTACCTACTCTCTGGGCAAATGAAATGAGCAGGTGTTCCACAAGGGTCTGTTCTAGCTCCGTTTGTGTTCATTTAAAGTGCTGTAGATAACACATTTAATATTGTATCTCAAAAACATGGTTGTAGGTCTCACAGTGAGGCAGGAACAATGCAACACTTACCCGATATGTCAGTGCTCTTGTTGCAAAAGACTTTGTCAATTTCCTCAAAATCTTTCCACAGAGTTCTTTGATTAGCCAGCCCCTTTAGGTTTAGCTCTAACAACCTGCAGAAATTAATCCACCATAAATCCATCCAGTTTTTCTTTTTCAAATAACTAAAACGTGACTAAGTCTGCAAAAAGACAAGTAAAGACATATCCAGTCGTGCAGTTTACCCAGTGGCAGCGGTGAATGCAAACTCTGAGGTCTTTGTGAAGGAGAACTGCACCTCACAGGGTAAACTGGCAAGACCTGATGTTTTGATACAGTGGGGAAGGCCATCAGCGTACACATGCCAACTGAAAAGAAAGATTTGAGACTTCAGTGGTGCAATCAAGACACAAAATCAAGAAAAAATAACTATTTGGATTTGAGACCATGGTGGAAACTAAACTAAAAAGTGCTTGTACTAATGTTATAATGTACCTGTGGTGATATAACAGTTAAACAGATGATTGGACTACTGTCTTTAAGTATAATATTACCTATTTCTGAACCCTACATGCACAGTTTTTTTATTTAAAGTTTGGTCTAACTTACTTGTAATCTTCTGCTCTTTTCTTCAGCTCCTGTTCCCGACTATATCTACCAAGATGGTGAGTGTCGTCAATGACTCTCAGAGCTAAAGAAAATCCACAATATTATACAGTATTCTGGTATTTTATGAGGTTTGAAGGAGTATTCCAGTCCTACCTGTGGCCTCTCTGAAGCGGTGCACATTGGTGTCGTCGATCCAGCGGTAAATTGGAAACGTGTAGACCTTTTTATCAGGAGTCTTCACGCAGACCTTATCCACAAACCAAGCGTCTTTTGGCGTCAGGAGGATCGGCTGTTTGTCCAGTTCAATCAGTAGAACTTTACCGATGTCAAGGTCAGTGCATACAGAGAATTTAGATGACTGGAATAAGAAACAAAAGCAAAAGTTTTGTTACTCCCACTTAAACAAAGGAAAATGTCTTCACACATTTACAAAACGGTTGCAATTGTGTCCCAAGATGAGCACAAGAACTGCATTGCACATATAACTAGATAAATAGAGTTTTTTTTTGTTTTTTTTTTAGCATTTTCCAGGCAAAAATCTAAATATTCCTTGCAAAAAAATAAAAAAATAAAATAAAATAAATAAATTAATTAATTAAAAATAAATAAATGTAAAAATGTAATGTAAATGTAATTGAATAAATAAAATACAAAAATAAATGATAAAAAAATAAAAACAAATTCAGTAAAATTCAATAAAATTAAATTAAATTACATTAATACTTACTGTTCCTCTGTAAAAAGACGCTGCACCCTTTAGACTGACAAGCTTGGTTCGGAAACTCTCTCCATCCTCTCCCACTAATTTGATGAACACTTTGTTTAATGTAGTGGCACTAAAATTACTGCCAGTGTAAACAGTGACTTTGTATTTCACCATCTTCAGAAAAATCCCTTATCTCTCCCACAGTAGGAAGTACAAAAGATTCTGGCAAGAAACCTGACACTGGAATGGTAAACATGGTTAGACGTGTATCATTGTAACGCATCTTCGCTAAAAAGCTGCAAAATCAGATATTATTTGCAAATGTCTCACCTGGCTTTGGTTGAAATGTTGGAGTGATAACCTGATTTTCACTCACTCCCGTTTTATACGCAAATCAAGGGGCGTGTCGCAAAGGAAAAATGCTCTGACTAATGTTTGGAGCTGTATAAACAATTCAGTATTCCCCTGAAGACTGAACTGACACTGTCTAGATAAGATGCAATAATGTAAACCTTTATCTGAGCCACCATGGGGAAATTACAATGTTGCAATACAAAGGTCAAGAACGGCAGGAAAATAACTATAAGTGCCTGAGCTAGCGGTTTTTTGGTTAGGTGAGATTTCTTCCTGTCCCCACACGTATTAATAAACAGTAAAAAAAAAATGGGTACTTTATTTTGTCAGGACCTTTGTAGACATTAGTTGATTAATTAGGGATACAAGATAATGTTATTAAGTGAGTTTGTAGCTGGGGAAGTGCGGTTTTGAACAACACAGAAGTCATTTTCCTGTGATCTGAGGTAAATTACATCAACAAATCTTTTTTTACAGTAGTTAATTTCGGTCTAATTTATGGCACATTAGGATTAAAGGCTGCTTCTCTCCAAGATTCAGAGGAGGCAGTGAGGGCTAACCTGTATTTTACCCATGCTGCATGTCACTCGTGTTCATATTCCTTATCAGTGCTTCCTAGTGGAGTCCCAGCTCTCTGCTCGCTCCCTGACTCTTGTGCTCCAGCTGCAGCTTCGCACTGGGCTTTGGACAGATGCTCCAAACAACTGTCACAGTCCAGACTCTGTCCACATGTTGCTTTTATGTTGCTTCTTTGGGAATTTAACAAAAGTGTAGAGAGAAATGCACTGCGCTTTGTCACATTATCCGCGTTATTTGGTTTGTGCTTGTAACTCGGCGAATAATAAAGACGGGCTAAAGCTTGTGGGATGTACAACACTATTTCCAAACTGTTTCCAGAGTCTTTTATTTGCCGCTGTGCACTGTTAATGATCAGGTGCATTAAGCTGCATTATGCCACTGAGCACGGCACATGGAGAATCGACTGGTGCCCCTCCCATCACCGTGCACCCTTAGCATTTGCCGAAACTGCCCTGCATGCAATAAAGATAAAGATAAAGATAAATGATACTATAAAGATTTACAATAGACAAAACCTAACGCAGCACTGTCAGAAGAGTGAAGCTATGAGACTACGACATGTTGCGCAATAAGTGTCTCTGACTGTGAGAGAGTGATCTTTTCAATAGTTTGTTGTTTGCAAAGGTTTGACATTGGTATTAGAGGAAGAACAAAGTGTGGGTTGCATAGTGTGGCCGTTTCACAACAGCATGTTACAACATAACCATGGTTTTTCCGTTCATGAGGAGTTCATGACGAAGCAGAAGAAGCAGAACCAGCGCACGTCTAGGTGAGGGCCAAACGAGGGGAGTGATGAAAATGTGTTCCTATTCACCAAAAACTGGAACGGAAAATTTGATCTGCAGTGATGCATGAGTCTTCTGTTTAAACAAAACTGTTTTACGGAGAAAAGAAGCAGGTTGTGGTGAGAGTCAAACAGTTAACATGGAAAATGAACACAGGGAAGTAGTTAACCACATCCCAATGAATCAGCTTTGGTAGAAATAAAAGGTCAAATTATATCTTTTGGCAAAGCTGTGGAATTTTGCAAAGAGTTCTTCCAAAATACATAACCATTATTTATCTTCTGTTAGTATATTTGGAGTAGATGTTCAAAGTTTATTAAACAAGGCACACAAGCTGAAGTTAGTTAGAAGAAGATAACTGTTTTACTGGTTTGCTCATAAGTTCATCCCAGCTCAGCTCTGTCAGGGTTGTAGGTTCGAAATCTTTCCTATAAACTACACACAGCACCTCACAGTCTCTTTGTATTGACCCACAGACAGCAAATATCCCAAAGTAAGCTCTGCCCTCACAAAGGTAAAGGTAAGGTGTTTCTTAGTGTGAAGATGTGCATCCCATGGTGGAGTCAGCTCTACGTTCCCGCAGATCTATTTAGACAATTTCTATTATGCCATTTTAGGAACAGAAATGTGAGAGTAGCACACTTTTGTAGGGTTAAAGTTAAGTTATGGTTAAGTTTAGAGCCTTTACAATAATAACTCTAGGGTTTTGTTGTAGGGTTCAGTTTGGTTTTGAGTTTAGGGTTGAGGTTAGTGTCTGGGTGAAGATGGGGGTTATGGATTTACTTTCAAAAACTTACTTTTAAATGTGACAACACAGGACTGTGGGAACATAGAGCCTTCTATCACAACCTTCTAAGAAAGGTTGGAACATTGAGCTATGGGGGGATGTTCCTGGATGTTTTTTTTTTAACCTCGTGCAGTTGAATGCCTCTCCTGGGCTGGTCCTAGTGTGATTGGACTGTGCTGTTACATGCAGTGGGGATCTGAGTACACCAGGAGTCCTCCAGATGTGTTATTGGGATCTGGCACATCCAAATCACGACTCCTCAACTGTATTTCCTGGTTTTATGCATTTTTAAAACATGTTTTCAATTGGACTATTGGCCATTTATGCATTTTTCATCACGACCAAAAGCGTTGACCTGTGAGATGTCCCTGGGGTCAAACTTTGGACCCCTATTTTCCACTTTCTACATACTTTCGTTAAGCCCCCTTTACTCCAAAAGAACACAGTCACCTGCCGTCTTTTTTCTGTATAATGTCTGTGTTGTGAGTCCAGTCTCCTTTATTTTTGAGATGAACACCCAGTATTGTATGAGTCCACTGTCTCAATACCACAACCATGGATATTCACAAACAGCAGAAGAAGTCACCGCCATTAAGACCTCTGCTGAACGGAGACTCACAGTATAAACATCTGCTCTACAGGATGTTCAGTTACTGTGGACCCAAACTATCAAACTCTCCATCTCTCTGTACTACGCATTGTCTGTGATGAGGCTGATGATGGTGAATTCATCAGAGAAGATCTTCAGGACAAATCTATCTGTGTCGTGTCTCAAGGCTGCAGAGTGGAGAGTGAAGAGGAAAGGAGCAAAGACAATCCCCTGAGGAGAACCCACACTGAAGGTCAGGAGGTCAGTTTCACAGTCCCTCTCACAAACTGGACCCTGTTTCTGATGTAGTCCAGGATCCTCTTCACCAGGTCACACTCCAGATGTGACCCTGTGACTGACTGGTCATCGTCTAGAATAGCCCATCTCTAGCCTGAACTAGCCTTTAGCGCTAATCAGCAGAACAGACAGGCCCACATAACACTGCCCACTGTTCTAACATAAAATCGGTCATGGTGACTTGTTCCTGAAGTACTGCCCTTATGAAAGAGGCACTCGAGCAGATTTGTGAATGTCAGATGAAATGCTAAACTCTTTGCCTGCTCCACAAATGAAATGAGAATATGGTGCAGGGCATTCTGGGTAATGGAGGCCCTTTACCCTGTAATTGAGTGACCCACAGAAAGGAAAGGTTATGCATAAGATTATCATAAAAGCGATGTTAAATGGATGCCTGCAGGACCAAATAAATGATGCTAATATGGACGTAATGGGCAAGAAGAATTGACAATTTTTGGACTATTGTGTCAGATAACAAATCCCCCGTCACTGCTCAGCTGGTAAACTTCTGTGTTTCACTCTAACTTTATACTTACTTTCCTGTAAATGTGTACGTCTCATTGATTATATGCAAAATGCTGCTGTATAAATTTAAAATCCCTTCATTTATTGAGTGGTTTATATATTTTGCACACGCGGTAGTTGAACATATACATTTTTTCTGTTATGTTATGATTTCATTACACATCTTTTCTCTGTATCAAATGCAAGAGGGGGTCTTATTAATCCAGCCCAGTGCCTGAGGGCCCATCCCTGCTGAGTTTTTAAAACATAACTTAAGCTAATTTATTCAAAAGGAGTACAAAGAGAAAATTTATAATCATTAATATACTTCTGTTCTTTTACGCTGATCTGGGCAGAGTTATTTTAGCAAACTGAAATGTCACCCCCTGATTTATGTGGAGGAGAATTCAGCCGTGGTTGCTGTACTACTGCACATACAAGCCCTCATTAAGACATTGCACCAGGCGACTAAGAGCAGCTTCTTTCCACTGTTGTGTTTTGTCAAATGGTCATTTTATTTTCACTTTTTATTTCACCCACAACTGACGGGTCAAATGCAGAGAATGATTTTACTCATGTGGGATCAATGAAGTGTAACTAAGTCAAGTTAAACTGCTCATTTCACAAAAAAATATGGCTAAATTTAAGATTTTACTCTAATATGCTTTTCCTCTTTTTTATTTTGATGAAGTTTATCATTTTACTTAGTGTTTGGACACGAGCAGCAGATATGACATAGATATTCTTCCATAACTATTATCTCACAAACATAATGTGAACCAGGGTCATAACCTGTCGAAAATGAACAATAGATCAATTCAAATAATTCAGATAAATTATATTATTCATTATTTGAGCATTTAAACTGACAGAAAATGCCTCCATTGCTCATAAATTGCGTATTTTGGATGGATCGGTGTTGTAGTGGTGTATGATGTAGGGGTGATGGAGGCAGTGGTTTCTGAACTGCTACTTCCTTTATTTTTGTAATTTCTCAATTTTTTCAATAAACCTTCACTTGACTCATGCAAAACTATGATAAATATTTACCACAGTTACTATCTCACTTACTATAAATCTGTGGAGACATGCTGTAGTGATGGAGCAGGTCATATGTTCTGTTTGTCATTGATCAAGTGTTAAATAAATCACAGATAATGAGGCAAAGTCACCAACACAAGATACAGACTGGAATGCTACGGAACAGCCCAAAAATAAAATAATTAAGAAAAATAAAAAATAAAACACCATGGCCAGTGTAAGATATATGTTTTAGTAAAATCTGGCGAGAGAATTCAACATACATTTACATGATGGAAACACTCAAACTGTGGATAAAAACAAGAGAATACAATACAAAAAGACAGAATAACAACAGTCAGGATAGTACTGGACAGTATTTGGAATAGTTAACACTTTTTTCACATTGCAGTGTATCGTAGTAAAATGCCCAGTATCATGTTTATTCACTTTGTAGATGATTTTCCATGGACGTGCGGCAAATCCACACTGATATGTCTCTCTGTATGATTTGTCTCCTCCGTCGCATCTTGAGCCAGAACTAAACATGATCGTCCAGTCAGATTTATTTTTTTCAGTGAAGCATGCGAAACAGTTCAAAGTTCAAAACAGTTCTCTGGAAACAAGCTATAATTTGTGTGTTCTCACTTGTTCATTGCCAGTTTCTTTGGAAATCTGTGCAAAAATGGTGAGTCATTTCTGGTAGAGGCTTATAAAAACATTCCAGATAGAAGTGTTTCTGCTGGACGGTCAGGACTTTCATGTACACAGTGGCTGCTCTGTATAAATACTCTTGAGTTTTGTTTCGACGATTGATACGGGCGACTACGCGTTTGGTTAAGCAACAGATTCACAAGTTTAAAATGCGTTGAAAAGAAAAGATTTACAGAGCTAAATTCATTTATCCCACCTGCTCTGGGGCGTGATGTATACCCCTGTACATCACGGCCCAGAGAAGAGGCTGACATGACGCAGTATCTCGCCTCTTAACCTTTAGATGAGCTTTAAACCTATGACAGACCTGCCAAGAGATGGATCTAACCCTGACAACTCTGACAGATTCCACACACTCCACTGATAACATCAAAGACACACTGGATTTTACACCATAATCTCTTGTAACAACGTGTTTTTACCCATAAGCTATTTGTCAGGTTCAGTTGTCTTTAAGCCTGTTAAGAGTGCACTGCGTTTTTCTTGTTTCTGTGGAGATGTTATGGCTTTGACTGTGATATTCCAGAGTACAACGTAAAGGAACGATAAGGGCGTAACAATCTAAACTCAACCTGGGCTGCCATTTTCTTAAGATGCACAAAGAGGAAACGTTCATGTGAAATCTCAGATCCTCTGTGGTGGGGTTTAGGTTTAGGTTTAGGTTCTAGTTCTTGTAGATTTTGAGCAAATTCAGCATTGAAATTGACAACTTGAACTGTGCTTTCTGACTGATATGATGATCTTTGATGAACCAAAACGCAAAATTATAACATAAATATATGGAAAATCATGTCCAACTAAGAATAAATCAGCAAAACTATTGTTATCAGTAAAATGTATGTGATTTAAACAAAGATAGCTCAGCAAATTTGAGATATTTTATTAAGTACTTTGTCCATTTAGCTCAAAAAAAGATACTTTGGATTTCAAAATGTCTGTTTTTATTAATTACTATTATTTCCATTTCTCTCTACATCTCTCCCTTTCCTCTCTCTCTTCGTTCTCTTTCACTATTCATTTCTCTCCTTCTCTTGTTCTTTACATGAATAAATCTGCCCCCATACCCTCGTGTCTATCTATCCATCTATCTCACGCTTTATTGTTCTCTCTTCTCCTCTTTTTCTCTCTCTTCCATCCCTCTCTATTTAACCTTTATTTTACCAGGAAGTCCCTTTAGATAAAATCTCTCGACAGACTTTTTCTCTCTACTGTAACCTCTTTTTCCCCATAAAAAGTTGTTAATGCAAGATCATTCCAAAGCTAAAACTGAAATATACATTAAACCCGTGATCACTAAGAGTAAAGACGTGACGCTCCAAATGAATCACACGTTTCTCACAGCTGCATGAGTGAAGGTGTCATGTTCTAATGCACAGAACTCCTCCAGAGTCCTTCGTGGTGCAGTGATTTACAGAAGATCACTGACATGACAGCGACAAATGGACTTCTCCTTTCCCTCGTCATCATCCTCGTGATCTCAGTCCACTCCGTCCTCCTCTTTCACGCCCCCCGGCCCCACAGTGTCACCTGTCCACATCATCCAGTCACGATCCTGCCAGCGTTTAACTCCCTCGTCACACAGTTTAAAATGGAGCTACCTCTCATCACCAGTTCTTAGTGAAAAAAATCTCTGCTGCTCATTGCCTCCACCACCAGTGTCTAGTTTCACTTTGGACCAAGATTTCACCTCATATCTTGGTTATACATCCTCCATTTTAGTCGCAAACCATTCGATTTGGCTCATAGCTCGTAGAGTCGCAGCAAAGGCAGGGACGGGAGGGACCAAAGAGACAGACGCTCGGGGAAAAGTCTAACAATGTTTATTAATTTTAAATGTGCAAGTGAAGGTAAATTGATCAGGGAGTTGAGAGCGGGGGGTTTGCTGTGGTCCAGGAGTAGAGCGGGAGCAGCGGGGTCAGAGACGAGGTGAGTTGGGTCAGAAGAGGTGAGATTCGTACCGGTCGTGGAGAGCTGGGTCGGAGACAGAGGAACTGACGGGATCTGACGAGGAGCAAAAACATCCAACTTAGTTCATGCTCGTTGTGACTCATTCTGAGCCAAGCAGACAATGGATTTGCGGATGATCTAGCGCTGAGAGTCAGGTCCTCGGTCCCTTTGTCCTCCCCAGGTGCAGCTTGATTAGTGATTAGGTCCAGGTGCGCAAGGGAGGAGCCCGAATCTCCGCCCAACTCCAGGCTCTGACACAGAAGGGAGGAGGGAAAACAGCGCAGAAAGGCAGGACAGACTGGGATCATGACAGAGACCGACACATGCGTTCTGAAAAATGTCTTTTTATCCCACAAAAAATGGTCAGTAAGTTTGAAAATGTGGAAAAGGTCACTGCCTCGGGACCGGTCTGGTGTTCCGCGGAGAGGAGACGACCGGGAATATCAGTGAACGCCCACTTTTCTCTCCAGGACAGGGGGCATCAGATTTGGTTTGTAACATCACCTCCAAATAGGATTTTTTTTGTATTTTTAAATGTATTTTTGTATGTTCTGTTCTGTATTATTTATGTGGAGGTGGAACACTTCATAAATAAAACTGAACTGTTTACTTAAAACTAACCAAATGGGATCCGTGCAATATTAATCACGTTTCGATTTTTGCTCAGGTTTTGTGGCTTAGTTTTTTGTCTATTTCAAAGTTATTGGTCTGGAGAAATTTCAGAGGTGTTTAATGTCACACTGTGGAATATTCTAAGCAAAATAACACCATGGAAACGTAGTGTAAAGTCTAACTATTAACTGTAAGACAAGAGGATCATATCGCAAAGGAGTTAAATACTTTATTGACCCTGAAGGAACTAAAATTCACACTAACAGTTACCAGAGAGTTTACAAATTCCCTCAATAATTAACCCCAGTCACTGCATCCAGTTTGAGTTGACTTTCAGAGACTTACACTCTAAAAGGGCTGCAGATATCACATAATTACAGTAAATTACCGGCGTCCTACTGCTACATCTATCCTGAATGTGCTCCAGAGATTAAACAAATATATTCATCATTTGTACATTCACTGTAACATCTGTACAATGGAGCAAAACAGTGCATTTAGATTATTAAAGACTCGTAAAGGAAAAGCCATATACAAAACAGATTAACATTTAACAGATTACAAACATCAAAGTTTACTATTGAACAAATGTGCCCTGATGAATAAATAAGGGGTTGTGGCGTCTACGTGGGGGTGTGGTCTGTTCTGCCGCCCTCTGTAGCTCCAGACCGGTGCAGGATGTGCCAACTCCAGTTAAAGGTGATCAGTTCTGTGTGGAGTCAGGGCACTGGAGCTCTCAGCTGTTGTTCTTTGTCTTTGTGTCTGTCTTAACTTATTTTTCTGTTTTATGTCATTCAGGTGCAGAAGCCTGAACCTGACGGCAATATGGAAATGTATCATGTGACAGTTTATCTCATACTTTTAAACTAAACGCAGCAAAAGTAAACTTTGTCCAGTCAAATAACTCACCTGTGACGTTTTTAGTTTAGTGAGTTATATTGATTTTTGGCATTGTTGGTTTGATTTATTTAATTTAGCATTTTATTTAGTTAGGCATCCTCTCCGTATGCCACCAAGGAGCTAAGTTAAATGCCCCATGTCTCGGGTTTAACCTGAAATGAATGTTGGGCGTTTGTTAACCTGTTTTGTGTGACTTTTGTTTTTACAATTTGTGTGTTTTCATTTTTAACTTTTGTGTATACATTTGCTTTATAAGTTGAACAATAGCACCATCCTGACATACATGTTCAAGTCTGAACTATGGTTGTTGTTTGCAGTGAGTAGCTTCATCGCTCTGTAGCCCTCAGGGTCTCGTCTGTAGGACCTGGGACGGGCTGAACACAGCTGAGTGAGCTGCTTTTACTGTTTTAATTCTGCAGGGGGACAGGCCTGCATAACTGTGGCCACATCCTCAGTGTTCTGGGCTGTTGTTCTTGGGAGAGGTGTGCTGTAAAGGCCCTCGTCCATTTAATGGTCTGCATTATTTGTGTTCGTCGTCGGGATGACTATACAAAAGGGAGAGGTAGAATGTAGTAGTGCACGCCTGACGCTTCCTCGTGCCTCTGACCTCACACACTACTGAGTCTCGCCATGTGCTGCCACCCTCAGTTTACAATTAAATAAACTATGCACTAAATTACTAATTTATTGAATCTGTTAGACACTGGTCAGCCTGGGGGTCATACTTTTAAGCTAAACCCAGCAAAAGAAAAAAAAATATTTTTGAAGATGAACTGTCTCTTTCAAGTCAATTGACGAACTTGTGTGACCTTTACCTTAGTTATATTTATTTTCTGGGCTATGCCCAGTGGCGTTGTTAGTTTTAATGATTTAATTGAGCATTTTATGTAGTTAGTCATCCACTCTGTATGCTCCGTATGTCACACTGTGATACTCACGGTCGGAATTCCAATATGCAGCTCCAAATTTGCCCCATGACCTCGATGAGCTTCATTTGCCTGGAGCTGAACGCTACGGGTGACGTCACAGTCACTTAGTCCTCTTCTTCACACAGTCTATGGTCACTACTCTAATATCGATAGTAGCTGACTATGTACATTAACTTACTATCTACAGTACCATATATCTTATTGTACGTTTACAGTAATTTACTGTAACAACTATTTCCCAGAATCCTTTCCCAAATTATAGTAAGCCACTGTAAAAGCACTTGCAGTATGATGCTGTTCATGTTACATCAGTCAGTTGCAGCTCAGAGTAAATACTCTTGTGCTGTGGTTCTGAGGTCTTGGTCCTCTCACAGATGCCCACAGCAGAATGAGCCCATAGATCACAATGAAAGGGCTGCGTCCAAATCCTATGAAAGTGGTCAAATCCTCCTTGTCCGTGTGAGTTTAGCCCTGAGGAAACCACTGTCTGTCAGGAGACGCCAGTTCAGGAATTTGACCGGAGGAAGTGCCTGCTCCAATCCTCCCTCCATCCTCTCTAATCCTTATTGATTAATGGCTCTTTAACCCAGCAGACATTCACACAATTACCATTCCACAGACCAGCTCAAGGGTGAGATGAAAACATTTTTTTACTCGCAGTCATAAATAAAAAGTGCTTATATGCAAAAAGGAAAATTCACTTCTGTGCGCGGTTTTATAAAAAGTGGGCCTAAAGATGGATAAGTGCAGTATTAAGTTTGGCAGGTCGTTTTTAATCTAGAGCACCTATAAGAAGTGAGGCAGGAGACAGACCCAGACCCAGCGTGCAGCAGAATTCAAACGCACATACACTGCACAAAAGAGACTCTGGATGTGATTTATCAGTGCACTTTTATCAAAAACCTGTGCTGAAACATGTTTTTGTTTTTTGTAGATGTATATATTTTGAACGTTGAGCGTGAACATATACGTTGGTGTCGTTTTGTGTTATTGAAAGGTACTTTAATTCTGTGTTTAAAATAATGTTTGCTAGAAAATAATCGAATGTTTGTTAGAAAATAATCGACTTTCTGAGCACCACCAGATCTAAACCAGAACTAAAACAGGATCATAACAGGTCTAAATTAAGACAATGTAATGCAAAATACAAAATAGAGGACAAAAATATGAAAACATCTGTCTCTAAATTTGAACTACAAACCACTAGAACTGCAAAGTACCCCAAGTCCCACCAGAAGCAGCCTGTGGACCACTAATAGTCCACATACCACCCCCAGGCCCAGGCCGCTTTAGGGCGTGACACAGGTCCAGTAAGACACACCCAAAAGCGCCACCATGAAGCACAGGACTGCTATAAAAACACCAGAGCTACAGGAGCATCAACAGATCAACAAAGAGCTCACAGGGATTGGGACTGGATCCATCTCCGCACAGTCACTGGAGGAGCAGCAGTACAGCAGCCGCAGAGCTCTGGACATTACCTCGGATAAACGATCATCATTAAGACGGCAAAAAACAGATATAAGCATAAAATAAGAGTTTATTAGCAGGCGCTGACTTGATCTTGTGATATACATCTGTATTTCCAGTGATGAAAAGTTATATGTTGAGTCAATGTGCTTGATAAAACAGACCTGGCTCACCGTTTCCTGTTGATCGATGGATGTACACCACTCCTATAATATCACATTTGCAGTGTATAATGGGACTAGCACTAGAAAACCCAAATACATTGAATAAAGAGGAGTTAAAACATGGCATAGGTGTGCAGATAAATGATATAAATGCAAACAACTGATGATAAGCTGGAATTAGTTTAGTGTTTTGTTTTAGCCTTGTCTCATAGCCCCACAATCTTGAAATACTAAATGTCTTTTTTGTGATTCACTGAGATCAGCCTCAAGAGAGTGTAGTTCAGGTACGATTTTGATTTTATTTATTAAGTTAATGTTAGTTATGTCGAGGTGTCAGTTGTTCATGTAGCGGAGCACTGCCCCTGGACCCGGCGCCGTACCCAGAGCATGGAAACACAACTTTGCTGGAGCTGCTGCTGATCCTCCAATGACTGAACGAGCTGGTCCCACGTCCAAAGAGTCCCAGGCCCCTTTGGACGGCGGTACCTACAGTGATCCGCTTTGGACTTCTAAAAGGGAGCAAGGCTTAAGAGAACCTACAACTATAGCAAATGATAAAATAAAATACATTATTTAAGGCTTATACTGTGTATTTTCAAGGATTGATTCGATAAACCTGTTAAAATACACTCCGTCCTGTAACTGTAAAATGAGTGACATGTTTTTGTTTGTTTTATTCACACAGGGGCCAGATGCAGGTATTTTGTGTAGGACTTTGGATCTACCCTGCTTCACTCTGGAGCGCTGGAGGGAACGATGCCGCTTTTGGCAGCTGCCTCCTCCCCCACTCCCCAAGATACACTGTGATGTAATCTGAGTTTACTGTGAGAGAGACAAACATCTCCAAAGCACAAGCCTAGCTATCAGAAAAAAAACATAAAGTTGATGTACTTGGATGTATTGACATTTACTGCATTTTGTATATGACTACTGAGAATTGTGTAGTGATAAAACCTGGTAGATAAGTCAGTGTTGACCTGCTCTGAACTCAAGGGCCTCTCAGTAAGTACAACTGAGCGAGAGCAGAACATCTTGTGAGTGTTTTGTGAGAGAGGTGCAGTGACAGTGTGGCTGTTCGTGCTGCTGCGATCGAAGTGTTTACTGTTTAACCCTGTGCAGACAACAATACCCTCACACTGGCACTGACGTAAAGAGCAGTGGATGGTTAGGTCTTGTACAATGTCTATTATAAAAGAAGACAAATAACTCAGAAACAAACCATAAAAACAGTAATAATGGTAATGTAACATGATATATTGAAAAAGAGACAGGGAGTTGAGAGCATCGTTTTGCTAAAATTGCTCAAATTAAACTTATCACTCAGTCTTGGTTTCCTTTTTGTTGACATTTAAAGCAACACTGTGCAGCTCATTAACTAACAATAAACTAAAATAAATGCATATTGTAGTTTTTTTGTTTTTGTTTTCATTTTGGATTTTTTAATGCCATGAAAAACCGAAACTGAGCTGACTGAATTTCCACAAAACTGACTCTCAACCTGTTTGTTTCTGAGGAAATGTTGCTCCTGTGGCGTAGGAAGTATGACAAAAAACTAGGGCTGTGCTGAGAATCGAAAGATTGATAGACCAGGATCTAAACTTTGGTCGATGTCGATGATAAAGCATGAGTCTTTTAATCGACAGGTCTTCAGCCGGTCCTGTCACAGTAAGAGCTCGTGGCACTGAAGAGGAGCCACCGCTGTGAGTCAGGGTCCGCTCACACGTCCTCACCTTTCACAAGATTTGACTTAAATCTCCAGTTTGTCTAAAAGTCGTGCGTCTCTTCGCTCTGTCTCCGCGTGCTTCCTCTCCCTCTCTCTGATCCAGCCGCAGCTCCTCACCTTTCCTCACCTCTCCCGTTGTGCTGCTTCTCATCATTATAATCCAACTTACGGCAGGTGAACGACTATTTACTTATTTATGAGCGAAACCCAAGACCTTGTTTAGCGCACGGACATCGCTTGTGTTTCTGCAGGTTAGAGTAACGCTCGTGCACGTGTTTTATTCTACAAAGTCATTCCAAACTTTAAATGCTCAAAGTTCAAAGGCGTCACGGAGGCAAACCAGGTACGTGCCAACTAATACTCATAAGACGGTCGTTTGAAGTCCGAAAAGGCTGTTTAAAATGCAAGATTCTGCTAAAAAAGTTTAATTTTTATAGGTCTGGTGTTCATTAGTTACGTAGCTGATTATCTCTGAAGAAGTTTTTGGACTTTTAATATCTTTTTTTTTTCGGAAAGTGAGAAAAATGAATTGGGGATTGAGTTTGGCGTTGGCAGTCAGTGTTGCGGTCCGTAGGCTGATCCTTCAACGCAGCTTTTGCACGATTTGAAGAAGAGTTGTAGTAGTTTTGAAGGATCAGTTGAGTGTAAAAGACAGATTTCAACTTCAAATAAATTTAAATGACCGTGGTGCCATCGTGAATCTCGAGAATTATTGAATTTAGAATAAAAAATAATACACGACTTCAGCCAAATTCTGAACACAGCAAGCAACACTTTCAAGAAAACGTCAGTGATTTCTAATAAGCCTGTGATGTTCAGGGGGGCCAAGTGCTACTGCTCTGACAGGACCTTAGGCAGCGGCGTTCACTCGCTCCACAGCCACATGAAGCCAATCAGAACTTCACAAGCCAACATGGGTCAGGCTGAAACATTACACGCAACGCACTCGTCAAACGGAGCGGTAGGAACATGAAAAGAATGTTTTTTAAATACCTCACAGGAGTAAAATGTCACAGAACTTGGACTAAATGGTGTTTTTAAAAAATGAAACAAAACCTGACAATCACTTTCCACTGACAGCTCAAGGGAATGGTCAATAGTACATGTTTTCTTTTGGTAAAATAAGTATTTTCAGAGCAGAGCTTTTATTTGAAAATGTCCATTTTCAATTTCATTTTTCAAATATATATTATAGGTTTTGCTTGTGTATCTTTTCCACCTGTACGTTTCCTTTTTTTTTTTGGCACAAACCAGGTCTCTCTGCAAACCAAAAATGCTCAGGAAATGCATTTTTTCCTGTACATTTATTGAACATTATCTGCGGATTCAAATTTAATCAATTCATCATTCAGCAAAAATCAAGATATCTCATGCGTTTGTCCTCTTTGGTCCTACAGATCATGATCATTACTTGTGAATAAAATTATGCTTATATTTTATCATTAATAAATCATATGCTTATATTGTGCGTACGAAACCAACATGGTGCGATGAAAACAAAAAAAATCCTGTGCAACTGGAATGAAAAATAGGAGATGTTTGCGTGGAAAGATACAGAGTGCTGTTGTTAAAAATGCTGAGTTAAGTCATGTGTTGAAATCATGTGTCTTAATGATGTGTTAAATAAGTGTCATGTGTTAAAGAAATGTATGTAACGTGTATATAGAATGTGTCATTAGTCCAAATAAAAGACCGCTGTGAAAAGGGGGAAGTCGGAGAAAGGCGCAGAGGAGGCAAAGATGCAAAGCTCTTCGTTTGTGCACTTTCTTCCCTCTGATCAGAGCAGAGAAAAGTCTAATACTTGTCTTGCGCGTTGAGAACAGAGTTTTCTTGACAATACTCTTCATTGTGTTATACTTAATATCACGCTCCACACCATAAGCTGACAAGGACAATATTTCCAGCCACACAGTTTTTTCATGTTTTGAGCTTTGTTGACGGTTCATCTTGTCACAAACTGAACAAAACTGGGGACAAGTCAAGATTCCTCCCTGTTATTATTCAAAGTACATACGTAATGCAATGGCTGGACATCTGCGTTACAATATATAATTAAAAATGAACTTTCTGTTGTGTTATTTTTTCAGATTTGTGATAGCATACAGGTTAAGAATACCCAAGAGTACTGTATCTCCAGGTGTGCACCATGAGTCAGCTCTAAAACACTGCTGGATGCACCTGGGGCCTGCCACGGCTACTACACACTCTGCTAAGTCAATTCTCTATTTAACTGGGGCACTTAAAGTTATGACCGATGCGGTGTGAAACGTAAAAATATGTCTTACCCCCGAGACACAAGGCGCTGTAAGCTGGAGCAGACAGAGCGGTGTAAATCCTCAACAACTCCTCCAGTCCTGTACTGAGGCGGACACACTGCATTTATCAGGGACACCAACAGTCATGGAGGGAGAGGCTTCTTTTACAGAGCACAAAATCTGTTTTAGTTCAAGCAAAACTTTATTATTTATGCCATGAAGGCCCGTGTTTATATAGAGTAATCTGTCACAGTTGGTGTCGTTGATCGTCACATGTGGAAAATGTCAAGCAGAACTCAGCAGAAATCAATAATTGTTCCTATGGTGCTAAGGGATTATGCTTAAAGCTGACAAAGAAAAAAGGCATCTTGATAGCACACTAAGAGGTGAGGGAGGTGTAGTGTCTTGCCCAAAAGCACAACGGCAGTATTCATTTGTGGAATCTGGGATCAAACCGCCAACCTGTGGGTCAGTGGATGGTAAATAGTCACATTTGTGCTTGATATAAAGGCGCTCAATGCAATTTACATCAAGGAACCAGTCACCCATTCGCAAGTCAGTGTACGCAGACACTGAGGGCAAAGGTGGGTTAAGTGTTTTGCCCAAAGACACAACAACAGCGTTCCTCAACCAATGATGTTTACGTCGAGAGCGGCAACCTTCGTCGAACGTCTAACAACCGACCTTCAGATCACTGGACAAACACTTTGCCAACTGAGCTACTAAAAACTGAGCTAAAACTGAACTAAAACTGACCAGAACTGAAGAAGCGGCTTGGATGAGCAGCGAAACGTCTTCACTCCTACAACGTTTTGTCCAGTTGACGGATTTAAACTCCGTCTTTCGCGACCTGGACGACTTCGGGATTCCACAGACAACTGAGCTACTGCCGCTCTGTTTGTAAAATGTCGGTTCTGATCGCTCTACCGATGATGTTTATGTCGGGAGTGGGACTGGAACCACCAACCTTCAGATGAACTCTCCAACTGAGCTACTGCAAATAATAATAATGCATTTTATATTCATTAGTATATCTTTACACAAATTGGGCAGTGTAGTGGGACATGTTGGGATGGGCATAACTGTGTGATTTTAAAACATTATTAGAGAGTTTGGAAAAGTAATACCACTGTAAAACCTCGACTTCAGAAAGACAGAACGCCAGTGTTGATTTTCTGCAAGGGATTTTTATGTTTTCCTGTTTTGTGTGTGGTAATTAAATCAAACATGGGACGTTCATAATTGGGATCACGCACACAATATGGCTCAAATGTCTTGCCAAAGAGCACCTTGATGGTAAACACTGACGTAATGAGCATTGGACAATCAACTTTTATGTTCGTGTGCACATTTGCCAATATAAATAACAAATGAACCGGTCCCTAACACTGAAAACTGCGCATATTTATAAGCTGGGAGAGCCCCACCGACATGCATTAACTATCAACACCATCCTGTTCCCAGCGGCAGACGAGAGTTTGAATACAGAGCTGGAGGCATGACTCCAGGGCTGAACAATGGTCAGAAGCACAGAACTCTCCTGACCTCACATAAACGCCAGGGTGAAGGGGAAACCGCCCATAGCGTCATTACACAACAACCTATGAATAAATTACAACTGTCCATAATGAGAACAAGGTATTGACGTTATGGGACTATGTTTACGGATAATGCAAAACAGGAAACAGGGAAGTAAGTGTAAAACGCTCCATGTTCCGAGATAGATTTAATGAATTGTTTCCTGCATCTTGTTATCTTCCTGTCTCCACCAACCAATCAATTTTCTTCTTCATCTCCATCCGTCCCATCTGTTATCTTGTCGTTTACTCGCAAAAAAACTCTTCTTCTTCCTCCTCCTCACCTACAACACCGCAGCAGCAGAACCATTAGCCTCGCAACCTCTCAGTTTCCCTTCATTCATCACCATCGCAAAGTAATTCAAAGTGTTTCACAGAGTAAGAAAGGCGTTAAAGTGCGTTTGAAGTTTAATAATTGCTCTACTTTCGAAGCCATTGTTAAAAAATAATGTAACTTTTGTTTATTTATGCTGACAGAGAAGTCACTGAAGTTTGCGCCAATTTTTTGTGTTTTGTTTCGCGGGTTGGCGCAGCAAACGACAACATAACAGCAAACTCCGACGTGGAATTCTGGCCTATCCTCCAGCTGTTTCATCCGAGTGCATTTGTTAGTTTTCCGATGGCAAATTACCAATGGGGCCTGTTCCTTGAAAAGCCCGGCTCATCTCATCTAAGGAATTATAGTTTCCCTTTCAGTCGCGTTTCGTTCTGGGTTTTCTCTAGTAAATATTCATCTGATATTCTGAATACATGAAGAGGTGTTTTCGCTTCATCCGTGGTTCGAGCTCAGTCCCGTCTCTGCTACAAACATCTCCGTAGAGTGGATTTGAATGAATACGTTATAAGGGAGAGGATTCAGGCAGGCGCGTTGCTCTGTGTAGCTGACGACGGCCACAGCAAACACGCCTGCTACATATTTATGAAACATTTCTCTGATGACCTGATATTTGCTTTGTTCTGCTTTTTGTATTCACCTCTCATCTCTTATCACATCCCCGTCCGGGCGATGGGAAATTCCACTGTAACGTTGCAACAGTACGGAATGACAAACGGATGCACGGATTGGAGTAGGGCGTCGGGTCATTTCTTTTTCACCTGTCTCATCTCATTACTTTCTTTTAAAGGCTCTATATCTGATTTTTACTATCTCAAAATTGTGAAAAACGAAATTATTTGCAACACTCCACATGCATTTCTCACTTTCCTAATGCATTCTCACTATTCTAATGATGCACCGTGATTAATTTACAAGCGCTTTTCACATCTTTCAGAGACCAAAGTGGAGTTTTGCCATTACTAACAAATATTAACTAACGCTAATGTGCATTTCCTGTTTTATGTAGATAAAAACACTGTGAAATGATTTGTATTAATTGCATCTGAGAGAAAAGGGACAGACAGCGGTGGCTGACATAAAAAAAAAAAAAAGAAGTTAAACTGCACAGTAGGGGCTAAATCAGTGTTTCAAAAAAGAAGTGAGCATGAATGCGCTTCTGGCTCCATTGACTCTGGCTCCAATCCACTTTTTATTGAAAAAACTTTGCTCCTCTCTTCATAACTGCTGCTGTCAGACTCGTCATTTTGCTCTTAAAATGTTCGTATTGATCCGCGCTGCACGATCGTGGTGTTTTTATTTCACAATTTGCTCCTTAAATAAAAAGATATGATCATTAATAACAGACCAGTGGTGCACCTTCTTTCTGTGAGTGTGGGCGGGGTTGGCTCTGGATTGGCTCTTTGGTTGCTATGATACTCGTGGTCAGAATTCCAAATATGGGACTTGGCTCCATATTTGCCTCTATAGCTGCTCTAGCCTCAATGAGCTTCATTTAATTGGCAGTCGAACCACTTCTTTATACAGTCTATGATCCCACCTTTGCTCTAAAGTGCCGACATGATCAGAATCCGTTGCAGTTGTGTGAAGTTGAGTAAGCCGTCCTCCAAAGGGGACAAACATTTTGTATTAAACAATGCACAGATTACTCAGCCCGTTTAGGGTTGTTGCTGAAAATGTTTGAGCATGTTGGAAAAATGTCCTCACATACTTATATTAATAGTGTTTACGGTGCAGCATCTGTCTGTGCTGAGGGAGTGTTCCAGAAGGTAGATTTGACTGTCTATACATCAGCGCAGCATCCGGGCCCCGAGCAGTGGCTCATGCACAAATACATCAGGAGAGCAGCTTTAAAACTATGTATTTATATCAACTTTTCACACTTGACCTTGAAGTTTCACATGGCAGTTAATGAATCCCTGGTGAGATAGAAGATGGAAACATGCAAGTCATACAAAATAAAACTGAGGCCTCCACTAAGGCTTTGGCTCTGTCTTGCAATGGTTAGTGAGTAAATGAGTAATTGCTGGTGTTGCTCATCTGCGTAGTCAAACCTAAATTGTCTTGTGTAATCCTGCAATACTCCCTTCTAAAACACTCAGGAGTAAGTCAATATAAATTCTGCTTTTTTTGTCCTTTTTCACTGCGGAAAAAAATATAACTTATTCGAGCATTTCAGCTGGAGTGTTCACCACCGTCTTGGGTCCATAAAGATGTTATTACTTCACCACAATTGCTCGACAATATGCCATAGAACTCCATGAAGACAAGCACGTGCCAGGCTTAGCTACAGGTCAGATCTGTGAAGAGGTGACCCCGCTCACAGTAAGAATGCTTTTCAAATATTTTTTTCATTAAAAATAAATGCAAGAAAGATATTTAGAGCAGAACAAGCAAAGCAATAACATATCCAACAGAATTAATTACTATAACTTATTTTTAAATGTACGGTATGTAATGTAATTTAGCCAACGCATTAATAAATTGAGGAAATGGTTGTAGTTCTTCTTGTACACATAACTCTAATGTACGTCCCAAACAGATGGATGTAGCTGGATGTGGTAAGTGATGCCTCTTCATTAGCTCATTCATCTGGGCTTGATGCTGATAAATCATCATAATTGAAATGTCTTGAGGGGAAGATGTATCCGAGCTGTCAGCAAAGGAAAAAGAACGACATATTTCACTTGACTCACACAGTAGTCGTGAACAAAGAACAGATTACAGTCCATTAGATCAAGCGTTTTGTAAAAGGTGTACAGTGTGTGGTTAGCAAAAACAATACAATTAGTCCAATTCTACCCACACAATGCTCACACTAAAGTTTTAATGTCAGACACTGGCTTACTGCATTTAAGTGTTCCCTCATCATATACTTACTCAGAGTTGTTCGTGGAGCCTTTTTCAAAAATCGAAACACATGAAAATCCATAACTTGCTACAATGAAATGCCACGGTGAAGAAGTAAGGCAGCAGAGAACCAGCTCTGTCAGTTCTGAAGATGTGAACTATTGTGTTTTTTATTTATAAATCTAAATGTTTATCACTAAATATGAAGAAACGTTTTTGTGTAGAGATATGGTCTTTCTTTATTTTGTAACTCTAAGAACTCTAAGAACCAGGACTCATGACCATCACAGTCCCACCTTCACTTACTCTCCACACTGTGGACACTGGAGGTAAGACAGATGAACTGACCCAAGGACACAGTAAACTTTGGCTGTTATTGACCCGCCCCTCGTGGGCACATGCTCGAAGTTTCTTTTTGTGTGTGTTGCTCTAATAATGTCAAAGATTACCTCGTGGTCCTTTGAGACAGATACTCATAGAGATACACACGAAAGAAACACACACACACAAAACACTTTTTTAACACTTACAGAGCTGGATGGCAATAAAATGATTCTGATTCTGATTCTCACATACAGGGAAACATCTTGAAACATATTTGAAACTGAGAGTCACAGACTGGTGGTCAATAATTCAATTCAATTCATTTTATTTTTGTAACGTCCAAAATCACAACAACAGTTGTCTTGAAGGGCGTTCATGTTTTGGCTGATGGGGGAAACTGGAGTACCCGAAGGAAACCCATCCAGACACGGGGAGAAACATGAAAAACTCCACACAGAAAGGCCTGGGCGACCCGGGGATCGAACCAAACCTTCTTGCTGTGAGGCATGAGTGTTGCCACTCAGCCGCAGTGCTGCCTACACACAAAAACAAACAGGAAAATCAAACAACAGGAAAAATCACACAAAACAAGAAAAATCGGCCAGGCGAGGAGGAGAGGGAGGCGGGTGGAGGAGGGCCAGGCGGGGAGGAGGGCCAGGCGAGGAGGAGGAGAGGGTCCAGCTGTCATCGGGGCATCTGAAAGAGTTACACTCCACAGGGGGAGTGGGACAGGGGACAACATGTGAATAGCATTGCTGATGAGAAAATAGGACAAAGCAGAGGATAGTGCTCAGGTTGCCATACTTCCCCCAGCTAGTTATCTCCTACTGCAGCCTCTTATCCCGGGTTTTAATGTCCCTAACTCCCTCACTATGTAACCTGGTCATAAGCTATACCGAAGAGGAAGGTTTTAAGCCTGGTCTTAAATACAGAGACTGTGGGGGCCTGTTTAACATCAGCAGTTCAGCAGAACGATTGAGGGCCAATAACAATGGGTCTGAGAGCCACATTTGGCCCCTGGGCCATAGCTTGGACATCCCTGACCTAGAACAATTCAAACTTATATCTTGACGAGACTTTGCATAGAGTTACAGAAGATATGGTTATGGCTGACTTAGTTGTCAGCGGGTCTTCTGTATTTGACCCATCCTTCAGTGGGTCAGTCTTTAGCAGAAGGATTTTAATATGGTGCATGTTTTTAATTGGAGAAGATTGTTGCCTTGGTCTGGACAGTTTACAAAGTGCTGCTAAAAGCCCCCTGAAGACTAGAGCTCAGTACATTACTGTTTATTGAGTCTGAAGTTGGTGTAAAATTATTGTGCTACACTGACAAATACGGTATTTAATGACTTCTTGAGTCCAAATAAGTATCTAACTTCCTCTTTGGCTTGAACGATATTCACTGGAAAAACAAATTTTTGAAAAAGAAGAAGTTCTGTGAAACATCTGCTGCTGTCGACTGTGTGACGTAACAGGCATTTTCATGACCGTCATAGACACTAAATATTGTAATAGAGTTTTTATTGGAAATTAATTGTTTTCTCATATAAAAATAAAACACTGCATGTTTAGAATAAACAATGTGACGTGTTGAAAGTCTCACTCTGCCCCAGAGAGATGATGAAACCTGCACAAACACAGAGGTCTGTGGAGTCTTACATGCTGTACACATTTGCCTAAGATAAACAGTGTGATTTATCAGAAGCAGAAGCCTGTCTCCTCAGAGGGCCTGCGCTGAGTAGGCCGCAGCTGTCCCAGAGATGGATGTGTAAGAGGGAGGGCTCAGAATGTGCTGACGGGACGTCCCACGAGCTGTGACTGAGGATCACTGTTTACTACTCCAGTAAAGCGTTTATCATGCAGCCAAATGTGTTTATCATGTTCAACATGGACCCATGGGCTGAAGTCGTCTTTGACTATGGCAAAATACAGGAGATCATTGTTACAGGGCAATTACACTGCATGATTTTGAAAAATAGGCTGTTTGTATCGTAAAGGTGGAGCTTTATTGACTGTGATTATGTGGTGTTATTTTCTTTTTAGAAAGTTTTATTTCTAGGTTTTTTTACCAAGTTATATTTCGCAGAATCCTCTGGTTTTGTCACCACAAGGTTCCCAAACTTACCACAAAATAAACAAACCACAGAATAAATATTCAAGTCATAGTTTCTTATAGTCCTTTCTTTTCTAGTTTCTTTTCCTCTGCTTACATTTTGTAATCCTTTCTTCTAATAACTTCATTTGTTTTAATACACAGATTTTTATTTTACCCTCCTCAATGGTCGCATTAACTACGACTGTGACATTTGCACACTGTCCTGTTTTTATCTGGGGTCCTGAGGGGTCAGTCAGAGAGACGACCACCGATCAATACCCCCCAAATACAAATGAGTGCACAGAATGAGAGCGATTACAGCACAGTGTCTGCTCGGCTGACACGGCCTGAGATGAGAGTGATGTTAGTGAGTTTCCTGGACAAAACGCATTCGGGTGTGAAAGGCAAACCGGGAACGCAGCATTCCCGCCATACAAAGATAAAGCAGCGAGATGAACAATAATAATGTCATCAAACAGCACATTGTTGAGCCAAGGTCAAGGAGGGATGTCAAAGATGCTCGCTATTGCTGGATTTGTTTGCAAAATCTGATTGGCTGCACCAGAAAAAAAACAAACAAAAAAAACATAAAATTTCAGAAGAGTGTAAGGCAGAATGGAAGGAAATAGTTAGTTCGTTCGAGCTCACCCCCCATGTTTTAGATGCTTTGTAAATCCGTCCATCACACCAGGCTCCAAACATGACCGTGCAATGAGATCTTCTTCTCTTTCTCTTCTCTTTTTCTTCTTCATCTTCTCCTTTTTTCTTCTCCTTCTTCTTCAGCTCTTCTCCTTCTTATTCTCCTTCTATTCTTCTTCTTTTTCTTCTTCTCCTTCTATTCTTTGTGTTCTTCTTCTTCTCTTCTCCTTCTTCTTCTGTTCTTCTCCTTCTTATTCTCCTTCTTCTATTCATATTCTTATTTTTCTTCTTCTATTCTTTTTCTTCTTCTTCTCCTTCTTCTTCTTATTCTCCTTCTTCTCTTCTCCTTCTTATTCTCCTTCTCCCTTTTTTCCTTTTTCTCCTTCTATTCTTCTTCTTATTTTTCTTCTTCTATTCTTCTTCTTCTCTTCTCCTTCTTCTTCTCCTTATTTTTCTTTTTCTCCTTCTTCTATTCTTCTTATTTTTCTTCTTCTTCTTCTCTTTCTCTTTCTTCTTCTATTCTTCTATTCTTCTTATTTTTCTTCTTCTTCTCTTTCTCTTTCTTCTTCTATTCTTCTATTCTTCTTTTTCTTCTTCTCTTTCTATTCTTCTTTTTCTTCTTCTTTTTCTTCTTCTTCCCCTTCTTCTTCTCCTCCTCCTCCTTCTTCTTCTCTCACCTCAGAGTTTAGTGCTTCACTCGTTCATTCTGCAGACGTCCACAGTGTTTGTCTCTTGTGGTATTTACTTTCCTTTACTTTTCCCTCAGCCATATTTGTTTGGATAGAGACCGACCCTGCACGCCCCTGATTGGCTGATCCACCTGTAAACCACGCCCATCTGAACTCGGCGACCCGACTCACATCTTCATAAAGTATTGTTCATAAGTGTGTGTTCTCCCAGGGATTTCAAACCAAGACATTCATTTGAAAGTTTAACAAGTTGCAATGAAAAGAAGGAGACGTACCGACCACCATTTTGTTTGTTTGGAATATTCTGTTGTGACTTTTGGCCTGTGTGAGTCCATTCCACCACCTCATGTTCCACTGTCCTATGTTTTCCTGGTCACCTACAGACTGGAGCTCCATCTCAAGACCCTGTGTCCCGATTGTATTTAAGGAACAGCTCTGCCCCAAGACTCTGCCGGACCATTATGTGAGCCAAATCCAAGATCATCTGACTGTTTTTTTTTTGTTCCCCATGTGCTATTTTTTACATTTACATTACACTTCCCTGAGTTCTTGCCTGTAATAAAACTTTAGAGCATCGATTCCTGTCTAAAGGAAGTTAAACTATTGTGCGATTGTGTATTTTACCTTTTAGAAATCACTTCATCTTGTAACTAAAGCTCATTTGGTTTGTTCGTGGAGGACAGTGTTAGAAACCTTTTCGTGTAAACTCTTTCGTGTACGTCTTCTGGTTTCATCTCAAACTATATAACCCCGGCGATTTCCATGATCCGGGGTCTGACGTTAAGGGGAGACGTTGTCGAACCTATTCCTTGCACGAAATAAACTCTTCGTCTTTGCTTCAACGTTCATCCGAGCCTGCAAAATGAGTCTTATTTCCACAACACCTGCATTTTTAGATCCATTGTTGTACGTTTAACATATTCAGATTTCTTCACACGAGATAAACTATTGATTATTTAGAGCCGTTTTTGTTCACAATATCGATATCCAGCACGTTTGCACATTTAAAAGGATGTAAATAAGCATCTACGGGGCACTCGGGGGTTAAACTGATCTTTTATTTATTATATATTTCAGTGTAGCCTTTCTAAGAATCGCTGTGATGATAAATCGATACAGCTTAGAGTCCAGTCTGCTGCTCCACACGACTACAACGAACAACAATCATTCTGCCAAGACCTCGCCCGCGCGCCATGTACCCTTTATGACGGTTTAACTTTCAGTGTAAGAGTCTGTCACATTATCTTCAAATATGGAAAGCCAATATGCGCCAAGAAGCCGTGTGGTCCATCGCAAATAAACAGCACGTAGGTCTAGTATCTGTAGTTTGGTGCAATATAAAGTTTAAATTGTAAAAGCTCTGATACTGCAGTTTTTTCAGACATCGGTATTGGCAAGTACTCACACCAAATCACCATTTATTTTCCAGAATGAGGAGCGGTAGACGCGAGCAGCCGCTGTTGACGTCTGTGGCTAATGCTAACGGTCAGTGGAGATTGCAAATACAGATTGTAGAGTCTCTGCGGACACTTAAAATACGCTAATAATGACAGAAAAGACATTTGTGTTAACTTTTTGATACCTTCGTTTAGCCTTTAGACTGGACGCTGGACTAAAATAACTACGCTACGGAGAGTGCAGCCCGGCAACAGCGCTAACACGGTAAAAGTGTTAACATGGCGACAGTGCAAACACGGCGACAGCGTAAACACGACGACAGCGCTAACATGATGACATCGCAACAGCAACAGCGCTAACATGGCAACAGCGCAAACACGACAACAGCGCTATCATGGCAACAATGCAAACACGGCAACAGTGCTAACACAGCAACAGGGCAAACACGGCAACAGTGCTAACACGGCGACAGCGTGAACACAGCAACAGCGCTAACACGGCAACAGCGCAAACACGGCAACAGCGCAAACACGGCAACAGCGCTATCATGGCAACAATGCAAACACGCCAACAGCGCTAACACAGCGACAGGGCAAACACCACAACAATGCTAACATGTCAACAGCGGAAACACGGCAACAGCGCTAACACAGACTTTGTTTCCTCTGCATATTGATCCACGTGCTGGAGGATGAGGTCTTTTCACAGGCCTCACTGTTGTTTTTATCCACGCTCTGATACAAAGTGACCGAGTATGAAAGTAAAAGAGCTCAAATCAGCACAACTCATCATCAACACCATTATACATTTGACTATAATACTTCGTCCTCCAAATCTCTTTTATTCTTGTGAATTTTCTTTAGAGATCACCTTTTAGTAGTTATTTTTTTGCTCTTGTACTGTAACAAAATTGAGTAGCCTTAGTCACTTTATGCAGTATTGTAGTAGTATCGGTATTGGATCAAATGAAAAAGTGGTTTTAGAACAACACTAGTTATAATATAAACTACATATACAGTATTTTATTATACAGTGATATTTCTTCAGTAGTTTTAGGCAGTAGGCTTTGACATGAGCGGGTTTTTTGAGCGTATTTTACCATGATCCATAACACCGAGTTAAAGTCCAAAGAGAAAATGGTCTTTTCATGATTCACTAGCGCCGGCTAACCTGCTGCTAATATTGTTCACAGGTCGCCTTCAGAGTTAATTTGCAATGTACTTCAACAATTCAAAGACTAGACCTATCAATTTAAAATATTAAGTCGTTTAGCCATCAGAACTTTTTATACACGGCTGCACTTTCACTGGTCCTCAGCAGCCTGCAGGTTTTGCACTGGCTGAATACTGTTCCTTTTTAATATTAATCACCGACAAACCACAAATGCGAACTTTTATTGATAAATGAGGCCCTCCGTCGTGTAAACGGGGCATTTTAACATGGTGGAAGGTCATTAAAACGGACAGGTAGCAACAAAATGTTTAAGAAAAACAACAGAAAAGATTAAAATAGCTTAAAATCTGTGAATGTGAGGTGAGAGAAACTTCATTTAGTTCAAAATCATGGGTGACCAATGAGCTCCTTCATTTCTGAGCTCTCATTTTAAACTTACCACGCTGTTTTTCTCCGACTTTCTCTTCAAGTTCCTTTGTCTCACATGGAAAGGATTAACTCCTCTTGGATTATCTTTGGCTTTAGGTACATTTTGAATTCTTTCTTCCCTTCACTCACATCCTTCCCTGTCTCCTCACTCTGTTTCCTTGGATAACAGTTCCCGCAAATGAGAACTCGGAATGACCAGCACTTGACCTCGGATTGAATTTAAAACTTGTACCTATTCCACCGTTTCACAATCTTCGCGCAGACTTCGACCTCTACGGCGAGGGAGGGCATTCAAGTAAATTCTCCTGCAATGAGATTCTCCACATTCTCTTTCCCTGGGGCGTCCGAAGTTTCCTAAAATCAAATGTCCCAGATAACAGGGATAAAATGAGGAAAGGGCTCAGCTAGACTCGACGTGCAGGAGTTAATTAGAGGGACTGAGGCTGTATCTTGGTGTGATGTGAAGTATAAATTGTCTTTTTTAGTATATAACATGTCCTAACAAAAATATAACAGCCCATTTACCCCCTTCTTTCTTTTCCTATTTCATTTTCTTGACTGGTGAGTACGTATTATCTCTGACGATCCTGATAAAGTGTCCCGTGTGAAAACTGTTCCATTGTTTAAGAGAGAAATGATGAGTTTCATTGTGCACGATCCGAAATCTTTATGAGTAAAAAGTATCGGTCTGATTTTTGACTTTATTATACAGTATTTACGTGATTTTTCTGATGTATCTATGCAAAATTTGTCAAATAAAGAAACATGGTGTAAGCTGCTCTTGAGCTTCTTGCCTTCTGCATCCAATTATGAAGCGTTTTATTACACGTTAATCAGGAAGTGTGTGTTGGCATGCTAGATTTTGTAATAACCCTCTCCCCTCTTGTCCCTGAAAGTTCTGAAAAACTCTCATAAACTCATCATGGTCCGCAGTGGTGGGATGTAATGAAGTAAAAGTTTTAGGTATCTGTACTTTATTTAAGTCAATTTTACAGTGGATACTTTTTACTTTTACTTCACTACATTTGAGAGCAGTATCTGTACTTTCCACTCCACTACATTTTTGAACCGGACAGTTTAAGTTTTTTATTACAGTTTGAGACCTGCTTAAAAGTCTGAGGGTTTATTTTTAACACGTTCATAATTTGAGCAAATAAAAATATACAAATAAAAAAAAAACAACAAAAAAAACAAACATAAATTCATCATAAATCTTAAAAAAAGGGTTAGTACATTTGAAGCTTTATAAGACGTCAAAATCGGCACAAAATGCTTTTACTTTTTACTCTTTAAGTACAGTACTTTTAAACGGGTACTTTAATATTGTTGCTTTAGTAGATTTTTTTCATGTGATGCTTTTACTTTTACTTGAGTATTTTTTTTGCTCCAGTATGTGTACTTTTACTTAAAAATGAATAGTTCTGTTTTTCACATTTTTAAGAGAATAAAAAGCAAATACAGAGGCTCTGAGAAAAATAATAAAATGTAAAGAATAAAATTGTTTCTGCGTTACTTTTTCTTTGTGTTTTAAACTCTCACCTTATTGTGGTACTTCATGCACATAACCAGACGTGGCTAGTACTTTCGTTTCTCTTCTGGCTTTGAGTAAGTCTACAAGTGAGAAACGTTTTATGTCGACAGTTTGAAATGAGCGTTCGTGTTTCTTGCTCTGCTCTTTCAGATATTACTACGTTTTTCTCATTTTTCATTTGTGCATTATTTAACCAATCAATCAATCAATCAATCAAACTTTATTTCTATCGCACCTTCCAACAACCAAAGCCGACCAAAGTACTGCACAGCATTAAAAACAAGATAAAAAAACAATAAACATCATACAAATAGGTCAACAATCACATTACACCATTAAAATAAAGAAATAAATCAGTAGGTTTTAAGTTTGGTTTTAATTTAACGTTTTGTCCTTCAAGTTATGTTCATTTCAAATTATAAATCAGATGTAACGCCCTGACGGTTACTACTTTGTTTTACTTGAGTAGCCATTTTCCAGAGTACTTTTCATACTTCTCAGCTCATGTGGGATTAACTGCTTGGACGCTGGACGAGTAATTATTGTTTTTTGCGTTTGACCCCATATTTCAATACTGCTCTAATAACCTGTCCAGAGTGGTGGATTTTTTTATCTAAAGTGCAAGTTTTGTGGTGATGGGAGAGGAAGAACAACCACCGAGACACAGGGAAAAACACGGAAACGCCACACAGAAAGACCTGGACCTGGAAACTAAAGCCGGAACCCTCTCGCTGTGAGGTGACGCGCTTCCACGAGCCGCCGGTGCAGACTCATCAGGTGGAGGCAGCGTACAATTACCGGGACGTCATTGGCGTTTCACGAGAGAAAAACTGGATGTGAAAAGTCATGCTGAAAGTTGGACGTCTTTTATATTTTCTGCTGTGATGTGAAATGTCCTTGGTGTAGGTCAATTCAAACGCTCCGGATGGTTCAGGTTTCCAATTAGAGCCTGGAGTCAGCGGAGTGGCGCTCGCTGGAGTGACAGGAGTTGTTTCTTCTGTCTGAAAACAGTTTGTAGTGTCACTGTCTGTCAGAGCGTCCGGATCTGCCTTCAACAACTGCCTTTGTGCGTGTGTGTGTGTGGGATTTTGAGATATTTTACGTGGAGTACAATTGAATTACATGTGTGGACAGAATAAAGATGCACTACGCAGCTTTTCTGGAGGGTCTCCTTGTCAACACCATGGAGATGTTGCTGCTTTGCCTCAAATGCTCCACAGTACGTCCCGATGATGTGGATTTTTTTGGGGCTGATGTTGATACAGATGCAAGGAGCTTTGGAGGTGACAATAGCCAATACAACAGCCAACGTTTTGAATCTTCAGCTGATTATAAAACTGTTGTAATGCTGGTGCAGGTGGGACCAAAAAGGTGCAGAACTCGGAGCAAGTTTACAGTGTTTATTTACAGTTTGTGAAATAACAGGCAAGTATAGATTAGACCAGCGAGGGGCGAAGAGCCGGGTGCGAGCCAGAGTCCGGGAATGTGTCGCGGAGAGCTGGGACAGGAACAGGGAGTAACCAGTACCGGAGCGAAAGACAGGAATGGGGACAGAGACGGGGGCAACGGAGACAGGGAGCGGGTACCAGAGCGGGAGGCGGGGTGCAAGCCGAGGTCCAGGACGAGACAGGGTGGTGGAGACAAGACAGACAATACCGGAGCAGGAACACGGGGTCAGGAACGGAGCCGGAGGCAGAGGAGCTGGGACGGTCCAGGCAACAGGAATCTGAGGGCAGCAAAAATCCAGTCAGCATCAAAAAGGCAACAAGCGAGTACAAAAAAGCAGAGCAGGAATAGTCACGTTTGACACATGGATGGTCTGGCACCGAGTGTCTGGTCCTGGGTCCTCTTATCCATGGCAGGTGGCAGTGATTGCGCTGATGGGATGCAGGTGCGCACGGGAGGAGCCAGGAACTCCGCCCAGCTCCAGGTTCAGGCAGGTGAGGAAGGGGAAAAGCACACAGGGAAACAACACAGGAGACAGGATCATGACAAAAACTTATATTTGGCTCTATATTTTTTAAAGTTGGGTATATTTGTGTCACATTTACATATATCAGTGCAGTAACATGTGTACAGTCACTATAGTCACAAAAAGGCTCAGAATTTATGGATAATTTTCAGTGTGAAGGACCAAAAAGTCAAAAGACACATTTGCAACACGTCTCAGGTTCTAAGATTTCAGAATTAAGATGTACTTTTATCCCGACTCAAAATGATTGCCCATGAAAAGAATATAATCCAGTATGTTGCAGCACGTTTCTCTTCTTCACACTCAGACTTTGACTCTGGGATGAAAGTGAACATCAGCACTGACCACACCAGGAAACGGAAATAATGCTTGTTTTGATCAGACGTTTAGTTCAGACTAGAACGTTTGAAACCATCGCCCAAAGTGCTGCCTCAGAGCGAACGGTCAGAGCGCAGTGTATAAACGAGCTGAAGTGTCACAAACGGCTCCACTGATGCGGCGCCTCATGTTACATCATTCGTCTGTAGAACGGCTGCAGTCTAGAGCCTAAACTTTAGCGGAGCACGGCTAGATTTTGGCCGATAACCGATATTTCCCAATGCCCATATGAGCCACTATGTTATATATGTTTATCCCTGATGCCACCAGGCCAAGTTACAGCTCAGATCTGTGGAGACATTTTGAGCCAGAACAATTTGAGCCACACTATTTGAACACAAAGTAGCAGTGCTCGTCCAGTTCTCATTTGGACAAGCTCTGGCCATGTGGAAGTAATTGTCTGCAACTCAAAAGCAATCCAAGATGGCCGCTGATGTGACCAGGATGTTCAGCTCTGACAATCCGCTAAATATCACCCACAGGAAGTGCCATCCAAGCTTTAAAACTAAGCATCTGTGAGACATGGAACACTTGTCTCACTTGTATTGGCAACTCAGAAATATAACTTGACCAAAAGATACAGAATAATGGCAAAGAAGGGGCAGAGGAAATGGAAGAAGTGAAACTCAGCTCAATGACGGAAGAGCTGAGTAACGTGGTTAAACGAAAAGATGTGTTGAAGTTAAATGATGAAGCGCGACAACTGAGAGATATAATCAAGGAAAAGGACAAGAAGATTGAAGAATTACAAAAAAAGAGTGGATGAGAGTTGGAACAATGCAAGGATGGATGATCTGGTGATAACTGGACAAGTGACAAGACACCGCAGGACGACAGCAGGAGACAAGGAGGGTGAAGACGCTCCACCAGGTGAACTACACACACTGGAACAACAAGTTATGGACTTCCTTCACAGCAAAGACATCACTCCGGAAAGTAGGAACATCTCTGCTTGTCACACTATCCCTCTGAGACAAGGGAACAGCCCCAAGATCATTTTGAGATTTGCAAACCGCAAACGCAAAGTTAAAGTGCTAAAGTTAAGTAAAAAAACTCAAAGGCTCAGGTGTATTTGTAAAAGAACACCTCACAAAGTCCTAAAGGAAAAGAAGAAGATCCAGGATATATGGACAAGGAAGTGTAAAGTTATGATCAATGGGCGGAGATTCAGGCTCCTCCCCTCCACATCTGCAAATAATCTAAAATTAGGCTGCACCTGGAGAGGACAAAGGGACAGAGGACACTGACACTCAGCTCCAGATCGTCCTCGTATCCTCAGTGGCACCGCTCTGCTTGGCTCAGTCTCGTTTTGCGTTGTATGTCTTTTTCACTCAGTTGGATGTTTTTTTGTTCCCTGAACCTGCACCGCTCCTCCGTCTCCGTCTCAGTTCACCTCGACCGGTACGGACCCCCTCGTCTCTGACCGCGCTGCACACGACCTCGCTCTCAACTGTCTGTCAACCTTCATTTACATAACTCTATCTGTAAATAAACATTGTTAAACTGTTCACCGGAGGTTTGAATCTTTGGTCCTTCTGTCAATCATTACGACAAAGCCACAATAATGACAATACCAAGCAGTTCCTTCCTTTCTTCCGTCCTTACTTATTTACTTCCTTCCTTCCTTACTTAGGCCCTTATTTACTTCTTTACTTCCTTCCTTCTGTCCTTACTTTCTTCCTTCCTTATTTACTTCTTTACTTCCTTACTTACTTACTTAGGCCCTTATTTACTTCTTTACTTCCTTCCTTACTTCTTTTCTTCCTTCCTTCCTTATTTACTTCCTTCCTTCCTTGTTTACTTCTTTACTTCCTTCTGTCTTTCCTTCCTTCCTTATTTACTTCCTTCCTTCCTTCCTTCCTTACATCCTTATTTACTTCTTTACTTCCTTCCTTCTGTCCTTCCTTCCTTACTTAGCTCTTATTTACTTCTTTACTTCCTTCCTTACTTATTTACTTCCTTCCTTCCTTACTTAGGCCCTTATTTACTTCTTTACTTCCTTCCTTACTTACTTTCTTCCTTCCTTCCTTCCTTCCTTATTTACTTCTTTACTTCCTTCTGTCTTTCCTTCCTTACTTATTTACTTCCTTCCTTACATCCTTATTTACTTCGTTACTTCCTTCCTTCTGTCCTTCCTTCCTTCCTTACTTACTTAGGCCCTTATTTACTTCTTTACTTCCTTCTGTCCTTCCTTCCTTACTTATTTACTTCCTTCTGTCCTTCCTTCCTTCCTTATTTACTTCCTTCTGTCCTTCCTTTCTTCCTTATTTACTTCCTTCCTTTAAGTTTTAATTTACAAGAAATAAAAGACTTGGACAAATTTAAGTAAGAACAAAGACTGACTTGGGGAAAATGAACTGTTTGGTCTTGACAAATTTGTAGACAAACCAAAAAGAAGAAACTAATCAAGCCCAGTCAAGAACATTAAACACTTTAACACATTTGAACACCAGGATTACACGTCTTATGATGTAAAAACAGACATTGATCCTGAAAGTTTAAATTTGGATTTTGGATATTATTCTGAAGATGATATTAAAGCATCAACTAAACACTTTTCCGTGATCCACTTTAACAGCGGGAGTCTCTATAAAAATATGGACAAAATAAAAGATCATTTAAATCATCTTAAGTTTTAAATTTAGCTTTGTAGCGTTCTCAGAGATTGGGCTATGTGACGATAAAGAACTGGAAAATGAATTAGAAGATTATCATTTATTTAATCAAAATAGAAAAAAACTAAACGGGAGGGGGAGCTGCTTTATTTGTAAAATCAGAATCCTCACTTCCTTATTTACTTCCTTATTTACTTCCTTTAATTTTGAGTGTGTAAATGTCTGTGTCGTTCATGCACAACATAAAATATAACACTAGTCTTCATGACGTTGCAGTTGTGTTCCTCAGAGGTTCATCAGCTCCACTGCGACTCACTGAACGTTTGGTCCTTCCTCGCACGTTTCTTTCACTCTTTTCTTGATCATTCTGCCCAGTTCACACGAGTGGTGCTGCTGAAGAGGCTTGTTTTTCTCTGAACTAACGGTTCTCATGACTCGTGCTTTACTGAGCTCATTAGGGCAGATGGTAATGTCGCATGAAGGCCAGTAAACACGACACCAGCCACCGCTCCGCCGTGAATCAATGAAGTCCCCGAGCAACACGGAGCCATAGATTACTGCGGGTTACAAGATAATGCAGCACAAAAAAACAAAAAAAACAAAACAACAAAAGTGATTGTCCCCAAATGCAGCCTGAATATCAAAGACGAGCCGGGTCAAGATGAGTCTGTGGAACTGAGGGGTTCAGAAAGTTTAAAAGAAATAATAACATGAAATCTGCAGGTTTAGTTTGGATTTTACAGATTTTTATGTTTGGTTTAAAATGAGTTTTACAGGCAAAAGACGATAAATGAGTGAATGTATAAATAAATACTTTACTTACATACTTACTTCCTTCCTTACTTAGTTACTTCCTTACTTATTTCCTTACTTCTTTACATCCTTCCTTACATACTTCCTTACTTATTTTCTTACATACTTCCTTCCTTCCTTCCTTTCCTCCTTCCTTCCTTACTTTCTTCGTTCCTTCCTTCCTTACATACTTCCTTCCTTACTTACTTATATACTTCATTACTTCCTTATTTCCTTCCTTCCTTCCTTACTTACTTTCTTACATACTTCCTTCTTTCCTTTCTTACTTACATCCTTCCTTAATTCCTTCCTTTCTTCCCTCCTTAATTACTTACTTACTTCCCTCCTTAATTTCTTACTTACTTACATACTTCCTTCCTTCTTTACTTACTTACATCCTTCCTTCCTTAACTACTTACTTACTTTCTTCCTTCGTTCCTTCCTTAATTCCTTCCTTCTTTCCTTCCTTCCTTCCTTCCTTCCTTCCTTCCTTACTCAAGTACTTATTTTTACTGTTGAACAAATGGATATGTGACATTTTTTAACATGACATATTTAACCCAGAGTCTAGATTTTGTTTTGAATAATCACATGTAAGTACAGAGCTGGGGGCGGGGCTAGGGGGTAGGGGAAAACAGCCTTTTTCTTTAAGTGCATGGACAGAATACGATTACTCAAACGTACTCAAATGAATCAGGACATAACATGACGATGGAACAGTAGGAACATTTATACACAACATTTATAACACTGATCAGACCGACACAGGATTTAACTGTCTGTGTGTGTTTGTTGTTTGTTTGTTAGTGCAGTTACAGTGAAAATGGCAGATGAACAGACTCACTCTCTCCGGCCGTGCAGCTTCTCCTCTGAGTTTCTGGCAACTCTGGACTCACTGTGTTATGTGTAATAGGCTTGTCACTGAGAATTATTGTCACCGACCACATTTACCGCCCTGGACGAGGACAGAGGGGTGAAAAAAAGAGGCAGAGACACACACGGAGAGCGAGAACTGCTAAATGTGTGGCCTTTTCAAAATATATTGTTTTTACATTTATGACTAAAGCTACTTGGCATTTCGACATATGGTAAAAGTGAGTTTAAAGATCTCTAAACTGGAGACTTCAAATAACGACAGTAATAATTTCAGATTTTATTGTGTGATTATGTCACGCTGCCAAATGGATTCAGGAGCGTTTAATGACACGGTAATTCACAAATACTGAGCTTTAACTGCAGCAAAAATATCAAAAATCTCTCTATATATAGCTTATATTTTAGGCCTATTGAATGATGGACGTCAAAAGGGATGTTGGACATTTAACCCTCTGATACATGAATTATGAAAACCTTGGTCAAGATTCTGAAGTGTTTTTATTCTTCTCAGGACATGAAACAACATTGTTAGCTGCATGTAAAAATGAATTAACTTGTGTTCTATTGTAAATATACAAACACATCTTTGTTTTTATGCTTTGAAAAACATTTCAACAATTTTTGGGGAATTTCAACACTGTATAGGCGCAATGTTTAGGCCTGAAGAAGAAAACCAATCAATAACCAAGGAAATTTACTTGCAGTTACACTGACTGACCACTGAATTGACCTCAATGGAGTGTGGCAGCAGAGAGCACTCTACAGGCTGATATGCAGCTCCACCATTTAAACCAGTGCATTAAAGAGAAAGTTATGTTTTAGTAGCTGTCCACTGCAGTGACCGCTATGCACCAGAGGGTTAAATGGACAATTTGGAGAAGTTTTTCCACTAAAATCTGATATAAAATAGGCGGATTTGTGTAAAAACTCCTACGTTCATGTCACCAACAAGTTAACACTGCACTGATTCTCTGGGATGCGGCGTCCACGGCAACTTCGACAATAAACTGAGTACAATTTTTAATATTAGCGACGCAATTGTACTTCACATTCAGTAAAATAGGACGCACAGACCTTTCGTTTAGACCCATTAGGACACACAGACCCATTTCTACTCTGTCTGGCACAGTTCAGTGGGATCCTCCAGTGAAGGCAGCATCTGTGTGTCTCCTGTAGTGACTATATACAGCATATGGAGCCAGGACAGAGACAGGTGTGTGTGTACGTGTGTGTGTGTGGTGTGTTTGTGTGTGGAGCAGGTGCACTATTCAGTTCACAAGACAGACCCCATAACTCACAGTGAACCTGGCTGCGTTTAGAATTACATTAGACGATAAAACCATAAGAGGAAATGTAAAACTGTGATATTTTCAGGCCCTATAGGTGATTTTTTTTTGTAGTTCAAGACAATGCCCTTTACACCATTGTATTGTGTTGTAAAGTGAAACAAAATGACACAAAATTCGTCTGGAAAAGCCATATTGCTGGATGAAAACTGCCAGGGACGCAACTGTTCTGTCACGGTTCAACATTAGAATGAAAAAGGGGCAAAGTGGAGCCAAACATTCAAACTGAAACATGTTCCTCTCTCGAAATCTGGTACAGGGCCTTACGTTTTTTAATTCTATTGTCAGTCGTGTAATTTGTGAGGAAACGTCTGTTGGTTAGTCGGTTTTCCACTGGCACGGTGCCTCGGAGTGGGTCTCGGTGCACGAATTGCGTTTCGGTGCCGCAAGCAACGCTCCAGGTCCAGGGGCAGAGCTCTGCTACGTGAAACACTTACATAACTCATGTTTTTAATGGTATACGACAACCCCTTGTTCTACGGACGTTTTAATGATGATCTTATTTCATATTCGCAGGATCAGAACAGCAATTACTACAAACCCCAACATAAAACTGGAATATATAGAGAAGTAAACTGTCTGGACCTCAAAATCTCACTTATAAACATCAATTTACAGAAAAACACTGACACGATAATATGATTTTAAAAGCTGAAAGTTTTCATCCAAAGCGTCTCATCACCAACACACCCTTCAGACAAATCTAAAGGTTGAGAAGGATCTGCCACTCCGCTTCTGATTTTGAACAGTAAGCCCAGAACATGCAAAACAGTTTCATGAAAAGGCCACAATAAAAACACGCTCGACACAGCCCTGGCCACGGCGACAAGTCAGAACAGATCAAGCCTCTGCAAAAAATCTGCACGTCTTAAATGGCAAACTTAACTAAATATTTAGCTCGATGCAGCAGGACTGTCAACGCTATAAAAAGTGTCATAGTAAAGAAAAAAGTTGAGCGTTTTGTCTCGTGACTCCGCTTTGAGCCTCGTTTTTTTCCGGACATCCGATCTTCTCCTTCAGACACGCCCCAACAAAAGGAGAAAAAACAGTATCTTTCTTAAAAAAAACAAAAAAAAGCAGTGTGCAGTTTCAGATGTGGGTCATGCACACACTGCTCCCACATCGAAAAAACGACCACTACTCTTACAGATTATAGTCATTCTAAAGAAGCTGTTCTCCAACCTTTTTCCTTCAGTGAGCTGCCCGTACCAAACGACAATGCTACAGAGCTACTAATTTTAGGGGACGCAAGAAATCGAGTAAATATTAGTGACGCAACAGGCCTTAGATGGGGTACGGTTAGATACGTATAAAACATTAACCATTGTTCAAGTATTTGTCCGTAAAGTTAGGCATCAAAATGATATATTTGCAATGGTAAAGTGTACGACTGCTGCATCTTTGCTAATTGTAACACCACCTATATGCAGTTTACGCATCGTACTACAGTTGTGGGTGCTGCTACATCGTCTGGACAAAACAAAAATAAAAAAAAACAGGCTTACGAGCGCACACTATTCAAACTGAAAACTGAGACTATCCGAGGGCAAAGCGTTTTAAAAATACGAGGCGCACTAACATAAACAGTCTCAAAGTTATGGTTCTGGAGGTTGTGTAAAACGATCCGAGGAGCGGTGGTAGATTAAAAAGACTCCTGCAGTGAGAAACATTCCGAATCAATACATGAAACGCAGCCAGTTATCCAAGACGAACGCAGATATACACTGTCTCCATATTTCTAAACCGCCCTCCCTCATCGTCTCATGTGCGTCTGCTCCAGCCAAACACGATGTATCCATATTTATTTTCGTGTTACTCTGGTCGTATGACTTTTACCATGTGACCCCATTAGTTTTTTAACTCACCAGCTGGTGTTTTCTGGTCATTGCCCTGATGAAGACGAGTTGAAACACGTTGGCCGTTCATGTTGTAATAAAGGACTTTGAGTACTACGAGTGCTTCTCTACTTGACTGCTGTATCTTTTTGGTAACATTGGCAAGACATATTCTGTTTTTAAATAGATTTCTTAATAAATAATGTCAAAATTTTATCTGAATTATACTTCCCACTACACTACAGCGATTCACAAAGAGACGTTTCATAATTCCATGTGTTTGGCATTGTGAAACGAGGCTGAAGCTACTGTAATCACCATGTTTTAGCGTCTCTTTATGTAAAAGATTGAGTTTGGCTCATTTTACATGCATTGTGAACTGGAAATATAATAGATTGTATACATGTCTTTACATATTTGTGGTGCTAAAATTGCCGGAACTCAGGATTATTTTTCCACGAAACCAGGCGTGTCAAACACATTTTCACCAAGGGCCACATCAGCAAAATGGTTCATGTCAAATTTGCAAAGATATAAAAAATATGTCTGTGTAAATGTGTAACTTCAGATAAACTGACATTTTAACATGACATACATTTAAATTGACCTTGTCGCAGGCCACATAAAATGACATGGCGGGCCGCATTTGGACCCCGGGCCTTGAGTTTGACACATGTGCTCTAAACTATGAAAACAAATATTCATCCTAAAAACTGTGCTGGTTTATATTTTCAGCTGAATTTTTCTATGTTTGAAATATATACAGTGAGGGAAAGTTCTCCCACTTAAAAAGATGAGAGAAGCCTGTAGTTTTCATCATAGATTCACTTCAACTATGAGACAGAATGAGAGGAAAGAATCCAGGAAATCTCTTTAATTTTTAATGAATTACTTGGTAAATTCCTTGGTAAAATAAGTATTTGGTCATCTACAAACACGCACAGACCTGTAACTTCTTCTTGAAGAGGCTCCTCTGTCCTCCACTCGTTCCCTGTTTTAATGGCACCTGTTTGAACTCGTTATCAGAATAAAAGACACCTGTCCACAACCTCACACAGTCAGACTCCAAACTCCACTACGGCCAAGACCAAAGAGCTGTTAGAGGACGCCACAAACAAAGCTGTAGACCTACACAAGGCTGGGAAAACGGAATCTACAATAGGGAAACAACTCGGTGTGAAGAAATCAACTGTAAGAGCAATTATTAGAAAATGGAAGACGTACAAGACACTGATGCATGAGCAATGAAGATGAAACGTGGCTTTGTCTTTCAGCGTGACAATGATCCCAAACATCACTGCTCTAGAGGAGATGTGCACGAAGGAATGGGCCAAACTACCAGCAACAATGAGCAACAATGAGTGAAAACCTTGTGGCAGAACTTGCACAGTTGGTGTCTGAATAAATACTTTTTCGCCCCACTGTATATATTTTTATATTAGTCTATAAATGTTCATATTCTGTGTGAAGAAATCTGCCCTTTTGTTCTAAATTACCGTGTAAATCCTGCTTCATCTGTCCATAACATGTCACGTGTTCTATCTTATTATTTATTTACAGCTCTTACCCTAAATCACACGTGTCAAACTCAAGGCCCGTGGGCAAAATGTGGCCCGCTACGTCATTTTATGTGGCCAGCGAACACGTAAATTAAAATGTATGACTGCCTTAAAATATCAGTTTATCAGCAGATACAAAAGTTACACAGCCATTTTTTCATATCTATGCAAATCCCTATGCAATATTTGTAACGTGAATAAGTAATAAATATAGAAACGGTTAATTAACAAGAGTAAAAAAGCAGATCCATATTTTTTACATTACATTTAGTTACATCTGCTTAGATTTATACTGTCTTAGTTACATCTGGCCCTTTGACAGCAACCATTTTGTTGATGTGGCCCTCTGTGAAAATGAGTTTGAGTTTAAATCCTACTTCTCTAACTAAGAGTCTTCTATATGTGACCATCTCTGCCTGTTTCAAACTTCACAACACATCCTTGGACTTGGATAAACAAGTGCAGTCACCGCCAAGAGTGGATTCCTAATATAGTTTGCAGCGGGTACCGGATAGTGCTCTGTAAGTACCCAGGTATGCACACACAGCTCTACAATAATGAGCCTAGCCTTCATATACAGGAAGGAGCTGCCAGCCTGAGTCCTGCCAAAGACGTCTGTGCAGCTAGAGGACAACATATTTTAGCTTTATAAGGAGTGGCAAAATCTCTTTTCCATTCTCCTTCAATCACACACATCTGCTGGACTGGAGTACCCACAAGTATTGAGGCAGAGTTCTGGATATAGTTGGCGAAGTACTTTCACAATGCGATATAGGTGGCATGTATAGTAAAAAAAAACAAACAACAACAACAATATAGAGGGCGTCCAGACTGATTGCAACTGCTCAGTCAATTTTAGTTTGATTTTTCTCTTTCGGGACAGCGCTGGTTAAGTGGTTAGTACTTACGCAATTACACAGTCGGTTAGAGACCAGTGCGTACTCTTGTGTCCTTAAGTAAGACGCGTAGTAACAGCAGCAGAAATAGTAACAGTAGTGAGCAAAAAGTACAATGGACAATCACAGAAAATACAGCATAAATGAGCACAAATGACAGAGGTGATGTTTGACGAGGCTGCGATCACCAACCTCCACCACCAGAAAGATCATGACACCTCTGCAAGAAAGACTGCAGACCTCCACCCAGAGGATCCTACCCCAGAGACCTCCACCTAGAGGATCCCACCCCAGAGACCTCCACCCAGAGGATCTTACCCCGCAGACCTCCACCCAGAGGATGTTACTCTGCAGATCTACACCCAGAGGATCTTACCTCGAAGATCTACACCTAGAGGATCCCACCTGACAGACCTCCACCCAGAGGATCCTTCCCCGCAGACCTCCACCCAGAGGATTCTTCCCCTCAGACCTACACCCAGAGGATCCCACCTGACAGACCTCCACCCAGAGGATCCTTCCCCGCAGACCTCCACCCAGAGGATTCTTCCCCGCAGACCTCCACCCAGAGGATCCTTCCCCTCAGACCTACACCCAGAGGATCCCACCTGATAGACCTCCACCCAGAGAATCCTACCCCGCAGACCTCCACCAGGATGCTTCTGCACTGACCTCATCTTTTTTCCTTAGATTACTTTATAAATGACTTCTGTAGACTTTCTATCAGTTGTTGCCTCAGTTCATTGTTAATTAAAGGTCATTGCTAAAGCTCATTTCAAATTGTTTAGAACGAAACATTTCAAAAACATTTACGCACTAATAGATTTCATTTTTAGTTTGAAACGATCTTGCTTTGTGTCGCCTCTGCTCTGTTCTGCTTGTATCGGCTCATTATCAGTTTAAAACATGTCACAAAAAAAACAGATATTTAAATTAGACATGTTACGCTTGTGTCTGCTGTATAGTTATAATCTACGACACCCGTGGATCATTACATAATAATTTGCATTTTAATTCACAATATTCATCTTAAACGACTTAATAAAAGGAACTGTGGTGCCCAGTGGGAGCTGACGTCGCATAAACATCATCACAACAAAACACTATGAGATTGTGGGCACCTCCTATGGATAACTGCAGATCACACACCAAAATGACTGTCGAATCCTACGCCTATCACCGATTAAGAAAAGAAATTGGAGAACTAAGTAAGTAGAGAGTAGGGCTTATGCCGGTAGAGGTGAAAACGGGGGTTGATCAGCGATACGTCTTGAAAATAAGCGATTAAAGATTGGTCAAACATGCGTGAATCACTCTAAATACAACTCTGAGTGGGTAAATGAGAAGGGGAAACAGCTATAACATGGTGAAAAGTTCTGAAAAGTTGATTTAGCATGATAGGTTTGCTTGAACTCTCAAAATAGGCCTACATATACAAGAACGTGAACAGCATAGGCCTAATTAGATGTTGTTTGTCTATGAATGTTATCTGTTTCTGTAAAGGAAAACAGTTTGGGCTTATCTTTAGTATAAAACAATGCTAACTTTTGTAACGTTATGCTACTAGACCAAAAATGGATCCTTGTGCAGCTCCACAGGACCGAGCGGATATGTCAGACATTACATTGTTTACAGCAGCACTTAAAAGTTTAATCAAGATGAGAACCAGTGGAGGACAGGACCAGAAAACCCTCAGTGTCTGGAGAAACTAATCAAAATCTTATGATCTACGATGTCAACAGCAGATGTTAGGTCAAAACAGCCAAGACCAGTATCGACCAGAATCGGCTGCAATTATCACATTATTTACAACCTTAAGTAAAGCTGTTTTAGTTCAATTTCAGAACCCAGAACCAGACAAATTTTGCTGTGTAATCAGAGTGGTAAGCTGCCCTGTCACCACTTTCTCCAATTTTTTTTAGATAAAGGGAAGGTTTGATATGGGCCTGTAATTTTTTGACTCCAGTGGATCAAGATTGGGCCTTTTAAGGATGGGATTCACAACTGCATGTATGAAAAAAGCTGGAGACTGAGCCAGTTTCAAGGGAGAGATTAATCAATTTTACAACCCGGGGGCCAAACACGTCAAAAGCTTTTAAAAAACTGTCTTATCTACACGCAATTGGACAAACGTAGAGGTGTGTGATGCCGACTCTCTACAGGAGCACATCCAATCATAACGTAACACAATGGGATTAACTTGAATACCTTACACTTACCACTTAAAAGAACAAAACATATGTTAAAACCTCAGGGAAAACACAAGAAAGAGTTTATCTTCATTATGTGCCAATGCAGATGTTTTTACCCACATAACAAACATAAAGAATGCAAGTGAATGATTTTGGTATAGTATGAATTAACATCATGACATTTTCAAGTTTGATTTATGTTGCCATGTTTATCCCTTAGGGGTCTGCAAAGTCTGAAGCATCTGGGGTTAGCAAAGTCACTTTAATAAAATGGCATATTTGCTGCAGTCAACTATGTGGTTTGTTAAAGGCACGAACGCGCACGGATAAAGGATCTATTCAGATGGAATTGGTGTTTCATTTCACTGCCATTGTGCCAAGTTAGGCTTAGTGTGTGTGTGTTTAGCGTGTTAAGACAGGCTGAGGAGTATTAGAGGACAAGGGATATAACTTTGTGGTCCAACAATTGCTGGACTGGACAAAGTTACTGATCCTTTTCAGTGTGCTGGCCTCATAAGGTCACAGCCTGTATGTGACATTTTGTTGGACTGTACAGGGCAATAACTGTAGAAGGAGAGCAGAGGAACGTTTGCAAAAACCTCACACATCATGTGCACATGTGCAGGCTGTGTCCCAAACCTGTTTATTTTGGATCCTCATGTGGGTGAAGGCTCACGTGCTTTGGTGGCACGAGGAAAGAAGCTGCGAGGGAATCAGTGGCTATAATCTGCAACTCAGGATCTACACAGAGAATGATTTTATGACCAGCTTATACGTGTCCAGGTACACAGACGTGCTCCAGCTGTGCCAAAACGCAGTAACGCTGTGTGCACAGATGACCCTTTCACCTTTATATGAGATGATCAGTGCCACCAACCATGGGTGAAGTCACACAGACGTGCCACAACAGCCCAGAGCTTTTAAAGGTGCATGTTTGCCTTTGGTCAGGCACAGACAGATGCTCTGGCTGTGTGCCCTGCTCTCCAGACACATCGGCACAACACCTAAAAGGCAGCTCCACAGGTTATTTCTGTGGACTTATGCCTACAGGTCAGAGTAGTGTCATGTTGCCCTTCGTGTCATCAAACATGAGCAACGTGAGAAGTGCTTGGCTCTTCCCCTGCACATTGTTGCAGATTATACACACTGCACTCTCAGACCTGCAGTGACTTGCACCTCTTCAATGAGCTAAATATGGTCACGTTAAAATGTGAAACTTTTGGATTAAATGGTGGAGTGGAACAGGGAGGGCAACAGAAGACAAGAGGCTGGACCGTCTCTGTCCACAGTCCTTATTCAAGACAAGAGCAGATCCACCGTGTGTTTTGGAATTTATTCACTATTTTCCAGTCGTACAGTAGTACGTCTGTGACTGTGTACACGCCGTGCTTTGGTGTCGTGCTTTGGCGTCGTGCTTTGGTGTCGTGCTTTGGCCCACCTCCAAAGTCCAAAATGTGCCAATGAGACTGACAAGTCTGGCAATGTGCCACACACTGTCCCACTGTCGTACTGAACTGAATCATGTTCAGTAACCTGATCAATAAAATTATATTGACTTGTAAATGCGAGAACATTTTCTCATAATTACGAGAAACTTTTTTTTTTTCTTTTTTTTTTTTAATGAATAGAATGGTTTTCTGTTTGGACTCCGTTTGCTCCCAACCTAGAAATACTTGTGGGTTCAGTGCAGTAGTTGGTGTTTGTAATATGTAACATCCATCATATAAAACATCCATTATAATGTTAAATAATAGAATTTGCTGCTCAGATGACCAATCCTTCATGTGGCCCTGAATGAAAAAACTACTTTATTTGTAAATGTCGGTGGATTTGTCCAGAAGTGGCCCAAGGTCGAAAATGTTACAAAGGCACTTTGAAGGATGGGAGTCAAAATGTCCTGATTTCAAAAACAGTATCCAAAGGACGACCTGCCATCTAAAACATAAAAACACACAAGATAAATTAGTTAGTAAGATGTAAAGGTGTACTGTGGAACATTCCAGGCAAAGCTGTATCATCTCTATAGAGACAAGGAGGTGGCAGATCTTTAACAGAAAGGTTTCATAACGCACCTTTTTAAACCGTTCATACTTTGTCAAGATCATCAATGGAAAAGAACAACAGAAAAGAGTCACAGTTTCTGAAGGAGTCTTTTTTTCTAGAGCACATTTCTAAAATTCTACAATGCCTGTTGCATTGGCAGCCTAGAAGTATAGGAGGTACCTGCAAGAAAGAGCTGTCATCAGTTACATAAGGTTTTCTTTGAAGTAACAGGGTGAATTTGACAACAATAAGTCCCTGAAGGCACTTTCATATCTGCACTCTCCGGCTCCCAAAACACTGTTATCATGTAAATAAACTGTCACAACAGCACTGGATTTTGTCATTTTCAAACTAGATGGGTGACTCCTTCTCTGCAATGTACAATGGTCTTGTGCAATAAAACAAAAGCACAGAACTTACATAAAGAGATCCATTTGCATGTGCATGGGGTCTGTAGCTCCGTGCTTTAGAATGAACAGCCTGAATGTGCGTTGTGCTGGTTGGCCTGGGGTTATTTGTGATTCGGTGGAGGAGGACGAGACGCTGTTCTGGTGGGAGCCGTGGTGGAAATGTGACAGGAGGAACATCAGGGGGCAGTGGAGCAGGAGAACCAAAATAAAACTGCATTATGTGAACGCTACGTAAGCTCGATGAAGTATTTTTACGAACCACAATTATCAAACGTGTAAACAATAATGGTTTGCAAATGTCAAAGGAAGATATTATTTTTCACATCTGTATGTATCAAGATGTATTTACAGTTTATGTTCTGTGCATAAAGCGAAAAGGTTACACTTTGTTTTACCTTATATTATGTCGAGGCTAATCGCTGCTACACACGACAATGTTTTTGGGGTTGGGTGCTAAAGTGAACTAAAGGAATGAGACGTCACCCACAGCGTTGTAGAGGCAAATGTGGAGCCAAGTCCATATTTGGAACTCTGAATGCAATTATCATAGCAACCAAAGAGCCAATCTGGAGAGAGGCTGTTGAAGGTAATGCCTGTTCCCGCCCACACCGCTGGTTTAGCTGGGAACAGGCTCTTACACCTACTGTGGTGGATGGTATCGCCACCAATAGACTCGCGGTTGCCGACTTTCCATTACCGTAACTCCGCAACCAGTTGTTCTATCGTGTAAATTCAAACGGCGTCTCAAAGCAGAGGCACGGGGCTCTTTAAATATGTTACTGTCATTACGGTAATGTGCTAACGTTGTCCCTCGGAGATGACCAATCAGAGCGCAGGTGCCGCCAGGATTCTCCTAGTCAGTTATTTGATGGATATGTAAAATAGAGGAAGTTGTGTGAGAAAAAGACAAAAGTACCTGCTGATAACATGATTTTTATGGCTAAAAAGAATAAAAGTCTAGACATGCTATAGTGGTCTATAATGTGCTCAGTCCTTAAAGGGTTAACTAAACCAGTGTCAATCAAACGCTAGCGGTGAAAGAAGTTGCCTGATTTATCTGATATTAATGTTTATATCTTGATTTACCGACACAAGGGAGAAATAAAAACCCCAGGAACACGTGGAGCAGGTTAATACGAACATTTTAAGACCAAAATGACGAGTCTGACAGCTGCATTTACAGAGAGAAGGGCCACAGTTTTTCAATGGAAAGTGAATTGTAGCCAGAGTTGATGGAGCCGGAAGCGTGCACATGCTCACTTCCTATTTGTAACGCGGCGACTAGCGGGTTAGCTCTGTTCATTTGTATATACGGTCTGCGGTTGTGAATTTCCAAAACAGCCCTGGTTTGAACTGAAGGAGCAGAATTGTCTAAAAACAGATGTAATACAGATCATTTGGGTAATTTTGCATGTTCCTTTTGGAGTTTTGTACGTTTACATTAGCAGTTACAACCAATTTGGCTGCCAGTGGAATGATAAATAAATAAATGATTTAAAAAAAACCTATTGGGATGGGTGAAAAAACACTATATCTTTATAACACTGTTCCCATTCAGAGCGACCAGACTTTCTCGGCGTCGTTCTATTCTGATGTACAGCCACTGCCCACCTGCTTGTGTCACTGTGTCGCTCTGTTTTGCGTGTGTGTGTGGGGGGGGGCAGACATGCATTAGCAGTCTATAGAACCAACCCGGGGCCCATGAGTGACAGTCAGGGAGGCTATATCTGTGAGTGCACCAGCCCCCCCTTCCCTCCCCTCCCTCTCTAACTTGTCTCATATTGGATGGTACATATTAGCAGGCAGAGAAGCACACCGCCTGAGCTGGACAGCCCCGGGAGAGAAGGTGGGTTAAAAGGGTCACAGTGCATATTTCTATATTTCACCTGCTACTGCGTGTGTGCAAGGTCGTATCAATGCATGGTCATTTACTGGACTGTTGCAGAATCAATCTCCCGTAAGTGTGATAATGCCACGTTAAAGTTAGGACTATAAGAGTATATGAAGTATATGAATTAGTGTGATTCCAATACCACAGTACTAATCATAACACTTTCTTTTACCGTGCCTTATGTCTGTGTAATCCCTCAGTCGTTCCGTAGCACTTTATGGGCGTATACTGGTCTATGTGTCTTATACTTGTTCTGATGCAGCTCAAGATCGTTCTAAAGCTGCACAGGAAAAGGTTCATTTCTGTCCTGTGAATGTGACTTTACCTGCTCAAATGAGTATCTAGTTTTGATACTACTTTTAGTATCAAGTAGTATCTGATTTTTGATACTTTTGACAACCCTACACAAAGAGCACTTGTACAAGATCAAAGTAAACATGTTTTAAAGTTGTTGTTTTTGCTCGAAAGTCACTCTTTGAGGTAGTGATGGTCACATCAGTGCCAAATATCCATACTGACTGAGATCATTAAAAAAATCTATTCTTCTGCTAAAAAATTGGAAAAAAAAGTCTTTTCCTGTTTTTTTTTTTTTACACATTTCTTGTTCTTTTGTTTGTTATATTTTAGTTTATCTGCACATATTTTTTATTTATGTTATTTTATTTATTTATTTTTTACACATTTATTTCTTTTTTTTGTTATATTTTAGTTTTTCTACACACACACATATATATATTTAATTAATTAATTTTATTTTCATTTTTTTTTACACATTTTTTAGAATTCTATTTTTCGGTTATATTTTAGTTTATCTGCACATATTTATTTATTTATTTTTGACACTTTTTTGGGTTATATTTTAGTTTGTCTGCACATATTTAAGTTTTTGATCTGTTCAGGCACTAAAGATTATGTCACTGTAGTAAAAGAGTTTCAGTGCATTTTAAAACAAACATCATTATTCTCAGATTGACATTGCGATACTTGCCACAGTATCAGATCAAAACAACATCAGCGCTTTGAGGGTCGTATGGTTTCCTTTCAACATCACGTCTTTCAAATGCCATAACGTTACTAAAAGGGGAAAATCGAGACAAGATGGCGGTCCGCGTAATGGGGAGGGTCGAGGCTCTCCAGGCGGAAATTAATTAGCTCAGTAAAAGGTCACTTCATCTAAAGAACATGTCCAGAGTGAAGACAATGACCTTTTCAATTTTTATTTAACTAAAATAATAAGTCTTAAAATACCTGAAAGTGTGATGTGTGAGACGCAATAGCAACAATATCCCCGGCGACGGTAATGAAAATTTAACTTTTAACATTTTTTTGGTTACTTTTAATATATTCTTGTCCCCGACTTTATTTATGAAGTGTTTTGAGTGACTTTGGGAAACATAATCAGGGCCAAAGGAGCATACGAGTTAAAGCTTCATCATCTGTGGAAGTGTACTTTGCTCAGGATATTCCACAGTATGGCATTAAACTTATCTGTCTCCATGGAGAGTAGCAGAGGGTTGCCAAGTTTTATACAACGCTGTAAAACACTATGATATAAAACCAATCTCCCGACATAATGCGATGGAAAACAAGTTTATTTATACAACACATTTAAAAAAAACAAAGTGCTGCACGTAAAAGTCAATAAGTAACAGATAAACAGATCACACGATACACAGGAAAAGAACAATAAAACACCAAGATATCCTGTTTAGATAGTGTTAAATACCAGGGAGGAGAGGTGCGTTTTCAGTCTAGTTTCAAGCCGCGTTAAAGACGGAGAGGATCTGACAGGCAGAGGGCGCTGTTCCATAGTCTCGGCCACAGAAAAGGCTCCGTCACCTCTGGTTTTGACTGGTCAGCTGACATCAGGGCTCTGGGTGGAGTATACGGCAGCAGTAACCCACAGAGTGCAGACATAACCAGCAAAGTTACATAGTGCAGCTTTAGGTTTGAAGGCAATATTAACGCACTGTAATAATGCACATTAAATAAACTGATAACTACATACTGTAAAAGTCTACTCATTTTGTTTAACATGCGCACACAGGCTCGAATGTTACTCACTTTTTACGCAATTATAGTGAAAAAATACAGTCAATTACAGTAACATGAGGATTTGTAGTGAGTCACTTTCCAACCGTGCAGTTAAAGAGTCCTATATTACGCAAAATGGACTCTTGTCGCTTCCACAAAAACACACCTGGAGTTGTGTTTTCTTTCATTGACACGCGTCTGACTACATCTCCAACGGTTAAAATGCTCCGTTCCACCTTGTGATGTCATGAAGTGGTAGTTTTCGAGTTAACAGCTACATTTTACCTTCAGGGGATTGGCATTTCCAGAGCTGCAACTATCCAAATGATTCCAGTGAAGGCGTGTGGAGTTTAAAAACACTTCCTGTATCACCACACGATGACATCACAATGTGGAACAGAGGTGGAACTTCTGTTTGAGACAAAAAACTGAGCCTAAATGTGCAGGGTTTGTGCGTTAAACATGTGCGAATGAATCAAAACACTACTCCAGGTCTGTTTTTTGACGAGGAAACGATATTATAATAACACAGATCGGACAGTATCGTAACACGGGCCCTTTAACTAATAACTGAATATGCTCCTGGCTGTTCTCTGGAGCTTGGCTGGACCCACCAATGATGAGGCCCAGTGCATTCTCAGTTTCTGCCTCAATTTGAGCAGCGGCGGCGGCACAGAGACTCGCAGGGAGCCAGATTGGATTAGTGGAGGTGGAAATGCCTGGCCCCACAGAGGAGATGTGACCAAATTGAAAATGGACACAATTAAACTGGTGGCTACATGCAATTCTGTCCCTGACTTGGGGCAGACAGCAACATGAGCAACGCACTGGAAATAGGAGAGGCAGTTTGGGGAGTGTAGTGTGTGGAGACGATATTGCAATTTGTATCAGGTTTGTGGATTATTTGATAGAGTTAAAGAGCGTGGGGATGTGCAGGGACTGGACCTCGGGGCAGAAACAGAACATATGAGTGGTGCTAGTGCTTCTTTATAACTCCTCGGCACAAAATACAGTTAATTAGTGAACACAGACAGGAGTAGAGGGGATACGAGAGTAGAATGCATTTAGAAAAATATAAAGTTAAACATTTTTTTTGCTTTGTTCGAACGTGTCATTCGTAAAACAAGAGGTGGACTGTAGATGGCGCTGTCGTCCTGCCTCCGCTGGTAAGAAAACAGCTCCAAAACCTGTTTAAATCAGCGGACCAAAGCAAAGAAGTGGACTAAAAGAGTCAAATGAAGCTCGTCGAGGCTAGAGCAGTTATAAGGACGAACGTGGAGCCAAGTTTCATATTTGGAATTGCGACGGCGAGTATCATAGCAACCAAAGAGCCAATCCAGAGCGAGGCTGTTGAAGGCAACGCCCCGTCCCATCCGCACCGCTGGTTTAGCACAGAGCACACACTTAGCAACGCTGTCAATCAAACCTGTTGCTAACGCTAGTGGGAGTGACCTCAGTGAAAGAAGGCGCCTGATTTGTCTGTTATTAATGTTCATATCTTGATTTACCGATGAAATGGTGAAATAAAACACCAGGATCATGTCAATACGAACATTTTAAGCCCTGACAGCAGCGGTTACGGAGAGAAAGGTGACAGTTTTTCAATAGCAAGTGAATTGGAGTCAGAGTCGATGGAGTCAGAAGTGTAGCCCATGTTCACTTCCTATTAGAAACATGGCAGTTAGAGTCCATTTATATTTATATGTACAGAGTGTGGACCAGACACGTCACATCAACATCACGTCACCATTCTGAGGAAGAGCGCTAGTGAACGCTCCAAACTGTCAGGTATAAATAAACTAAACCTCAGTCTGGAAAAAGAATCTATTAAAGCAAGAAGTGGACAATCGACAGACAACACATTTACTTAAAGTGATCGTATACTTTCTTTCATAATATCTAGGCTATAGTTTTATGTGAATTATTCTGCTTTATGGTTTGGTTTCACTATTATTTTTTATTATCTTTATTTACTTATAGCAATATTTCGCATTTTGTTATTGTCACGGGCTTAGTAACCCCAACACTACAGCATTACAAAAACGTACTTTCTAGATGAATTAATATTACTGTACTTGAATTTAATAGTTTTGACTTTGAAGATTTAGGCAAGGCAAGTTTATTTATATAGTACAACTGGTACACAAAGTAATTCAAAGTGCTTTACAGAATAAGAAAGACATTAAAATCACAATACGACAAATCAAAACATAAGTCATCATCCTAAAATTAGCATTAAAAGAGAAGAGGCAAAATAAAAACCTTTCAGTCACAGCTGAACCATTTTGAGCCTGGATTTAAACAGTGTCAAAGTCGAGGCCTGTCTCACATCTTCACAAAGACTGTTCAGGTTTTACTGCATAAAACTGAAACTCTGATTTATTTACTTGACGCACCCAGAGACGACTTTAGTTGCTTCAGTTTGTGGCTTCTGCAGAGGGAAACTTATTTTAGGTTCAACTATTTACCAGTGAGTTAAGCAAATGTTACCCTTTTCATGAGTTAATTTTGATATTTCAAGCCACGTTTTCTTGTGTAACTTTCTGCACATGGCACGCACATCACCTGCACAATTCCATGGAAATACAAAGTTAAAACCATACTCTGGAACATTCTCTATGGAGACAAGTCTTATCCCTCCTCCAGGCCAAAAAGGGACACATGCTTGTCTATGCTTCTCAGTGCAAAAAACCCCATAAAAAAACATAAAGGAAAAAATAAATAAATTAATAATAATAATAATAATTAAAAATAAATCAAATAATAAAATAATAAAATAAAATAATAATAATAATAATAATAATAATAATAATAATAATAATAATAATAATAATAATAATAATAATAATAATAATAATAATAATAATACAGATAAAATTGCAATTGGTGGAGTTTTAAACAACTGAAATATTCTACATCTGAACTGAAATTTAACCAAAAAATCAGATTAATATTCAGAGTTGAACTTGACATACATATGTAGGACTTGCAGTGTAGATAACTGAAATGTCAGAGTAAACTTTAACCTTGTGGAGGTGGAGCTTTGAAGACTGGGTGGAGGCAGAGGCTGTGAGGGAGATGAAGTAAGCCTGAGGACAGCCTTAATGTGAGCCCAGCAGACATTTGTCACTATAAATCCCTGGCAGTGGAGCGCAGGGAGAACTTGACCCTGGATACAAATGCACAGAAGTCTAACGTGAAAAAGTGGCCCCTCGTTGTCATTTACAAAGTCCCTGATGGAGAGAGAGACAAAGGACAGAGGAGGAAAGAAAGACCAGTGAGGAGCTACTCGAGGAAGATGTTTGCATTTTCACATATTTTAATAAAGTTATATCAGAGTCAACAGGGAAACCACTTGACCAGCTCAGATTGGACTTTATTTTGTGGTCGTTCTGTGTTTTAAACTGCACCACACACTGGAACGTCGACAGTGGAGCTGAAGGACAGAGAAGAGTTCTATGATACAATTAGATCAACAATTAGACCTCCAGTTTGCAGATTTGTTGACCTAGTTTAACGTTAATATCTTTATAATTACTGCATCTACTCACATTAAACGCAAACTTACTTACAGTTCAGTGTCTCTTCTGTAAGAATAAATGGACATTTTAGTTTGATTATTTATTTAAAAAACAGAAAATCTTCAATATTATTATAGTGGCCCTTGACATGATCAAATTCTCTGTACAAATACAAGCTTTTGGCAATTGTATTTTTATTTGTGTTATAGTTCTGCATCTTCTTCACTACTCTTATTTATAAACCTTTGACCTGGTGTATCTTTATTTTTGCTGAAGTGATGAAATGCTGCAATGTGACCACACCTTTTATATGTGCTGTGTGTTTTATTAGTGTATATCACAAAACTCTAAAGTGTTTTATGTCCAAACAGTGAGGCCACTCACCACTAACAGTTAAAGTCTGCAGTTTGTGAACTTGAACAATGTCTCCATCTAGAGACTGATCCTGTACAGTACAATATCAAGACATTTAAAACTCTGTGTCAAATTAGAAGATAGAATTTAAAATAAACCACATCCTTTAATGTTTTGTGTCCTCAGATACGAGGTAAACATGTTCAAATCAAATGTTGCTTTTACTAAGAAGTAATAAGTGAAATGCGGATTTATTGTTAATTGAAATGAATGAGCCTCACATGAGTCTCTCATCTGTGTTGCCAGTTTCTGTGCTGAATTCACTTGGTTAAAATCATAATGCCTCTCTTTGATCTAAATGGTCTCTATCTAAACCCCAGCCCCTGCACACAGTCATGACTCAGAGCTAGTGCAGCCTCTGAGCCTCTTCCATTATTACAAAATCCCATCAAGCCCATTGATCTGACTTGAGGAAACTTTGACTAATTTAATCCATAAAAACAGATGTTCTGCATGTTTTACACTGACCTACAGCACTCTCCTTGTTCACATGCACATCAAGATGTGACTGTACGGTAATCTGATTTCTGGAACTTTAAGATTAAATGACATGTACATTGCAAAATCTGATGTGAGTAATCACATGATCAGAAATACATTACGTGATTTTCCTTTTTACATTTCCTTTAATAAATCTTAACACCAACAATCTGATATTAATCATGTAACCACAGCCACTGATAATTATTTAACTTTCAACCACTGATCTAATAAGAACAGATCAAGTCTCTGTCTCTGTCTCTGTCTCTGCATCCACATGGTGCACATGGTCCACTCTTTCACCTCTTCTCTTCCATAGCTCCTCTAGTGTTTTCTTTTATTCTTCTGGCCCTGTAGTTTTTACTCTGATTTTTAATGTTATATCACATTTTATTTACACATTTCAAACTCTACGGTCACAACAGGATCAGTTTATAACAGGCTCATAATATAAACTGCTCATACTTTTCAGGAGGTGAAAAATATAATGGCCTAATCTATGGGCTGATGTAAATTTTGGTTAATGTTTTTTGTGTGAAAATGGGGCAGATATCATAAGTTTATATTTTTTTCTGCTCCTTTACATTCACATTGATTTATAAAACATTGTTATTATTTTATATTCATCTTAAATGTATCAAACAAAAAAGAAAAAAATAGTGTTTCTTGTTATTTTAAAGAATTCCTCTAGTGTTAAAGAGTCGCACTGGGGCTTTAATCAGATATTTCGTTCTCGTTCATCATGGCCGGTTAGCTCAGTTGGTTAGAGCGTGGTGCTAATAACGCCAAGGTCGCGGGTTCGATCCCCGTACGGGCCAATGAGCTTTTTTGTGTTGTTTGAAAACTCTTGTTCTTTAAATGTCTTTTACACATTTAAGTAGCGCACGAACATTTTCCATACCTTAGTTTTAAAGATATACTTTTATACTAATGTAATTCATAAAAGCATCCGCCAGGTGGAGACAAAGAATAATTAGAATCAGAATCAGAATCAGAAGACTTTTATTGCCATAGTCTGTGAACACAGTTCACAAACTAGGAACTTGATACGGTGAAAAAGTGCAACATAAACACACTGAATAAATACAAATACAAATAAGAGCATGCAAATACAAATTACTATCTGCTTTGGCAATATATATATATTTGTTTTTAATATATATAACAACTTTCAAGATAAGTCAATAACAAAAGCAGTGAGAGTGAACAAATAAACAAACAGCTAGTGCATTGTAGTAAAATGAACTGCTTTGAGCCAATAAGGCTGTGTATAGATATACAGTATATAAAAACAAATTTGGCATCTCTTCTTGTCACTAATCAGCTCAATTTTTTTCTTTCTTTCTGGAGAAGTGTGACTTCAGATGTTCCTTTAGTGCAGGTATAGTCGAGAGCTCTCTGTGACATATGTGACAGCGAAGAGGTAACTTCAACAGTTCACTGGTGCCTTCTTTAACACTGACTCTTCCATCTGACTCCAGCATTTTGAGGACATCTGTGAATCAGCATCATCTAAATTAAAATGGTGCACCTAATAACATTTGCAAAACATAAGTTGTATAAAAAATACAACTAACACAAAGTCTTTATTCTCACCCTTGGTTTCAATAAAATAATCTGTGGTAAAGGAATTCCAGTGTTTTTTGTTCTTTAGATAAGGCGAGTCAAAGTCCTGGCTGATCACATGAAGGTGAAGGTGGCTGCAAAAAAAACCAACATAGAAATCAAGATTTTATCATGTCTAGGCTGCTTTTATGAATGTGCATTTCAATAAACTAGAAAAAACAAATACATATTTAAAGGTACACAAAAATACCTTGAAAACATGCACTCTTACTGTGAGCAGGGTTATTTGACCTTTAACTTGGCCTGATGGCATCACCTAATTGTTTCCATAGAGCTAGATGCACAGTAATATCCTCTCCATTGAGACAAGCAGGTGACGGACCCTCCACCAGAAAGATTACATACTGTACGTTTTTACAACTGTAATACCAACCTCATGGCGGGGATGATATGGAAGCCTATGCGGAAGCGTAAGGAGTCAGAGTCTGGGCACTGGAGAACCATCTGCTCTCCAATTTTTTGCATGTGCCTTAAAAGATCACAGTGCTCCTTGCGTAGGAACTTCAGATGAACAATAGACTGCCACGGGAGAACCAGCCAGTGGAAACGAGCCTTGGGGTATTTGTCCTTAATAACTACTACGGTCTCATCTTTATAGATCTGTAGATCAGATGTATTTGCATTTAGATAAATGATAAACACTTTACTATTACATCTGTAAAACATACAACACATATCATTACACAATAACTAAGGTCTCATTATGAAATATAAAACTATGGAATAGAAAAAATATTTGTTATTCTTTTTGTATCCTTGTGTGGCATCACCAACCTGCAACTTTGGGTCCTGCATTGACACTTTGAGACCTTGGTTCCAATGTCCAAACCCTCTCTGAAACAGAATTGATAGTCCTCCATCAAACCACTTTTCTGTGCTTTTGTTTTGTTTTGTTCTTTTGTAAATATGCAACTCACATACACCTAAGCCTTTACACTTTTACTTACATCATTCTTTGAAGCTTGAGTATGACAGTCTGTTTGTCCAGACTTTTCCTTATCATATTTCTTTGTTGTAACTGGGCTTGCAGTCTGTGAAGATGTTTCTTTGTTCACAGGAACAGACTCTCGTGGGCGTTTGACTCCACGCTGCTCACCACTTAGATCTTCTTTGAAGTGTACAGTATAGGCGTAAAGCTCGTTGACCATGTGCAGCAGCTGTCCAGGCTTCATCTTCACCTCGTTGCTTTTCCCAATCTCCACTGAATCCACTGATGTTGGGTTCGAGCCCAGCTGTGCAAAAAAGAGAAACAAAGTGATTATTAGTGTGAACATGCAACATTTCAAATGATAAGTCTCACCTGTTTAACTTTGACATAACCTTTGTTGCATTCTGCTTTTAGTTCAACTGATGATAAACAAATAACACATGAATAAATGAATGCCACAATAAGAAACTAACCTCTTTTAGTCTGGTAGTGCGTACCTTGCTGACGGGAACATTTTTTGTCTTTAATTGTTGTTTCTGGTCCTCGACCCAATACGACTGCATGCCAGTGAGGCAGTTGTATTGGTTTATGCATTCCCTCCTCACTAATAAGCCAACAAACTGGCATTTTATCATCGTTTCAGGTCTGATAACTCTACTTCTTCGGCCACGCCAGGCGTTTGTTTTGTTGAACTGATCGTCGCACAGAGATGACGTCACTGGCAGGGGGCTCATATATCCTGTCTCCTTGTTGCTCAAGAGCTTCACATTTCTGAAAAGGTCTCACAGGTTTAAGTCTGTAGACTGAAGCACCCACAGTTAAGGTAAGGTAACAGGGAATAATAGGTGTTCTGTGTGTTGGTAAAGTGTTGATTGGTGCCGGGCCTGTGTCTGATAGAGTCGTTGGGAGGTTTTTGTCGGTGGCTATCGATAGCTCTTTGCCTCGTTAGCTCACGTGGATCTGTAGTTATAAAAGGCTGTAATAGGCCTAATAATGTAGTGATAATGCGAGAACGACTCATGGCACGTTGCACTTAACCCCTTCTTATTGTTAGTTTGTTTATTGTTGTGTTTGTTGTCGAGTTGATCTTGTGTTTACTTTATTAGCTGTACTTGAACGCAGAGAGGTGAGGCTTTTATTTTTTCCGTTGCGTTTTCATAGGCTTCAACTTCCTATATGTGAAATTTTGAGGACTTTTCACCATCAAAAGATACAATAATAAGTTGTTAATTGCTATGGCTAAAATCCTACTTTTTCCTTATTCTGAAATTCTGGTTTAGCCAGATTGTTAATATGAATGCCCCTACCTCTTTTAGTTGGGTTTTCTTATAGAATTGTCTTATTTGTTTACATGCTAATAGGCCTCTTAATATGATTAACCTTTTCTTTCTATATTCCCATGGCCTCATAAAAGTCAAACATGGTCAAAGAAACTGGATATTATGACATATTGGGAGTAAATCCCAGTGCGACTCCAGATGAACTGAAAAAAGCATACCGCAAAATGGCTTTGAAATACCATCCTGATAAAAACCCCACAGAGGGTGAGAAGGTAAGACCAGTCACATTTTGTGTTAGGTAACTGGGTGCATGTGATTAATGTGATTTCATCTCTATTACCTCACAGTTCAAGCAGATTTCACAGGCATATGAAGTGTTGTCAGATCCTAAAAAAAGAGACTTGTATGACCGTGGAGGTGAAAAGGCAATCAAAGAAGGTGGCACTGGGGGAGGTGGGGGTTTTGCATCCCCCATGGACATCTTTGATATGTTCTTTGGAGGTGGCAGCCGAATGCACAGAGAGAGAAAAGGTATGAGCTTGTGAAAAGATGCCACAACTCAAATGCCGTGTGCTTGGTGATGTGAACACATTTCTTAATAAAAGCTTGGTCATGCAAATTCTCAAAAAACATAATGCCTACAACACTATATACAGATGTACAATGCTTAACTATTATACCTTTAAATAACCTAATTAACATTTCAATCTTTTTTTATTGCAGGAAAGAATATAGTTCACCAGATAAGTGTTTCTTTGGAGGACCTCTACAACGGTGCAACAAGAAAACTTGCAGTCCAGAAGAATATGCTATGTGAAAAATGTGAAGGTAGAAACTTTTTGCTCACTGACTTCACAATAATAATTTTTCACTGAGGTCATTAGTATTTCCTTTTTGGTAAACCTTATTTCCTTTTTGGTAAACATACATTTTCACATGAGTATGTCTGTTGGATTATTGATTGAGTATTTTTGGTAGGTCGTGGGAGTCGCAAAGGAGCAGCACAGACATGCATGTCCTGTCAGGGTACAGGTATGCAAGTTCGAGTCCACCAGCTTCTGCCTGGCATGGTCCAGCAGGTCTCCACTATGTGTCCCCACTGTGAGGGCCGAGGGCAAAGAATCAGTCATAAAGACCGCTGCAAAGCATGTGCAGGCCGAAAGATCCTACGACAGAAGAAGATCCTGGAAGTTCATATTGACAAAGGTGAGTGTTTAAGTAATACTAGTGTTTATAGCAGTGCTATTTGATGGGATTCAATAACAAAAGTATACACTTTCTGCAACAGGAATGAGAGATGGACAAAAAATATTTTTTCACGGAGAGGGAGACCAGGAGCCTGGTATTGAGCCTGGGGATATAATCTTTGTGCTTGACCAGCAGGAGCATCCACGATTCACCAGGTAAGAGTCTTCATATGTCTCAAGTACCATGTTCACATTATATTCACTGATTGTGGTTTAACCAGGAAGGGGCAGGACCTGATTATGTCTATGGAGCTGCAGCTGGTTGAGGCTTTGTGTGGTTTTCAGAAACCTGTTCAGACACTTGACAATAGAACACTTCTGATCACTACCCCTCCAGGTACAATAATACAACGACCTGTTATTTGCGTAAACATTCTGTAGGTTGTGCTAATCAAAGGTGATTACCACAGGACAGCTGATTAAACCTGGAGACACAAAATGTGTGCTGAATGAAGGCATGCCTCTTCACCGTAGACCTTTTGAAAAGGGACGCCTTATTATCAACTTTTCTGTAAGTATTTCACACTTTGTATATGATGTAAAATGCTGTTTTTTGTTGTGGAAATAACATGTTTGTTTGTATTAGGTTGTGTTTCCACCAGCAAATTTCCTCCCCAAGCAAAAACTGAAGGAGCTGGAGCGTTACTTTCCTCCAAAGGGAGAGGTTGAGCAACCTGAGATGATGGACGACGACTTGTACATTTACGCTGACTTGGAGGAGTGTGACTTTGAAAACAGAAGAAGACGCAACAGTCACTACTACTATGTGGATGACGATGACTATGCAAGTGCAGGAGGAGTTCAGTGTCATACCTCCTAAATGATCCATTTTAATGAAGGTCTGTTTTAAGTGTTGACAAAAGCACCTTTCCACATATTGAACATGTTTTTGAAACTTTTTTTCTGTCAGATCCTAACACCCATTTCATAACACCTTGATGTTATGAATACTATTGTAATTGTTCTTTGTGAGAGCAAAGCGTGATTACATTCAAAGGACTATTCTTAAATCTAAATTAGGTTTAGTGTAGTTTTATTTGATCTTCTTACACTGTGATACAAGTAAGTCTATGTTGAATAGGCTTCTCAAAAATCACTTAAACAGGGCTGTTGCTTTGTTATTCTTTTATCCAATATATTGAATAAAATGTATGTGAATGTTAATATTTAAATAATTGTATGATATTGTTAATACACAAATGTGATACAGTCGTTAAACACAATGCAACTTGATGTGAGGGTTCGTTTTCAGGTGATGACAGATTTGTTTTCGAGGATTTCTGCTGTTGTGTTGTTATAGGGCTGTTTTTGAAACGACTGCAAATGAATAACATCAGCTTAGAACATTGTAGGTCAGGACCAGATCAGTTTTGTTTCAGATGTCGATATTGTTTTGCCAAATTAATTTATTCCAGTAATGTATCTTTAGAAGTATTGTGAAAATATCGCTGGCCACTTTTTCCACATCTATGCTACAAAGGACCAAAAGTTTCATTAGTGTTGTTACCTGCTCAAAAGCCAGTGTTTACCTGGTGCCTTGTTTAAAATTGTTAATATTTAATGTTATTGCTTGAGTCAACAAATATGCCAAGCCAGTATAATGTTTCTACTCTCAAGATTGTTTATAATGGTAAATATAGTGTTCATGTTCTCTCTTGCCCATAAATAATTCACTTTTTTTTAATAATGGCATGCAAACTACTGAGTGTCTGTCTACTTTTCTCATCCCAGCTGCCAAATAAGCATTGCTCTGGGACAGTATGTGTCTTGTTTTTAAGCCTTGTTATCATTTGAGCCTGTAAAATAATGAATAGTTTTTAAGTTATGTTAAATTTAACCTTTATGCAACAATGGTATTTGTAATTGACAACCTTCTAAATAAATAATGCCTAATGTCTTGGTTTCAAAGTCTACATAGAGTCATTTTTACAGTTGAAATATTTGCCTTATTAGTGCATTTCACACTTTTTATATTGATTTAGTGATGAAATAAATGCTTAAATATGGCATCTAATAAAAGCATCAAGGACAGGTGGTTACAGTTATATTTACATATGTTGGAGTTTTAGTTTAAATGCTCCTCCACCTTCATCACCTCCTCCTAGCACCAGCTTCCCCTCCCCAGCACCGACTCTTTCCCCAGCACCACCTCCCTGTCCCGGTAAAAGTGGAGCTCATATATCACTGTATGTACTGTATATGTACTGTATATATGTATTATATAGTGACCTATGTATCGAGGTATGTATTGTTTTGGCACCTTCTTATGATACCCAGCACTAGTCATACATTTGTTCAAGATATGACGACAATAATAGATTTTTGAGATTAATTGTGCTGCTTAGTGTGATTACAAAGTGCAGTGCTACAGATTGACCTATGAAACTGTGAGAAGCACCTCTTCACCACTGACATGTAACAGACATAAGTAGAAAATGTTTAACTGTTGGGATACAGCAAGAAACATCCATTTAGACTCATTTGAATTTGCAATTTTTTTGATTTATTTAAAATGCAGGACCTGTGTGTGTGTCGTACCTCAACTCATTTGTGCCACTGACAGTGTGTGCAGTGGAAACAAGTCAAGATACACAGACACAGGTTAACCTCCTGAGACCCGAGCTCTTGCAGGACTTCATTTGCAAAAACTATTAAGCGCTTGAACACATACATTTTGTGTAAAAAAGCAAAATCAATTAAACTTTATTTGTATAGAGAAACAATTGTGCCTCTAGGAACAATGTGTCTCATTTGTGCTGCTGACAGATGCAGGAAGACATATGCTTTTAAATAAAAATAAACATTTAATAGTTTTTTTTTTATTTTTATTAAAATACAATAAAAAAAATACAAAAATAAAACAATAATAATAATAAATTAAATACAAATAAATACAAATAAAAAAAATATTCTAAACTCTTAGAAATATTCAAAACTGAACATGTTCTTGTTGCTGTTCTTCTAAAAATTTGCACTGTGGCCTAAACAGCCCAAAATGTGTTGTCCACAGATGAGGACCCCGGGTCTCAGGAGGGGTAGGGTTCAGACTTGGAAGGTGATTTACTGCCAGCAGATAAACCACCTTCTCCTCTTCTTCTTGTTCTTTTTGTCCACCTCGGCTTGAAGCTCCTCCACGATGACATTGGTCTGCTGAAGCTTATCACCCGACTCCTTCAGGGACATTTCCAGCTCTCCACATCTGAGGAGGGCAGATGTCCTCTCCTCATCACTGTGTTTCAAAGCTGTGCTCAGCTCCTCGATCGTCTTCTGGTGGAGTGAGCTCTCCTCCACCAGGGTCTTGTGGGTGGCGTGACATTTTTCCAGGATAGATGTGAAAGTCATCTTCTCTGAGTCCAAGTCCTTTTGGAGTATTTGAACTTTGCTTCGTTCAGTGCTCAGGCTCTCATCTAGCTTCTGGTACTTGTTTTGGGCTTCTTCAGCCGCCTCCCTCTGCTCAGTGAGGGCAGACTCCAGGGAGAGGACCTTTTTGTTCCAGGCCTCCTCAGCTGCATGTCTTTCTGCTGCATGTGCAGACTCCAGGCTGAGAATCTGTTTACTCAGGGCCTCTTTAGCACTCTGCCTCTCTGTTGCAATGGTAGATTCAAGGGAGAAGACATGTGCGTTCAGGGCCTCTTCGGCTGTCCGCCTCTGCTCAGTGAGGGCAGACTCCAGGATGGTGATCCTGCTCTGCAGAGCCTGCTTCTCCTCCTGTTCCCTCTGCAGCTCCTCGGTGGTCTTTTGTACTGTGGACTCCCCTTTTCTCTGCCTTATACAGCTCGAGTTTCTGGGACATTTTCATTATGGAGGCTGTCTGTTTCATGACGGTGTCGCGGGTGCGCTCCAGCTCCTTAAAGACATCAGCGCTGTAGTTGTGGCTGTTTGCCTTCTGTGTCTTCAGTTGTTGTTCGAGCTCCTCCACCTTGGCTTGGTATCTCAGGGCAAGAGCCTGCTGCTCTTGGGAGAACCTCTTGAGATTGTTGTTCTCCTCGTAGAGGCCCTGCACATATTCGTTTACCATCTGCCTACCCTGCTCTATCATTTGGTCTCTCTCCTCGTCTTTCTGTTTGAGGAGATTTTTCCCAAACTCCATGATGGTTTCCTTCTCTTCTTGAGCTTCATTGAGCTGTTTCTGGAGCTCCTCAATTTTTTTATCAAGGTCTTTTTTCTCCTGGACCTCCTCCTCCAGCTCTCTCAGTCTTGTCTGCTGTTTGTTGTTGACATAGACCTGCCCTTGAAGCTGTCGCCTCAGGTCCTTCACCAGTGGGTTCTCCTCTAAAGAGGTTTGAACTTCTACTGGAACCTGATTTGCCACCTCGAGCTCCCTCAGTCTCCACTTCTGTTTGGCGTTGATGTGGAGCTGTTCTTGGTGAGCTCTTTGGAGGTCCTTAACTTGTAGTCTCAAGTCCATCACCAGCGGGCTCTCCTCAGGGTGTTGATAGGTGGCCCTCGCAGGTGGACTTAGATAAAATACTCCTCTAATGGAATATACTTTAAGTTGAGTGCACTACCAAGCAAAATTTGCACACACCCTCTCATTCAAGGCTTTTTTCTTTTTCTCTATTTTTACTACTTTCTACAATTTATATACAGAAGACATTGAATATATGAAGTGAAATTACTTTAAGTGACTTTAAAACAGAGGTTGTTTGAGGGTCAGATATGTCACCATGTACAACAAAACTACATTTTTATATTGAGGGGTTGTTGGTTTAACTTTTAACTTCTAACTTCTATGATTGTATTTATAGTGAGTGTGCTGGTGTGTTACATTTACTTTAATGTGATTTTTTCTGTTCTTTTCTGTGTCCTGTAGTTTGACATCAACCTGACGAAGGACTGAAGATGGAATTAAGCCACGCCGGTCTTTACGTACATGTTTAAATGTTTATTAATATGTGCTTCTCCTTTACAAATAAATAAATAAATAAATAAATAAATAAATAAATAAATAAATAAATAAATAAATAAATGAAAATAAAAATAAAATAAAATCTACTAAATATTTTTCAACATAGTAAAGAGTGGCTACTTTGAGGATTTGGACATAAACTATATATATTAAAAAAATATTGTTATGCTGTTTAACTTTTTTCTTTGCTATATTATTCCATATATCTTACTTCATATATCTGTTGCCTTTTGTATGTATATAAATTGTAGAACATAATAAAAAGAAAAAAAAGAAAACACTAAATGAGTGGGTGTGTCCTACATTTTGACTGATAAATGGTCAAATAGTCACATTTTTAGACAGCGCTTTTCCACCTTCAAGGATCAATTCATTCATTCACACAGACGTTCATAGACCAGTGTACACAGACACTGGGGCCGAGGCGGGTTAAGTGCCTTGCCCAGGAACACAATCAACAGTATTCATCTGTGAGAGCTGGAATCGCACCGTCAACCTGTGGATCAGTGGACAAACACTCTACACTAGGGGGCGACAGAAGCGCAGTTTGTTTGTTAAGATGTGACTGAAAGAAGAAGGTAAAACAGCACAATTCACCCGGGTGTCTACTGTCCAGAGAAAGTAATTTTATTCTGCACACACAGGTGACACTACATCTTGAGTGAGGTTCTTTGTCATGCATATTTTCATATTCATAAGAAAATTAGTGTAGAACCACATAAAGACACTGCACTGAGGTAGCATGCAGAAAACACTGAAGACAAAACAAGTGTACAAAAGTCTTTTCACCACCATAACATCCCACAAGACCTGCTATTTGGGCTCTGACACATATATATCCAGCTTTCGGACGTAACGGCGAAGAGACAAACAGTTCTTCACCCTTCCCCGGTCAGTGGTCACAAACAAATTTAACCACAAATATAAAAGTAATCAATAGAAGTTTGCTGCACTGTGACTGCTTTGCTATGGGCAGTGTTAGTTCAAAGGAAGAACAGGAAAATGCCAGGTTGTTTTTGACATACACATTAGTAACGTTATTACTAAACAGTGCCTTGGAGTTGCCCTTTAAATGGACATAAATACATATGCCAGCCTTACAGGGGACACTTTAAGGTTTCCACAGCCTTAGGAGGCCATCCTCGCTAAATGTGGCAATCAGACTCTCGTGTGGGTGGTGAGCGATGCCAATTACGTCCTTCTCATGGACCTGCGGGTGAAAAAAGAGGAGGAAAATGCCACACTTCAATGTCGTATGCCAAGAAAAAGCAAAACTGGATATTTCTGTGACGCAATTGCGATTTAATAATGTGGTAACAAAACTTTTATACACACACCTGCACCTGTTTTGTAATGTGTTAAGTGGATTTGTATGTAGGGATGGGACAATAAATAATATCTTTTATCGTGATAATCATTCGTGGGAGATTTTATATAATCGTGATAGTCGCCATCCATCCAATTTCTTCCGCTTATCCAGGGCTGGGTCACGGGGTCAGCACTCTAAGTAGGGACTCCCAGACTTCCCTCACCCCAGACATGTCCTCCAGCTCCTCCGGTGGGACCCCAAGGCATTCCCAGGCCAGCCGAGAGACATAGTCCCTAATAATAATGATAATCCCTAATAATCATGATAATCTCCAACAAAGATCATCGCCATTGCGTCACCAGAATGTGCAGAAAAAGGTACTTATCCATAACGTTCTCCGCTAGATCATAGTTGTTGTCACTGATAATAAAGTACAATTATATAAAAGTTGTTTAAACATGGAACTTATTCATAATATTAAAATTCTAACTATTAATATCTATAATATTTTTTAACTATCAGCAACTTTTATAATTATTGTGATATAATCGTTAATCGCAATTAATTTGGCCATGATAATCGTGACAGTCTTGTTTGTTTTTGTTTGTTTTTCTGATTGTATTGTATTTTAAACAGGACGCCCATGAAAAAAAGACATACCAAGCGCTCTCATTGTGTTCCCCTGTATAAATAAATTAAAATAAAGATAAAGCTCATCCTCGCAGTGACGTGGACCTGTGAGTTTAGAATAAAAATTGACTATAATAAAAATAAGGAGTCAGACAATAATGGCCGATGTGGTTTGTGTAATAAATAGCGTCAGGTGGGCGGAGCTTACGGTCAGCGTTTTCTCCAGTCTTCCTGTGGTGTAGCTGAAGCAATAGAGCACCAAGTCCTCCCCCACACAGTAGATCCACTCTCCCCGGGGCGACACCGTGCAGCACACAAACCCTGCTCCTTCCTTTCTGTCTGTGCTGAAACTTTTTATTGTCTGAAAAGAGTGGAAAGGTTCAGGGACTTGCACAGGAAAGTACATTTTGTCTTTAATTTGACTTTGTGTTTTGAGTATTTACTTGGCCGCGCAGGTTCATGATGACGACGGTGTTGGAGTGGTTGCAGATCACAAACTCATCTGGTTTTTGTGGAAGAGGAATCACGTTGTTGACTGGGACCTCAGATGTCAGGGACTTATACGTGTGGACACAATCACATGTTTTTGTGCTCCAGACCTTAAACAGATGAAAACTGTGATTAGCAAAGTCGAAACAACTCAAGGTATAACTATGACATGATATATTGGCAGTAATGTAACAAAGTACTGTACTTAAATAAATATTTTAGGTATCTGTACATTACTTAAATTTTAAAGTGTATGCTTTTTACTTTTACTTACAACTAGTTCTACTACTTTTGAAAGCAGAATCTGTACTTTCTCCTCCATTACATTTTTGAACAGGACTGAAAAGTTAAAGTATTTTTTATTATAGTTTGAGACCTGCTGAGAAGTCTGAAGGGTTTATTTTTAACATGTTCATAATTTGAGCAAACAAAAATATAGAAATAAAAAGCAGCTGGGAAAAAAAAAATGCAATTCATTTGTTTCTGTTCCAAATTCAGCACAAATCTTCATCAAAATCACTATATTTGAAGCTTCATTATATTTCAAAATATGTGCGAAATACTTTTACTTACTTTTTTTCTTACTCATTAAGAATATTTTTAAACAGTTACTTTGATACTTCCACTTAAGTAGATTTTTTTCATGTGATACTTTTACTTGAGTTTTTGTTTTTTTTTGTTCCAGTATCTGTACTTTTACTTAAGTAACAGTAATACTCAGTACTTCTTCCATGACTGCATATTCCAGAGGTGTCCAAACTATGGCCCGGGGGCCAAATGCGGCACTCAGACCAATTTTTATCGGCCCTCAGGCCTTCACTTGAACTGGCCTAATTGATCATAATCAGTACTTTTTATGGCAAATTTGAGTAATCCTATTAATATATCCTAAGTAACATCACATTGCATTGTCATACAGACCTAATAATAATATTTCAAGCCTTATTTAAACTATGTTAAATGCACCATCTGAATTATCCACAGTATTGACCACTGGTCTGTGGCCCTCTGTCGAATATTTTTTAAGATATGGCCCTCGGTGAAAAGAGTTTGGGCACCGCTGACATGTTGGTTGGTATTTTTCATGGAACAAAAGATACCATCAGTTTAAATTGTATTGTGTTTGAATGTGCCAGCGTTTACACAGTTAGCCTACCTTGACAGTGCCATCTGATGAAGCACTGATGATGTGAAATCCATCTTGTGTGAAACATGCGTCGTTTACAAATGATGTGTGGCCATTCAACTCCTTCAGTGTTTTTCCTGACCTCAGCTCGTGGATTCTGTGAACATTACATAATTAGAAGAGATGATACACCTAATCCCAGTCTCCACACATCTCCCATCCTCTATAATTCTTCTTTAAAACATGAGAAAACTGTTGCTGTGCAGGCGGGTGTGTTATTTTTAGCCTCTATGGATTGACTTAACTCAGCGTAGACCCGAGAAACCGTGACAAATGCCTAATTATGAGCCTCTCCGTCTTAGGGTCTTTTTGCGTTGTCAACAATACAGAGGCGTCTTTCCCGCGGAACAGCCAGGAACACGTTGTATCTTTGTTCCCAGGCACATGGCATCTCATCTGCACCCACACAGCTCCATGTGCCTCCCGACCCAGCCCCCGGCAGACAGTCACGGTCTAGTATCTCCGAGTCTTTGCAATATACCATAACATTGTGTATATTACATAACGCAGTGTCTGACTTGGTGCTGTTTGCATTTCTTTATGGCATCTATGAGGCTAAAATATCAACCAGTATTATAACAGAACATTAATTTAGCAGTAGTTACACATAAATAGCACGTAAAGTAAAATATTTCAGGCAGTTAATCTGTGTGTTTGTCTTTTTTCCCACAATAAAACTGAATTATTTTAGATAAACTTCAATCAAAACAGTTATAATAATCTATGGTTAAATGTCTTAACTATTTATCTGTAAGACATCTTTTGCTCAGACTTTATTCTCAGTAAAAGGAGCTAAACTTATTTGCTTTACCTACAAATAAACCCAGTGCTTTTCAGTGAAATTTGAACAGTTTTAAAAGCCCTTCTGGGGACTGGTGTTGCGCATTAGCCTAATCTATAAACACTGTGATTACTGAATGTTTAATTTGCGTTTGTTGTATCTGTCCCTATTCAAATGAATCTACTCAGTCTAAATATTTGCATTAGATGTGAAATGATTTAACTTTTTGCAATATTTTAATTTGGTGATGTACGCTGTGGGCAGAACAAACAACTCTCTGGTGGTTTTCAGCTTCAGGAATTCCATGAAACTAAAATGAATCACGCTCAGAGTCCATAAAGTTTCTTCCGCCCACAGAACAAGAGACAAAACTTGAGAAAATAAATACAGAGCTGATGTGCCTGTATGTACCTGATGGTTTGGTCAAATGAGGCGCTGAGGATGTGGTTGCTGTCCTTGGAAAAGCTCACACACGTGACGCCTTTGCTGTGTGCGTGTTCAAATCTGCGCACGCACAAACCACTCTGGATCTTCCAAATCTTTTTCCAAGAAAGAAAACGTTATTGAAAACAAGGCTTGATAAAATGAAGCGATGTCTTCACTTCAGATATTCTCCAACCTTGATCTTTCCATTCTGCGCTCCAGTGGCCAGTATGTCTCCATCTGGACTGAAACACATGCACAGCACAGCTTCATCCATCATCATGAAGCTGTCTTGTGCCTGGTATTTCAGATCCTTCATGATACATTGAAAAGAGAGATCAAAAAATACATTTCTGCATTTGGGTTATCTTTTATCATTGCTCTGAGTTTGAAAAAAATACTTACTTTGCTTATATTCCCTGTGATGTAATTCCAAACTTCCACAAAGCCATCCACCGATCCAGTGACCAGATATTTACCATCGGGAGAAAAGCGAGCACACTCCACATGAGACCTCCTCCCAAACTAGACAAGGCAAGTTTATTTGTATAGCGCAATTCGTACACAAAGTAATTCAAAGTGCAGTACAGAATAAGAAAGGCATTAAAATCAAAACATAAATAATCACAAATAATCATCACAAAATTAACGTTAAAACTGAAGAATAAAATAGAATAAAAACCTTTCAGTCACATGCACAGATAAACAGAACCGTTTTGAGCCTGGATTTAAACCTAGTCAAAGTAGAGGCCTGTCTCACATCTTCAGGAACTGTTCCAGGTTTTAGTTGCATAAAACTGAAACGCTGATTCTCCATGTTTAGTTCTAACTCTGGGCACCAGCAGGAGGCCGGTCCCTGAAGTCCTCAGAGTGTGAGATGGTTCATGTGGCTCTAATATGTGGGAGATGTTCTTTGTTGCTGGTCCATGGAGAGACTTCTACATAAGAAGAGCTGCTTTAAAGTCTATTCTCTGAGCACAAGACTTATGAGCTTGTACTTCCTGGTTCTAGTCCTGACCCGAGCAGCAGTGTTCTGGATGTACTGTTCTGTCTTAAGGCTCATTTGGAGAGGCCAGTGAGCAGGACATTACAGTAATCTAACCTCCTGGAGACAAATGCATGGATAAATCTCTCCAAGTCTGGTTTTGACAGTTTACCTTTGATTTTTGCTGTGTTTTTTAGATGTTAAAAAGCTGCAGATCTTACTGATTTGATGCGGTTGTTAAAGTTCAAGTCTGAGTCCATTATTACCCCTAGATTTCTAGCCTGATTTGAAGGTTTTAGAAAGAGAGACTGGAGGTGACTGCTGACACTTTCTCTATGTTTCTGTGAGCCAAAGACGATGACTTCAGTCTTTTCTGAGTTTAGCTGGGGAAAGTTGTTTCACATCCACACACTGATCTGTTGGATGCAGTGTCAGAGTGAATCCACTGGTCCATATTCACCTGCTGCCAGTGAGACATAGATCTGAAGTAGACGTTTAAAATCTTTCAGTTTTGTTTCTTGTCAGTGTTTTTAGTTATGTCTATCATTAGCACCACTGTACCAGATCTTACCTTGATGTGGCGGAACAGTTGTGTCGGGTAGCTCTCCTCTTCAACGGGCTCATTGTTTGGCGAGTGAAAGCCCATGTCTGGAGAGAGATGTCCCTGGTACTGTCGCACTCTTTGGGTCTGGATGGAAGTTTGACAAATTACTTATGTTATCTGAACAATATCTGAAAAAGTAATGTGACAGTGAACATTCGACTGAAAATCCTTTTGAATTAAGGTCAGATAAATGAAGAAAAGTGTCTGTTTGGGGATATTTTATGAAGCTTGTCCATATAAACATGTTACAAAGTGAAAACCTGTAGTCTAAAATTAACACAGGCCAATGCATTTGTTATACACTTAAGGGTTAACCATGCACATAATTGACTTCACTATCAGCCGTACTCACACCAACTTGCTCCAGCAGTCCTATCAAGCGTGACGGGGGCACCACACACACCTCCTTCACCATGGCCTCAGCGATCGCCCTCCTTTTCTTCTCCTTGCTGCTTCCCTTTGGATAAGCCTGTAATTTAAACACCATTCAAACATCACAGTTCTTCACAGTCATCTGCAAACATGGATCCCGTTATCCTCGTACCTCTCTGGGGTCAAAGTAGGTGCACGTTAGGAGGCTTTCCAAATGTTTGTATCGGTCTGGTTGAGTTTGTTTGAGCATGATCATAGGGTCGGTTTGTTTGAGGAGCGAGCGGGCCGCCCCCATCTCCCTCATCTCAATCAGCTCCATAACGACCTGTTGAACATACGGGATTCCTCAGCGTTTGGGAAGTGAACGAGAGACGATTGGAAGTAGAGCTTAATGAGTCACACTGTTTTGAAGACACAGGACGACTCACAGTGGTACGAATTAAATACTGAATGTTGTTTTTTGATGAGGGAAACAACATCGCCTTACGTACAGCCAATGTGAAAAACAGTCATCAGTGTCTCACCTGCTCATACAGATCAATGAGAGTGTTGTCTGGCAGCTTGAGAGATTCAATCGCGAGCAGAACCGAGTCCCAGTGGCCGCTGTTTATGTCGGCTACAAAGCTGTCGATGCTGTCCACCGTGTTTAGAGAGACCGTGGTTTCTTCTTGTAAAGTGTTTAACGTTCGGTAGAGGTTGTTCTCTTTGAGGTACTGCATTATCAGGCGGATTACACTGGAGAGACATCAGAGTGAGATACAACGTCATTAAAAAGACAAAGACTGCAGCGTATTGTTTACAACCACAAAAAACTGTGGTGGAGACTACAGCCAAAACAAATAGGGTCAGGGTTGTATGATGAATTAGTTAGTTGATAGTATTTTCTTTAACTGATTAGATCTAACTATAAAGATTTTCGCTCCATTTTCAAAGCAGAAACAATCTGAAAAAAATTATAAAATGGCAAAAACAGTGTGTTCATATCAGGTTTTTAGAAATCACTACAACTACAAAACTTGTTTAAAACGGCGACTCAAACATGGTAGATGGAGGGGGTGTGCCGTGTCCGTACAAGACTCTAAATAAACATTAAAGTGTGCAGCTCCATAGCTCCTCAAACTAAAATGTCTCGTGCCGACACTGCTGAAAAAGTACAGAATTAAGCTCAATTTTGCAAAAAGTTAAGCATAAAATAATGTCTATAATTTGTCTTTAATTCAAACGTTTTATGATGGCTCATGATTATTACTGCAAAACTAAAAATAATATATGACTTCAAGCCGACAGTTAATGGCAAATCGATGTTTTATGAAGCAACCAGTTAATTTATCAACTGAAAGTAAAAGAAAAAATCTATTCTGTCAACTGGACTAAAAGTTGACAGAAATATATTTTTATTTTACACCTGGACTGAGGGATTATGCAGACGCTTAACTGAAACATTATGGGATATTGACAACAGAAAGATGCATTTTTGAGCTTTAATACTTTAGAGTCTGTGTTATGTGCATAGTTTTTGCTTTGTTGTTTTGTCCCATTTCAGAGCCACCTGCTTTTACAGTCTGAATAAAAAAATAAATAAATAAAAACACCACCTGCACAGCTCTAGGTCATGCATTTGGAAAAAAGCACGTACATTGTTGAACTATAAAATACGAGCCATGGTGGAGCAAAACCATCACTAGAAAGAAAAAGAAATGTCTGGAAGATCAAAATCATTTACGTGGATGAGATACAACTACAAAGGCATTAATATTTATACATTTAAGACTATTTCGAATCACAAAAACAGTATGTAAAAAATAAAAACATAAAGAGCAGAGAATGACATATCATGCACAGAACTGCGCACACACAGCAGAGGTTTGACATTGTCTGACTTCATCATCACTTGTTATCTCGCTTACTCAACCATGCCAAGTATGAAACTGTTTTTATTCCCAATAAACATCCCAGATGACTTACTCTGAGGGCTCCATCTCCACGGCCATGCTGCTGTTTGTGCTGCTGTTTGTGCTGCTGTGTGCTGCTGCTGGGCTGCTGCGCACTGGACTGACGGTGTTTCGGTCTGTGGAGCTCGTTTGAGCCACGTGAACCACGCGTTATGGGAACCACCCACCCCACGTGCAGCTCCTGTCCCGCCGTCCCAAGCCTCAGAATGTGCCTCACAAACGGCTGTAGATACACCTCCTCTCTGACGTGTGCTGGTCTAAAGAAACATTTAGTGGCCCCTTGTTGGGGAGGAGGAGGAGAGCCCCGTGATGCTGCTGCGGCACAGACACCAGCAGCAGCATCAGCACCACACACGGCTCTCGTGCCTGTCCGCCTGCTCCAACTGCGCCCAAACGCCAACAATCACACTCAGGCCACTTCATATTCTGCCAGCTCTGTCACCAGTGTAACACCTTCATCTGTGCCATTTCTCACAAAGCTGCGCCATTAAGCCAAGATGTGCGCAGACTGAAGCAGACTGAGGTGGACCAACCTGTTGGCGAAGACATCATTTAATACATCCGTCTGTGCAAAGTTGAGTCTTTTGTCTTTTTAAAATAGGCCACACATGTTCAGAACAAAGTGTTTGAACTCAGATCAAATACAGCCTCACAACATATGGCTTTAATTGCAACATGACATGTACAATAACCAAACATTTCTCAATGTTTCACGTCTGTCAAGTCAGATATCGCGAGATCAAACCTATCAGTTAAATTGGCAGCGGCACGTGCTCGTGAGAGTTGAATCCATCAGCGCCGCACGTGCGACTTGATTCATCATCTCGAGCTGTCTGGTTGTTAAGTTGTTAGTTGTTCTCCTGTTATCCGGATTTCAGAGGGTTATTTGTATTTTTATTAGATTTCATGTAGCGATAATGCCTCTGAACAACAACCAGGTGTGTGTGTGATTATTTAATGTGTGTTTGGTTCACGTGGGCCTCGCCTATGAACCTCTTCACACTTCCTTCTTAAAGCTGCACTCTGCAGGATAACTTTGTGGTGAAGGGTCCACTTTTCTCTCTGGATGTTATTACTTTGAATAGAGTAGTCTATGTCATCTACATGAACAGGTCACATCTGTGGAGAGGTGACCTCACTCAGAGTAAGAAAACATGTTTCCCGTGTATTTTTAAGCAGCAATACCCTCTGCAATATTAAGAAAATGCAACATTGACATGTTTATCCCACACTATAGAACATTCAAATGCAATAATGTGTCCTTGGTGACAAACAGGTGAGTATCTGCAGTTACATCGTGCATCTTTAAATGTGTGTGTACTGTGGATGTTTGTAGAAAATGATCCAAGAGCCTGACAGTGCTGCTGCCAGGATGGCCAGGCTTCCCATTATGCGCTCTGCCTGGTCCAAACTGTCTGTCCTGTACACTGACACTAAATGCTCCCGTCCCAACCTGAGGATTCTCTGTGACGCTTTGGAGTATCATGCAGTTCATTTATGCACAGTGGCCACAGACACCATCTCTCCTGTCTTGGTCATATTGGAGCCTCAAAGTGAGTACGAAAAGAAATTCTAAAACAGTACTTTCTTTAGCAGCTGGTTTACTAATGCATATTTCAACAGTATCTATGGCGAATGAGATGGCGTGTAAAAGTCTGGATTGGTTGGAGTCTACTTTCCCATTGATTCAGGCACCAACAGAAGAGGTAAAAGTACAAATACTATACACGATTTTCATAGCCAGCCTGGAAACTTCCTCAACCCTTGGCCATGTTCCCCTGATTTTAACATGTGTGCATTTTGCACAAAATGATTCCAGGCTGGCGCCTTATACTTTGTAGATGAATCCACACAGTTATCATGAGGTCTGTTCCAGTGGCCATAATGGCTGCTTGGTAAACTTGGGTCTAATGCTTTAATACAAGATTAAGGATGTTACACCACATCATGTGAGTGTGAAATTATGTAAAATCTGTTCCTGCAGATTGTTGCCGTTGCAAAAGACAAAATGCATGAAGCCAAAGAAATGGTGAATGTCGTTGCCACTGGGACTAAAGGCTGCATACAGCACACAGTGGAGCAGGCTGTGAACACAGTGCTGCACACCAACGGTCACTTGAGTCCATGCATAGAAAAAGCTGTGATTGTGGCTAGTGCAGGACTGGACTGTGCACTGAACGTGTCAGAGGCTCTGGTGGACCGCATGCTGCCCTCTACTGTTGAGGAAAAAGGTATGTTCTGTAAAAGGTTGGTTGTAAAGAAGACACATTATGCTTTTTTTAGTTTTAAACTATATCTAGTTAATGAATTTACATTTTCAATAACATACATGACCATTAACACTGACAGTGGCTCCGTCTTTTATGCATCAATCGAGGAAAAACTAAAACAACTCTGCCCATGCCAGTCCATCTTTCTTACATTAGGGAATAATTTGGCTCGATAAAAATGGCTTGGTAATAACTCTGGCCATTGACTTTCTGTTCAAAAGAGCAGAACTGAAGGGCCCTGCTTTTCACTGTGGCGTTTCATCGCAGCAAACAGATTAATTTCTGCGTTTTTAGTGTTGATAAATGTCTGACAATTTAGAACCTTACATACATGAAACGGTCAAACCATTTTGAAAAATCACTAAAGTTTCTAGAAGTAGACAGGGATGGTAATTTTCTGTCCTGTCTCAGTACAGGAGTGCTCAAAAATGTGAATCGTAAATTGAAATACAACTAAGCTCATGAAGGAACACTGGTATAACATGGTTAAGTTTATAAAGGCTGTATTTGACATGTTCCCTTTTTTAATACATTTGAACAGAGCAGTTGCTGATTAAGTACATCATTTATAAGTTAATTTAGCAAATGTTTGAATATTAGAAATTGCACTGATAACATCTAAAAACAAATATGTGCTTCTTTCTGTGGTGGTGCCATCAAAGATTCGGTGGAGAGGTCGGATTCCACCCCTCTGAGGACATATCGTGAGAGACTTCTGTCTGTCAGCACCAAGACATACAGAGGATCCTACAAGGTACAAGATTCACCAATGTGCTTTAGCTGTGAGCATTTGTACTTGTTCTTAAAGTAAATTGCATCCTTAAAAGTGATATTGGTAAAGGTTTATGCTGAAGTATCGTCCATTGTGATACTATTACAATGCATGTTATTAATACACATCAAACTGATCTTTTCTACAGGCCATAGTGACGCTGTCCAGGTCTCCCCGTTGGCCTCAGGGTCTTCCAACTTGTCTGTCATCCTTGATATCGAGACTCCCCCAGTACCTTCAGCATCAGGCCATGATCGTGATCTTGTTCATATCACAGATGTACACATTAAGTGGTCCTCAACAAACTAACACAGGAGACACTCCCTCGAGCCCTGCTGCTGTGGACTCGCCTTCTCACAATGACTGGCTCACAGTCATTCCATGGCAGGAGAGTCCCACCTGGAAGCTGAAGCTGTCCAAATCTACTGACTGTGGATGCAAGTAGCTGCAACACACCGACAGTTTATGTAAATAGCACCTTGATTATGAAAGCTTTGTGTCATTGTGTTGAACTATCACTTGGGCAATAAAGACATAAGACACAAATTGTGGATGAATTTATTTTTTTTATTTATTTGATGGGGACAATGCACATTAATGAACATCTGTTGTGAACAAATGTAAATATGCCGGATCATAGCTACAGAGCTAATTTACATCTGCAGTCCCTAGGCAGGTAACGAGTACAACAAATACATCACATTAGTACAACATATGAAGAGTTAAAAAGAAGGGAGGTACATATTTTGGCTAATGATCACATGACTGATTTGATTTCAGCCAGAGTTTGAGTTGAGTTTTAAAAGTGGATAATGTGGAGCACTCTTACTTGAAGAGGAATGCCGTTCCAGATCTTAGTAGCCTTCACAGAAAGAGCATTTTGTCCAAAGGCAGTTTTTCTATAGGGCACCTCACAGTCTCCTCTGGAGGAGGCGCTGGTCTGACATGGGAGGCGGGGCTAATCCATGTAGCACTTTGTAGATAAAACATGCATATTTAAAATGTTTAAAATGATCAAAACAAAAAAGATTATGCTTTTTTAAAATATTACAAACATGGAAAGAAAGCGGTTTCCTATCAAAGACATTTAGGGATTTTTTGTAGAGTGATTCATTATTTTGAGTGTACTTAAATTTGTTAAAGACCAACTTGTGATACAGTATTCAATGTGAGATAATATTGAGTGGAGAAACACTCTGGCAGCATCAAGGGTTAGAAATGGCCTGATTTGCTTAAAATTTTGGAGATTGAATTTAACTGTATTGGCAATTCTTTTAACATCATTCTTAAAACATAAAGTAGAGTCACGTGTGACACCAAGGTACTTAACTTCAGTTACAATTTGTAATTCTTCTCCTCTCAAGAATACTCCTGAATGTTTTAAATCTTGTGGCTGCTTTGTAAACATCATACAAACAGTTTTTTTTTAGTATTTAGCAACAGACAAGATTTAAGCAGCTATTCATTTCCAGACTCCATTGCTGTAGTTAAAATGGAGGATGCCTCTTTTATACTCCTCGCATGCGTGTAAATCACGGCGTCGTCGGCATACATTTGAAAGTCAACATTTAAACAAATTGAAGGTAAGTCGTTAATATACAGTGAGAGTAAAAGCGGGCCAAGTATTGATCCTTGAGGCACACCAACTGGAACATCTACAAGGGATGATGTGACACTGTCAATATGTACACATTGCTTCCTGCAGAGTAGGTATGATTTAATCCATTCAATTGCATCTGGAGAAAAATTGAAGTTTGTTAATTTTGTCAATATTATGTCATGATTGACAGTGTCAAACGCCTTTTTAAGATCCAAAAACACTGCACCAACACATGTATTATTGTCTAATTTGCTTTTCACCTGTTCAATAAAGAAACTATTTGCCGATTCAGTGGAATGATTTACACGGAACCCAAACTGCATCGTGTGTAGAGCAGAATGGCCTTTAAGTGTTCATTTATAATTTTTGCTTTCACTTTTCAGCAACCTTGGAAACTACTGGAAGGATACTAATTGGACTAATTGGCAGGTAGTTGGTTATATTTGATGTCACCGGACTTGTAAATTGGGGTGACTGTAGCCAGTTTCCATGAAGATGGGACAGCTTTTTGTTTAAATGATAGGTCAATCATATGTGCTATTGGTGCAACAAAAGAGTCTTTGCATAACTTTAAAAAATGTGTATCCAGCCCATAAATGTCTTTGGTTTTAGAGTTTTTTAATGAACCAATAATATTGGCAACTTCTAGCCCCGTTATTTCCTGTAGACTAAAAACAGGCAACACTTGGTCAATGGGTCTAATACTGAGCTCAGGTGGTGGAAACAACTTTGTTATCTCTAAGACAGAGTTAAGAAAGAAATTATTGAATTCAGTGACTAATTGATTTGAATTCGACACTATAGTATTGTTTATTTTAAGCTCAATTTCTCATTTTGTGCTTCTCTTTTCTTTAGATTTTGCCAGACCTTTTTGCCATTTCCCTTTGCTTCAGAAGTAATGTTCATGAAAAATGTAGCTATCGCTTTACGCAGATATTGTGTCACTTTATTTATCTTGGTGTGACTTTTAAAAAACATAAAACTGTAAATTTTAATGTGTAATTTTTAACAAATCAGATCATTTTTGAAAGAAAATACTGCTAAAACATTTCTTCACTGTGATATTCTCACCCATGGAATTTTGTAAAACTGGTCAATGACAAACTGAGCTACATTAAAGCCAATTGAATATTGTACAAAAAACTATAGTCACAGGTGCTGTCAAAGGCAGAGGTTTGAAACAGCGCCCCCCAGCTGCCAACAGACTCCAACATCTCACATTAAACATTTAAAATGCTCCTCAAACTTTGCTCAAGAAGAACCAGGTCTGTGATCACTGATCCTAAAGGTTTTTTGTTTTAACTAATACTAGAAAGTGTTTATTGTGAAAGGGGCTACAAATGGGAAACATGTTGGGATAATTCTGGCATATTTACATTGTACGCTCATTATTATGCATTGCCCATTTAATCTCAGAAAAATAGAATTGCGATTTTGGGGGTTATGTATTATTGAACCTTAACATGTGTATACTATTTTACATTTGGTAATTAGAAGAAACTGGTTCATTGACCAGTTAAAAACTGCAGGATGGTATTTCACTGTTAAATTCTACATGTAGGACTTTGAGTTTTTTTAATAAACATAATAGTAGTTTGTTCTTCCCAAATTTGAAATAAATACCCAATAGTGCAAGTTATTGTACCACACTTAAAATACATTAATCATATCTTTGAACACTTCGCTCTACATTTCTTCTGCTCCTCATCCTGTTCTCCATTCAAACTCATTCTTGCTTTTAAGTTTTGTAGTGTTGCCCTGCCTTTTCACAAGCTTAAGACACTGTTTCCACGGTGCCAGGTCAAATGAGACCAATGTCCCTGCAGGAAGTAGGGGACAAGTACCTCAAGACCGAGTAAAGCAATCGCTGAATGACTCAAACTCAGTACATTGATTTAGTGTAATTTATAATTTATACATCTACATATTCTACTCAGTCATGACTTGGTGCCAACGATGCAGATTTTGCCAACCCATCAAATCTTTCAAACATGCTTAAAAAATTTCTGGTTTTGTGAATGTGAAGATTCAGTATAAAACTTATGGAACATTCTCCATGGAGAAGTTTTATGCCATACTATAGATTATAGCTAAAGGAACATTTCTATGGACACAACAGGAGGCCTCCCCCAGGCCCAATTAGTCAGGTTTGTGGAAATGCAAGCATCTCACAGCAAGGACACATTTGTTTCTACATTTTTCTGTGAATTAAGCACAACCAAAATGAAAGTCTAGTCCATTTTTTGGCTAAAAAGTTTTTCTTTTTATCACCAACATATTCACAAAGTGACCAAATGGAAGCACTGTTGTAGGTATAATACAACAGTGCTTCTATGTGGTCATCTTCCAGCTTTTATTATTTCATTACAGTAGAGAATTGCAATAAGCAAATCCCGTCTAAAGCTTAGATACTGAAATTATCCAACCAATAAATAATGAATCACACTACAAGGCCTTTTCATCAAAAGGTCATTCTTTATTCAACTTTTACTTTTGGCTGGACTCTGACTTGGATGTGGATGCTCTCAGAGATGAAAGGCGGCGCCTCTTGGCGATCTGTTCCTGGCGCTTCTCTTTGGCCTCCTGTTGTATGAATAAAACCAACGTCAAACGATTGAATTTAATCATATTAATTTGTACAGCAAATATACTGTACCTTCATCCTCTTGGCCAGCAGTTTCGCATACTCTGATGCTTCCTCCTTGTTCTTCAGAGTGCGCTGCCTCTTGAGGGAGATGCGGCGTCGCTTGTGCTGCAGCACACGAGGAGTCACCAGTCTCTGGATCCTGGGTGCCTTGGTTCTAGGCTTCTTACCTGTCAACAGGATGAGAAGTAAACTTCATGTAAACTTCAAAAAAGGCAAAGCATTCTGACAATAGAGTTCACTGTATCCATAAAACTACAGCAGTGCAAAACATTGTACCCACAGGTAGAACCCCGACCCTCCAAGCCCACAGAAGATTTTAAAGTGCTCCAGTCAAAATAAAAGAAAGGGCAGACGTAAAACTGACCAATGGTCAATATCAAGTTTGCAAAGGGGTGGCAAATTTCCAGTGAATTTCACATGGGAACTTTCGCTCTGCAATTTTCAAAAACAGTATGGTCAAAAGATCTGTAAAACAGCTTTTGCCAAATGTCACCCTTATACATTTGATAGAACAAGGTCTTTTTTGAACAACTACACATGTGTAGTTCCCACCCTACTCACATCACTACGTAATAAATGCCCCAGTCCACCAATGAGTTCCCATTAACCCCACAGAACTTAACAAAACTGGGTTCAAAACAGTGAACGCAATATATTCTTCTGAACATTTGATATATTCATAAACCTTGTCAGGCCTCACTGGTTTGAGTTCTAAATACTCTTTAGCTTTAACTTTGCACCCTCCGTTTTCTTTGCTCTAGCCAGACCAAACTGACAAATTGTCATTTTACCTGCCTGAAATGAGGGGTCAGTGTCCCTTTTACACCCGTGTGGATTGTGACATTTGTGTATGATCATGTGAGCTCAAATGTGTCTGATCTTGAGGACGTCACCATGTGACAGATACTCTGGAGTCCATCCCATTAAATGCCAGACTTTGCCTGGATGGAAAACTTCCTCATCAACCCCTAGTGGTCAGCCTTAGCAATGACAACTTTTTTGAGATGGGTACCCTCAGCTGTGATTGTGAAAGCGATATTTGCATAAATTTAGATTTGCTTCTGTGCATCAGTCCTACTAAAAAAAAAAAGAAACTTTAGCAGTGTTAATATATTCCCATGGAAATTTTTCTACTTTGAAAATTCCCCAAATTTTGACAGACTACCACCACAATAGACGTGGCAAGAACACAAACTACTCGGGGTATTACAAACAAACATGCATAGTTTTGCTATGGAAAAAATAAAACATGGGATTTAATTAGAATAATTACCACTTGTCATTTATTTAAAACAAAAAAAAATGGGAGAGCAATGCAGTTCAACCACGCACTGAACGGCTTGGTCGCATCTGGTAAGCAGCTCTGCAGTTTCTTTTGCAACACCTGTCCCCCCTTTATGATTACTGACCAATCAGAAAGGGTTTACCGGTGTGCCAAATACAACATTCACACTTCATTATAAAAAGTGTTTTCACACTACTGTTGCTCTGGTACACATACAGCAATCTTTTTAAAGCTCGTTCTGTGGAAAGCCCATCAATTACATCTGCCATACTGGTGACATTTTGGCAGGCAATGATTATTTTTCCAAGAGCCAGAAATCTGCCAGTTATAAGCGGTCAGATCTCATTTGACCAAAAATGATTACGCTGAATTGGAGTTAAACTTCATTTAAGTCCATGCATTTTAAAAAGCCTCAACCAAAAAAGGCTCAACTTCATCCATATTTGGTCTGGTAAAATCAGGAGGCGTCTTAAGTTCCTTGTTAAACAAAGTTACAGTTTAAACAAGCAAGCTACAAAATGAAAGGTTTATTAAATGAACCTGCAAAATACAATTCAAATACTACAATTTGAATAAAATTAAATTTGAAGTTAATGGAGGATTAAACAGTCTTTTCTATAGTAACAATCTTACCTTCTTTAGTCAGAGGTCGTCTCACAACATACTGCCTAACATCATCTTCCTTCGCCAAGTTGAAGAGTTTGCGGATCTTGCTTGCCCTTTTAGGACCAAGACGGCGAGGGACAGTGCTGTCGGTCAGCCCTGGAATGTCCTTCTCACCTAAGACAAAAAATAAACAGAAACTATGAAGTCCTGAATCATGCATTATTCAGACTTTAAAATCCGACACCTTAGAGACTTTCAAATTGTACAACTTTAATGTATCATAAAAACTTAATCTACGTCACATTTAATTTAAAACACTAAAAAAGGTGGCAAGAACTACTCAGGGTAACACAAACAAGCACGCAAGCATAATTTTGATAAGAAAAAAGGAAAAAAAATGGGAGAGCAATGCAGTTCAACCACGCACTGAACAGCTTGGTCACATCTGGTAAGCAGCTCTGCAGTTTCTTTTGCAACACCTGTCCCCCCTTTATGATTACTGACCAATCAGAAAGGGTTTACCGGTGTGCCAAATACAACATTCACATGTAGTCGTAAAGATCGTGTTCACAGTAACATGAGTTGGGTAAATGCTAAAGAGATTTTGTGCAGTGCACAACCTGATGTGCTTCAAATAAGGCTACTGGTTTTCAGAGCGTCTGTTTGTACTCCCTGCAGAGTTGGAAAATAACTATCTGAAAGCAGCACATATCCTCCTGTTTGTCTGCAGTGTAAAGCCCTCATCTGTGTGCTACCAGAGTGCCTTCCTCTGCTGTCACCAGCACGCATCAGCCCAACAGTTTACTCTGCAATTAGTGAATGCCCACTATATATCAGAAAAGTGTGTACGCATTCCCACTGGGCTCTGAGTTTGATGGAAGCTTATGTTTTGAGTTTGTTAATTAGTAGTGTTTGGGTGATGAGCAGTGTGTATGATGCAACAGTTCAGTAAAAAGAGCTAAACGTGGTACTGCTCCACAGAGCTTAGTGCGTGTATGAAAATGTTACCTTTTTTGACAATAACCAAGTTGAGAACGCTAAGATTAGCATCAACGATGCAGCCACGGACAGACTTGCGTTTGCGCTCGCCAGTCCTGCGAGGGCGATAGCAGGAATGGCCCTTGCTGAGCAGCAGGCGCACACGGCCGTGGGTCAGGACACCCTGCTTCATTGGGAAACCTTGTTTGTCATTGCCTCCGCTGATGCGAACCACGTAGCCCTGCAAAACAGAGTCACTCCTTTAATGTCCAAGTGAGAAAACTTGCTGGGATGTTATTGAAGAAATGCCCAAGAAAGCAGTCAATTTCAAGTAATAGTTTAGTTTAGTGTCAGAGCGTTGCTGTTTCATACAGACATAGTGCAGAGGTCTGTGTGCATCTGGTGAGCTGCTCTGATTTTTTTGGCGACACTCTGTCCACCCCTTAATGACCACATTCAAATCAGAAAGGGTATACAAGTGTGCCATCCGTACATCTGTAATGGCCCATCAAGACCACACTCACCTTCCACTCATCGCCCAGAGGGTCAGCGGACACTTCAGTGGCCATGCGCTTCTCATAGAATGTTCGAAGCTTGCGCTCATCATCAACCTCAATCAGCTTCTGACAGCCAGTAGCGGGAAACGAGATGTTCAGCTGCAAAATGAACAATAATATGTTATATTTCACCACAGCATGGGAATCTATCAGTTAACATTTATTATTCGAAACAAAATGCCAAATTAGTACGAGTCAAGTGCACTGGTTACATAAACAACTATACACATATGACAGGCCAAATATTATACCATTTAACGTCATATAAAAGGCAGGAGCATTACTTTACCGGCAAGAAACTCCCCACAAGAGGCTTTACAGAGGTCAATTACAGGACAGTGACGGAATAAGACCAAGTTGTACTATCAGGGAGTAACCTTAAACTATGGAAATTAGCAAAACGACATTGCGCCCTTTGCTGGTGCTTCACAGACATTTTAGCCGGGTCCACATTTTACCCTGAACGCAGCCATGTTTCTACAGCTACTATGCTGAGAGAAGCTACCATGGTTAGCACCTGGTACAATCAAAGCTCATCCTGAGCCACAGAGGAATTAAACACACACCACAGTTATTTGGGGAGAGTAATATGTTTGTACCATCACCTACAGGGGACTATTTTTAATATACAACGAAGAGAAGTGTAACTTTTCGTGTGAAAACATGTACCTTCATTTTGTCAAGCCGACCCAACGACGGTCCGCCACGGAAAAGAGGCCGGATATCCGCTGTGAGGTCTCACATAGAGCTTTATGTTATCGCGAGAGTTCAAACAAATCAGGAAAAAACAATTATAGGGCTTTTTTTGTATACAAAATAAATATATGTAACTTTTTGTATACAAAATAAATGTAACTAAACTAAATAAATAGGTACCTCTTGAATATCTAGGTTGCTTTACTAAAAGTCAATAAGTCACTTTTCACCTCTTCTATATGATACGTAGAATATTAATTTCCTGATTTTAAATTGAAATTTAAACAAGACAGTTTGAACATGTTGAATGACTCGAGTTAAAAAGTTGATCGTGATAAAAAGATTTGGGTCGAGTGCGCATGCGCATTGAGCCCGCAGCTGTCAGGACTCACGCGTCACGACTAGCGGAGTCTTTGTGGACGAAGAGCACTTTAAAATGCAGCCAGATCACGGACACTCCATAGTTTGGCGCTTTACGCATCGTGTCAGGATTGATGCTTGTTTCTGAGTCTAAACCAGGACTAGGCCGAGCGCGTGCGGTGGAAAACACTTTTGTCTCTTCGGTGTCTCAAAGCTGTTTATCCTGTGGCTGTGTCCAGCAGAGACACAACTATTCCAGAGATGAGTGACGTGAGACTGATTTTCTGGGACCAGTTGCAGGCGGGCAGCTCCGAGGTGGACTGGTGTGAAGGCAATTACCTTATTTACCCCAGCATCGCTGAGTTTTATAACACGGTTGGTTTTCCTTTGTTTCCTTTTGTGTTTACTGCCCCCGCTGCTGTTTTGCCTGAGCTTTTACCTAAAATGTCTAGCTGTTTCTTAGTTAATCAGATTTTAATTTTCTTCTTTGCTTTAGACTTTGTTTAGCTCTTTTACAAACGCACAAATCTAAACACAAGCATGACGTCAGTCAGTAACACCTGTTTGCAGGTGTGGAGCTCACAGCTTCTCTTTCTTTTCTATCATTTCAGATCAGCAACATACTGTTTTTTGTTTTGCCCCCCATATTAATGTGCTTGTTCCGCCAATATGCAACACATTTCAACAGTGGGATCTACCTCATATGGATTCTGCTAGTTGTGGTTGGTAAGTTGCATGATGTTTTATTCCATGCTTGTGTTCACCTCTGCAGTCCCATCTGATCTCCATGTTTACTTTAAGTTTAGTAACAGTGAGCTGTGTTGTATGAGACACGTATAACTCCTACATAAAGTAGATTATTTTCTCCCTCCTATAAATAAATGTTGTTACAGTTCACATGCTGCTGGTGTTGTATAACACAAGAATATCTACATAGAACAAGTCTTTACATGTCCACACCACTACTTCATTTAGTCCCAGATCACATTACTTGGTCAACCAAAGCTTAATCATAAATGGCTCTGTGATGCTTTTGTCTGTGGTTGTGTTTCGTCTGCTCTGTCTGCACAGATAATCTCACCTCTGTTCCACATAGGAGACTTTGACATGGTTACATTTCAGAGCACATATTTCTCATTCATGAGTGTAATGAACAGTTTATTTTATAGTACAGTAGTGAAGTTTTTAATAGTAGTTTTAGTTTTTGTTCATGTCAGGAATCCCATAGTATTTTTCAATGTGAAGGTTATTGCAACTGTTTTTACACACAATACACTTGTATTACATGTATGCAGAATTAATGCCCTCTTTGTGCCAGCTCTGAGTAGGTTTATACAGGTTTCAGTATAAAAACATCACAGAGGTTGGCTTTGACGTGGCTCGTGTATGGTTGCATTCATCGTGCCTAGAAGGATTTTTTTATTGCACGATATAAAAATACATGTACAGAGTTTGTAAAGGATTTAATGTTAGTTACATAGCTGTACCTACTGTGGAAGTGAGTTATAATGCAGAATCTCATCTAACTTCTGAAGTCTGACTTTGAAAACAAGACTGCTAAGATAAGTCAAAGTCTGCAGAACTGTGATAACAAAGAGCTACCCCCACAGACAGTTTTTGAGCCTAAATGTGCCTATTATATATGGACAGAGATGTTTTGTTTTTGATTTGAGTAGAGCTTCCAGAAAACACTAACTGAGACTTAGTGCCGCTTGTTTGGCACAGAACACAAGAATATATATATATCATTAGAATACTTATATATAACATAGGCTTAAGTTGATTTGGTTCCTTAAACTTTTAGCCCAAGATATTTATTATATTAATCATACCCCCTCAGTCTTCAATAACGGCCACTTCGTTCTTCTAATTAGCTATGAACTAGTAATAATGCAGTAAACATACAGATACATACTTCCAATAATTTTACATTTATGCTTTATTATTTTTGTTTGTTTTAGGTATTGGTTCAACTTACTTCCATGCCACTCTCAGCTTCCTGGGTCAAATGCTGGACGAGCTGGCCATTTTGTGGGTACTCATGTGTGCCATTGGCATGTGGTTTCCTAAGCGCTATCTACCCAAGATGTTCAGAAGAAATCGGTATGTTTTAAAACTGACCAGCGTTCTACTGCCTATTTTTGTGAGGTCAGCACTGGTCCAGTCACATGCCGGTTCCACTGCCATGACTGTCCTGTATAATAATAGGCCTTGTTGAGATAGCTGACAGTGGTTAAAGCTACATCACATGCCTTCACTTCTCCTTCCACCACTGTGACCTTCAGGGTGGGGGCTAACACATTTGCAAAGCTGTTTTTGTTAATATATATATACTGCCCGTTCTTAACACCAGCTGTCTTTGTTTCGAAAGTGCGTAACTAATAAGGTCGCAGATGTTGTTCTGACTCTGCTCTCTTTGTAGGTCACGGTTCAAGGTGGTTATTGGTGTTTTGTCGGGGATCACCACGGGACTAGCTTTTGTTAAGCCCGTCGTCAACTCACTATCATTAATGACTCTGGGGATTCCCTGTACCGCACTTCTCATTACAGAACTTAAAAGGTACAGTTATAATACAAGGTTGTGATCATTTGTCTTAACACGTTGCTTAAAGGTCGTATATTACACAAAATTGACTCTTTTGAAGTTTAAACCATGTTATAATGGTATTAACTTCGCAAAAACATACCCTGAGTTGTGTTTTGTTTTGTGTCTGTCTGAGTAATCCTTTATTATTGGTCTGTACATCGTCAAAGCTGTAAATTCTCTGTTCCACCTTGGCATGAAGCGGTAGTTTCAAGTTTTTCAAGTTAACAGCTCCTTTTACCTTTTAGTTCAGTAGAGATCCAAATGATTCTAGTGAAGGTGTATGGAGTTTAAAAGCACAGTAGAGCACTTCCTGTATTACCGCATGACAGTTTTCCGTTTGAGAGAAAAACTCAGGGTTGTGTGGAATATATAATTATTTACAGTTTGATTTGTTCGTGCTCTGCTTTTCAGAAAGACAAGTGTACTTCTGTGTAAGCAAGTACAGTGAGAGTTGCAAACATCCAAGTGACCCTTTGCAACCTCACTATTGCCTAACACATTACTCTGAGAGAACATACTTGAAAACAAACACCGTCTATGGACATTTGTGACGACGTGTTTTCTTCATGCTTTCCTCTGACACATGAATACAGGGGTCCATTTCCTTTAACCACAATATTTACTCAAATGCAACTTTTATGTTTCATTCAGCCATTGTTTCACCTGCTAGTGATTCTTGACATTACTCTGAGTACCAGTCATCCACAAAAGGAACTTGTTTTTTGTTCCGTGGAATGATGCCAAATTCCTGTGACCCTGAGAGGTGGACTTTTAGCCCCTGAAAAGTCAACATTTACTAATATCTCCGGACATGACTTGACATTAGGCCCATATTACAGTATTTTCTGATCTATGTTTCCTCATCACAAACAGATCCGGAGTTGTGTTTTGTTTCATTCACACAAGTTTAACACACAAACCCTGCAGATTTAGGCTGAGTTCTTCGTGACATCACAAGGTGGAACAGAGCATTTTGAGCTTTGGAGGTGTAGACAGACTAATTATACAGGATTACTCAAGTATGTGTGAATGAAACAAAACAACTCCAGGTATGTTTGTGATGAAGAAATGGCATTCTAACATGGCTTAAAGCTCAAACTTTTTAAGCTTCATTGTCTGAAAGTCTGATTTTAACCATGTAACTTTTAAGAACCGCTGTCAGGATGGCCACTCATCAAAACCTTTTAGTTTTGCTTATCACGATTAGTCACTATAAAACATTTGTCTCTGTTTGAGTGGACAAAACGTCAGTAATGAAAAGTAGATAAAAGATCATGAGCATGGAAGACTGCACAGTGGCAATGCATTTTATCAACTGTAAGTATTGGTTTTGGTGATGTTTTGTTACATTGTATTTGGAAGGAAGGGAAGGTAATTGGGGTAAATATACAGTGAATTTGCAGACCTGCTATTACATGTTTCATATGCTTCAGTTATTAAAGGGCCATTTTTGTCTATGTTATAATGTTCTTTCCTCATCAAAAATATACCCAGTTGTTTCATTCACAAGTTTAAGACACAAACCTTGCAGTTCTTGTCACTCCACATTGCGATGTCATGTGGTAACACAGGAAGTGCTCCACTGTGTTTTTAAACTCCACACACCTTCACTAGAATCATTTGGATCATTTCAGACCTCCAATTGCCCATCTCTACTGAATTAGAGGTAAAATATAGCTGTTAACTTGAAAACTAACACTTCATGACATCATAAGGTGGAACGGAGCATTTTGAGCTTTGGAGATGCAGACAGACAACTTCAGATATGTTTTTGAGGAGGTGACTATATTATAACATGGCTTAAAGTTCACAAGAGTAAATTTTGCGTAATATAGGACCTTTAACATATGTTTAAGTAACTGGCGGGGCTTTTTCCTCTGAGAACGCTTGTCAGTGTTATAACCCCATTTGTGCACTTCCTGTTGTTGATGAGTGTAAGGAGACATTTTTCCTTCTTCCTGTCTTGACCAATTATGTAACGTCACAAAAATTATGCTCTACTCCTTGTCCCATCTGTACATTAACAGTATTTAACAACATTGTAATATTTTTAAATTGAATTATTGTTGCTGTTTATCAGTAGGCTTCTGTTTGGTCAATTTACCGCAATGATCTTTTTTATTGTGAAATGTGTTGTGTGTATCAGAGCTCACACAGACCTATCAAGAGGAGCAGCTCTAAAAATAGATGTTTGAGACTTTGACTCTTTGGATTAGGATCTCGGAGTAGGTTAAAGGGACATTGTAATATGTATCTTAAACTGGGATAATTGTTTGATTCTTAATGTACATTTTTTCTGTGTTAAACTCTCTTATAAACCATTAGATAGAAATCCCTATTTCTTACATTGTTTTTATTGTGTTTATGTCAATATGAACAAATATAAATGTCATAATCGTAAAGGAAACACTGAAGATGATGAAACAGATCATTTTATTTACCAGTCTTCTAATCCCCCAACAAAACATTGACAATATTATAAGTCAACATTATAAGCCTCCAGATAAACTGTATTTGTGTGTGGTCAAAACTGATTTCATGCCAATTAAAATGTGTCCAAATATTACAGTATATTTGAAACGGTACATTTATTTTTTTTTCCTTTTTTTAGGTGTGAAAATCTGCGTGTGTTCAAATTGGGCTTGATCTCAGGGTTCTGGTGGGTGTTGGCTCTGCTCTGCTGGGTCAGTGACTGGATATTCTGCGAAATGTGGTCATCTGTCAACTTTCCCTACTTACACTGTGCTTGGTAAGCTGAAAACAAACACAGAACATGGTGATTTACTGCACCGCTGTTGCTGTTTCTAGCTCAAAGTTGGCACAGAGGCTTTGTTGGATGGTTATTTAAACTTGCTTCTTTCCCCTCATCAGGCACATCCTCATCTGTCTGGCTTCCTATCTGGGGTGTGTTTGTTTTGCATACTTTGACGTGGCAACAGAGGCTCCAGAGCGAGGCCCGGTCATCATGTTCTGGCCCAACGAGAAGTGGGCTTTCATCGGAGTGCCATATGTTTCCTTACTCTGTGCCCACAAGAAACCTACTGTAAAGGTGACTTAAGTCCGTACCGCTGGGCTTTCATAGGAATCCAGTAATTATTGATACTCAGTATTATTCAGTATTTGGCTCAGGCCAGTCAACCTGTCGGGTTACATCGACTGGTGCTCCTTTAACTGGATGAGAAACATGTCAGATATATAAATTATATCGATTATCTCAGAGATACAGTATGTGTTGCTTTTCTTATTTGGCTATAACAAAGCCATCAGTATTATTTACTAAAGTGCAGTAAAATAACTGCCAAAAGCAAAGAAGCAAGTATTGTAGATAAGGGATAATTTAACAACAATATGCTGAGTAGAAGTGTCTACATTTGAATATCTCTGTGAAGCTCAGTATGAGCCAAAGAGTTGCCTTAAAATATGCTGACAGAATTGGATGGAGCTATATGGCCAGACTTAATCATGACATATCCATAGTGCACACTGCAGTGTCTGCACTGCAGCAGAGTTACATCAAGATGAGTATTTGTTTATAACTCTAATATACATGTATAGATGGGAATTTATACTTAAAAAAACAAAACGTCTTCCTGTCTGCATTTAAAGTAAACTGTACTATGCAGTAGATGGATCAGTAGGATTATTTTTATATATTTAAAAATTATTAACCCTTTTGGTTTCAGTTTCATCTGTATGAAGCTACAGAGGTATAAACTATGTATCATTAAAAGACCTAATAATAACTTTTATTTAGGTCAAAGTATATGTAAGTGAGTAATAACAGAGAAGCTTTCCATTTTCTCTGAATTTGAATGTCGTATTGAATGAGAAGACCTCAAGACTCAGCTTATAATAATCATGAATGATAAGATTTTGTTGGTCACTAAGCTTTTTGTTTAGTTGTCCTCACTGCACCAGCTTCTGTCTCACTGAATGAGAAGTGGGTCGGCACAACAACTTGAACTTCAAATATGTTCTCTCGAACCAAATCATTTCTTACAAATACTACTGCCAAAATGAGTGAGCAGAAGCCACTAGTATACAAACACAATTCAAAAACATATTTTTCAGTAAAGTATTTTTTAAGATCAAAAATTATATTTTTAGGTGTCCTGCCAAAACAGGATTTGAAAAACTAATATTTAATTTTGAAATATTTACTTTTGAGAGGTTTTTACAGATTATGTGAAGTATTCTATGTAATGTGTAGGACTGAAATATTGTTGTTAAAGTACTTTTAATCATGCAAGTACTGTATAAAATGGTTGGCTATACTGTTGATATGCACAGTAATGAAGAAGCAGTTAGTAGAATTTTGGTACCTACTGAACAGTAAAACTGCTTTACTGTTCAAAATGTTTCAAAATGTTTAAAATAGTTTAAAAGTAAAAAAAAGTTTAATTATGCATTTTTGTTCCATTAATTATTATTCACATTTATTTCCTACGTAGTGATGTACCTAGTTTTCTGTTTTCACAGTCAGAAGAATAACTAATAAAATTCATGGGTTTCCAGCGAGGAAAAGTTTTTTTTCTTCACTGGTTTTATTTACGTCACGTTTACCCTCAGATTCTCTCATTGTGTCTTCAGTTTTCTTTTGGTTAATGCAAGGACAATATCAACAATAACCAACTGTTGTATAGAAATGTGTATCATGGGCATGGCATGTGTATTGTAACTATGTAGAAGGACTTTAATGGAATGAGGTATTAATGAAGGTTTTCTGCCTGCAGTTATGTACCTGGACTAAACCGCACAAAATATTTATTTTTCATAATTTATCAACTTTTGTAAACCAATGTTTGTACAATAATATTTATTTTATGCAATAAAAGTAAATGGTACAAGTTATTTTATTGTGTTACATATTTATTATAAGCCTGTCGACGCACAGTACTTACCGCCAGGTGGCAATGTTTTCAAGGTTACGTAATGCCACTTTTCGGTCTGTAGGCGGGTAAGTTAATTATGTCACGTTTTTTAAACAGTTTTATTTATTTATTTATTTTTTATCGTAGCCCTCTGATTGTTGTATCTTTTTGTCTTTTTCCTTCAGTTTAGATCTAAATTTTACATTCAAATGATTTAGCGGAAGTCCCGCCTCCTTTAAATAACCCAAGTCCCTGATTGGTCGAAGCACCTGTCCATCTCTGCGCTGTGACGAGCTCGCGGGTCAGCTAGAGTCGCGTCTCCTTCAAGCTCACATTCATTTTATGTCTTCACTGGCTTCGTGCTGAAGTGAATATTTGTGACATAAGGAAATTCCGACGTTAAAGACATCGAGGCTCAAGTTGTCCTTGGCCAATGCGGACTCGAGGCAGGATGCAGCTGAACATATGGCGGAACAACAACTGACAGAGCGTCTGTCTGATGTGAAAAATCCAGAGGGTGTTTCCACTCGCAGCTTGTCAGCCCGGGCCCAAAATGATCTCAGGAAAACATTTCAAGGCTCATGAAGTGAGCTGCTGCATCAAGTATTTCATCTTTGGATTCAACATCATCTTCTGGGTGAGAGTCTGTTTGTTTACTGGGTTTTTGGGCCCGTGATTCACCGCATTACAGCCATTGTCATGTCTGGATGTGTTTGATAAAGGCTTTCGTCATGTTTTGGGTCGCTTTGTTTCATCTTTGTTGACGTCTCTGCTCAGTGCAGTCACTGACAGCCACTGTGCGCCTGCAGACGCTTTGTGGCCAGCATCAGGCTGTGCATCAAACTGTGCATCAGGCTGTGCTTTTGCACTTTGTTGCCAGCATCAGGCTGTGCATGTCCGCAGTCTTGTCCATGGGCACAATGACCCACAGACTGTTTGTCCTGGACCAGAAATATCAAAGAAAAACATTACTTCTACGGAAACAGTATGCGTTCAGTTTTGAAACCATTTCTAATGCGTTTTCATAATCTAAAATTATTTACAAGGAGTTCTTCTATATTTGTTTAGTGAGTTCAGCGGCTTTACAGAAGCAGAGGGTCAAAGGTTGAAGTAAAAGTTGACCTTTGACCTAAAAAATGGGAGCCATTCCAGAAATAAGGGCACTAAATGTGGGTTTGCTGACAAAACTCTAGGTCTAGTTGTATGGCTCTTTTGGTATCGGCAAATTATTAACCAGATAAATCAATAAATAATAAATTTGATGTACATAGAACGGTTTGTGGACAATCAAAGATGCTTTATATTGCATTATACATTGGCTCCACACTCGATGGTGGTTGTCTACTATTGTAGCCACATCTGTCCAGGGACAGACTGACAGAAGCGAGGCTACTGAACTGTGCTATCTGCCCCTCCGACCAACACCAGCACTCACGCCCACATCACATTCATATGAGGCTGTGTGGGTGAAGTGCATTGCCTAAGGACACAACAACAGTTTTTGTCACTGGCGCTCCACTGTGCCTCCTGTTATTCCTAACAGGATCCCATCCAAGTACTAACCAGTACTCTCTAAGCTTCTGAGATCTGACGATATCAGGCTTTGATAAGGAGGTTTCGCCAAATATATTTCACCTATTTATTGAATGAGGAGCATTTTCTAAATATTCAACTGCCCATAAGCTCTCTCTGTGATAAACAGTGTGTTACAGTCTCTGAAATACTGTTTCTAATGCTTTTTCCTGGTTGTCTTTTCAGTTCCTTGGAGTGGCATTCCTAGCCATTGGTTTATGGGCATGGAGCGAAAAGGTATGTGATATGTTTTACTCTTGATTTCAAAATGGATTAGTAATTAGGTACATGAGTGTATTTGATAATAATATAATCAGTAGCTAAAGGTGTATTTCCTGAATTTGAATCAGGAACGCCATATGTTTCTGGAAGAAATTTTCAAAGAACAATGACTTCTCAGTGTCAATATACAAAGAATCAGTTTAAAGTGAAATGCCCCCGACGTGGCTGCTGTCGAGAAACCAAACTATTAAATATGAAGTATGTTATTAATATTATTGTTGGACAGCACACAGACTCTTGGCTAGAGCAGCTCTTGCATAAACCATTCTCAAATGCATATTCATTACCCTGTTTTCTCCATTAGGGTGTCCTCTCCAACATTTCGTCCATCACCGACCTGGGGGGCTTTGACCCTGTGTGGCTTTTCCTAGTTGTGGGAGGTGTAATGTTCATACTGGGATTTGCTGGTTGCATCGGAGCACTGCGGGAAAACTCCTTCTTGTTAAAATTTGTATATGACTTCTTGAATCATATAGTATTTATCTAATAATTTAATATTTCTAATAAAAATCTGTATGTGTTTTGTTTGTTTTTAGTTTTCCGTGTTTTTGGGAATTATCTTTTTTCTGGAGCTGACTGCTGGAGTCCTAGCATTTGTTTTCAAAGACTGGATCAAGGACCAGCTGAACTTTTTCATCAATAACAACATCCGTGCCTACAGAGATGACATTGATTTACAAAACCTGATTGACTTCACCCAAGAATATGTAAGTTTATGCAGTTTATATCCATTTTATAGTCCAAGAATGGTTTATAATCTTGTGCAGGTGATTGTGCCTGTTCCAAGCCTGGGTAAAACTGAAATGCATCTGCAAATATCACATACAAAACCTTGATAAATGCACAGTACAATAGCTACTCAATGGGGGTTTCGCAAATAAAACAAATTGTATTCTTAAGAGCTTGTGTGCGATTTTGTAGTGGGAGTGTTGTGGAGCATTTGGGGCTGACGACTGGAATTTAAACATTTATTTCAACTGCACGGATTCCAACCCAAGTCGGGAGAAGTGTGGAGTGCCCTTTTCCTGTTGCACCAAAGATCCAGCGGTATGACACACTTTTTCTTGCACTGGTCACTATCACCCATGATGCAATTTCCAGATTTTTTTGTTGAGTCCAAACTTTTACACTGTCCATACTTTAACGGGAAGCTTTCTGTGAGATAGTGTTATCTGTATCCTCCAGAAAGTTTAGTGCTGCTGTCAACAGGACATTAAAAACATGCCTACCTGCTCAGCCCAGTGTGAGAAAAAGAGAAAGGCAAAAAAGGCTCAAGTACAGTTTTTTTAGGTGACAGGAGAGTGAGTTAGCAAAAAACGCCGCCTGCTTCTTAGAGCATTGTGTCTGTGTCAGCCAATAAAATGTCTTTAGGGCATTTAGAGCAGTAGTTATATTAATGTCGACGGATGTGTTCATGTGACATCACAAGTCATTCATTTTAGTAATTATTTAATTTGAATGAATTGTATGCTACCTCTAAAACTGCACATTCACATTAAAGCAACACAGTGTAACTTTCTGGAGGTGGCACTCCACTTTAGAAAAATCTAGAAAATTAAAACCCATAAAACCATACTTTGAAGCATTCCCCATGGACATATATGATTTTAATCGCTTGGTTTGTTTTTTTTTACAGGAAGATGTCATCAACACACAGTGTGGATATGATATCCGAGCCAAAACTGTGAGTTTGGGGAGGATATTACTTTGTTTGGGTACATTATCATGTGTGAGGTCACTTGGTACCCCACCCCGGTCACAGTATTCTGTAGCTCTTAAGTTTGTGAACACCCCAGTGTTTGACTCCAGCTGCTGGCTCCCCATCAGAGCTCTGTGGTATTACTCATGCTGCAGCAATGCAAGGGCCATGAGACCCCTCCCCCGCCTTTAACTCTGCTCCTCAGCTTCATAATGTAAGAAAAGACTCATGTTTGTTTTCTTTACTTTACATGAAGCAGCTTCAGTGACACAAGACTGTGTGACAAGGGGAAGAACGTTTTACTATAGATTATAGATCATTTTCATCAACAAACAACTGAAAGACATCAGTTATTACGTCATTATTTAATATTTTTTACTATTTTGCATGTTCATTTTTACTCTTAACTTGTCTTTGTGAATGTGTGAGCAGGACGCTGAGCAGAGGACCTTCATCTATATCAAAGGCTGTGTGCCTCAGTTTGAGAAGTGGCTTCAGGAAAACTTGACGGTGGTGGCAGGGATCTTTATTGGAATAGCATTATTGCAGGTCAGTAGACCTAATTAATGCATAATCCAAGAATTGCGTTCAGTCTATTAACATAACTTTATTGACTTTAAATTAAAAATAAAAAGAGATGTTCATGAATCATGTTTATGGTCAAAAGAAGGACAATCTTCACAACCCTAAACCCCACCATGTGTTTTAACAATCTAGATAATCTCTTTGATTATTTTATTGCCCTCTAGTGGCAAAAAATTTACCTTGCAACTTTTCCCTATTTGTGGTTACAGATATTTGGGATTTGTTTAGCGCAAAACCTTGTCAGTGATATTGAAGCTGTCCGGGAAAGTTGGTAAGTTGAACATTTGGCTGAGCCAAAAATATAAAAAATGTTAATAATTAATTGTGTTTATAGTTTGTTCACCTGAAGCTGCAGTGGATATCCAAAGGCATGAAAGATGCACAAGGTATATACGCATACCAGTAAATCACACATTTTTATTTTGTATTTGGTATTTTTAAAATGCAGTTTCATCCTAACAGGACACTTCACTTTGGATTCCAGCGAGAAAGGGACTCAAGTGACTGAATGCGTCCAAAAAAACAGCATTGTTTACAGGTACACATAAATGCAGAGTTTATACTGAAGAAAATGTAGTCAGTGTTATATCAAATCGGGAGAGAACAACTCTTTGCTCAAATGAGTGGTGAGCCTCCAACATGTGTTGAGGGAGTGGCATGTGGATCTAACCAATCACCGTGAAGTGTAAAGAAGACGTAGAGAGCAGGCGCCTATTCATGGGTTTCAAGCTATGGCAACTGCCTTCACGGTCATGGCAATTAAGCAATTCAATTCAAAATATTATATCTTTTTGAACTGGGAAAGATCCACACCGGGAAGGAATTGTTTGTCTGAATCCCATGAATAAGGCAATAGCTCATAAATCGTGAGTAGTGTACATGAATCAAAATTGTGATCTTATTGTGCCATATCCCCACCTGTAAATCAGATTTGTCTAATTGAAGTTAAGCAAACACAGACTCTTTGTCATGATGCAGAAATTATAACAATGTATTGAATTGTAATGTTTTTATGCTTTATTGTTAATGCACAACTGCAGTTTTGATTACTGCATGTGAGGGTCGTTGGAGAGAAAAGTGGTTCTGACAATGCACTGCATGCCTTTGGTCTACCACTAGGACTTTGGCTTACTGTATTTTATTTTATTATTTTTTTTAAGTTGGATGAATGGGCTCGTGTGCAATTTGTGGGAGAGCCTATTTACAGATTGTGTAAAATAATTTGACAAAATATTATAAACAACGTGATTAAGGATTAAATGCACTTTATTTTAACGTAGAAGACACAAATGTTCTAGTCACTGATAGTTTTACAGGCAGCCACTGGGGGGAGTAGTTTCAAATTTTTCAAAGTTATCTTGAGCTACTAAGTTGTTTATTCCCCCATGGTCTCCTTCAAAATGGTTTCAGTAACTGCATTTATATTTGCACACTGTTCACTGTTATTCATTGTCCATATTATTTTACCCTTAAATGAAGTTACAGCTACGTTACATATTTCCACGTGGACAAACAGTGAAGAAGAATTCAGTGCTGACAGTTACACTACCAATAAGGGCTCTTCTATGCTCTTCTGGAAATTGTAAAGAATTTCTATTTTATGTTTTATGTTTATTAATGTTAGGACAAACCTGTGCTTTGATCAAACGAGCATTTTGACAGTGGTGCTTGGCTTAATGGCCATTGGCTGCTTGTCCGCAACATTTCACCAGCTTTCTCTGAATTGCCAAAACACATATGTATTATATTAAGGAGACTGTATGTACTCTACGCTCTTATGATAATCACAAATGAACCTGGGTTGCCAGAGTCTTAACCTGCAGATAGAGGACACTAGCACTGATCATTGGCTGCAGGTGATGGGATTTACAAAGTGAGGATCAGATCAGCGAAAGGCCTTTTTTTAGGTTTAAACCAACTGGCAACCCAAATGAGAGGCATGTGTGAGACTCATTCTGCTTTCTGATTGGATAATCATCTTGAGAACCAAAATACCAAATTATAACATAAATAAATGGGACGTCATGCCCAGTGATTTTTTTAATTAAGAAGAAATAAAAAACAAAAGCTATTTGGACATTTACCTTTATAACTGAGAACACAGATGGATCACATTTATGAAATTTTACTTTAAGATTTTGTATAAAAATAATTTAATTTCAAATGGAAAGGCTCATAAATTAAGAAGACCAGTGACATCGTACCGTCTGTTATTACCACTCATACTGTGGTCAAGGTTATGATTGTTTCCACTTTAATTTACAAACATGTAAATATTTGGACTGTGACTAGTTGTAAATATGTAAGACAATAAATGTGCATCTTTGTTAATGTCCATATATTTTGTGTCATTATCAGCTGGAGTTCAGTTTTCATGAGGAGAATACGCGAGATCACTAAATTACATCATTGTTATATTACTACTACACCACTATACTACACCACTATACTACATCACTGTACTACATCACTATACTACATCACTGTACTACACCACTATACTACATGACTGTACTATATCACTATACTACATCTGTATACTATATTACTATATCACTATACTGTTAGAATTGAGATATGCAGCCATGGCTACTGCTGTTATCAGCCCCTGATTACACCTAAGGACCTGTGACCTTTAATCTGTGTGGATCTGCATTAAACAGCACAGTTTGTGTTTGTTCCATGTTATTTTCACACAGAAACACTCTAATGGTTTAAAAATCTGACCATTTATTCAGCTACACATTGAATCTCCTTTGCTTTTTCTATTACTGATTAAAATATGGATCTTCACTTGTTTGCAAACATAGAGATTCTTTTGATTGAGACTGGACTAGATTAGTCTCTCTAGACTAGGCTCGAGGCCTGGGCCTGGATGCTGCCTGTCCCCTCTGTCTGCCCTGTCCCCTCTGTCCGCTCCGTCCCCTCTGTCCGCCCTGTCCCCTCTGTGCGCCCTGTCCCCTCTGTCCCCTCTGTCCGCCCTGTCCCCTCTGTCCGCCCTGTCCCCTCTGTCCCCTCTGTCCGCCCTGTCCCCTCTGTCCCCTCTGTCCGCCCTGTCCCCTCTGTCCGCCCTGTCCCCTCTGTGCGCACTTTCAGGACTGCGTCAGCGCCACAGATCACCGGCTGTTGCTGCACCATGGGGTGATGTGTGGACTGCGGACGTCTCTACGTTGCTTCTCGGTAACTTCCTGTTTTTCTTCAGTTAAGTTTTTGTTCATTGTTTTCTGTTTTTAACAGCCATGTGCGCGCTGACCCCACCGCGTGGGGAGAGCCGAGGGGCCACACTTCTGATTAATTCAATCAATGTGATAATCCCATTTCATTGATGAGACACAGTCACGTGGTTTGGCCCTGTGTTAAAGGGGCCCATGATTCTGAGTCCATCTGAGACTGATAAATCTGTGCTGCTCGGGTTAATCATTCACTTTTACCCGTACTTAGTACTTGAGCGTGGAGTTTGGAGTCTGCCCTCCTCTCCGACTGAACCTCACAGAGAACACGGCTGCTTCTCTCTTTGGCCCCAAGACCCACTTGAGCCCTTAGTCCTTTATCCCGGGGTTTCACGGGCCACACCGAAGGGACCACGATGTTGGCTCGGTTTGTTTTTCTGCTGTGCGCAGCCTCGTGTCTCTCTGCAGCGGCTCAAGGTGAGTTCAGGGGGCGCTGTGACCTTTCACAGGGGCTTCTGGGATGAGACGTCAAGAAACTCTTGATTAATGTGTTTTTCTTTAATAATAGCCCATACGTTTGCATGAACTCAGTAACATGTTATCAGTAGTTATGAGTTGTATTAAATATCAAAAGGATGTTTTTCTATTAAAGAATCAGTGTCATTTCCAATAATGAAATTTGTGACTGACATTTGAAGAATATAAGTGAAACTGGAAAGACACAGGCCTAAATTAATGCTTCATTTGTTCTGTCAGGGAAATGAATGGATGTTTCTCTTTTCATTGTGATGAAATCACAACCACAGTGACACGTCAGTCTATTTTCACTATTGAATCACAGTCATCAGTGTGTGGACCTTTATCTTAGACACACCCAGTCAGGCTGATGAGCGAATAAGGTCATATGTGTCACTAGTTGCTAGGGCTTTCAGACATGTATGTGCAAAGTTAACTTGTATTTCATCTTTTCTGTTGCTGAAGCTTTTTTCTTTTAAGGGAACCTCTATAAAAAAAGAAGATAAAATATTTGTTCTATAGTATCACAATAAACACTCACTGTTTCTTCAGCTGCAGGCGTTGGACCTCGGCTCAATAATAACCAGCTGTACAAATTCAGCTACACCACAGAGGTGCGAGTGGACAGGGCCCGGGGGTCACCACAGGGCAGCACCGGCTACAGACTCTCCTCAGACGTGGACGTCCATCTGGTGTGGAGAGACCCGAGCAACAAGGACGACCAGCTCATACAGTTAGCAGTATGTGCTTTATCTACAAATGAAAAACCTGTTTTGTCTCTGTTTAGTTCTTTGTTGTTCTTCATGTCTGATTTCAAAATAAACTTTCTCACGAGCAGATCTCAAACGTCAGAGTGGAGCATGTGTCCAAAAGTTCGAACAAGAAGAGCATCATAGAAGGATCCACAGCGGAAAGTCTCTTTGGGAATAAAAAACTCTCAGCTTTAACCAAACCATTTATGGTGCATCTGAAGAATGGAAAGGTAAGACATGGCACCGTTTGTTCTGGTTATGTTTTATGTTTTGTGATGAAGCATTTAAAAGTCCTATATTTTGCAAAATTGACTTGTGAGTTTTAAGCCATGTTATAATACTGTCACCTCCTCACAAACATACCTGGATTATAAGTCTGTCACGTCTCCAAAGCTCAAAATGGTTCCACCTTATGATGTCATGAAGTGGTAGTTTTCACATGAACAGCTCCTTTTACCTTTAGTTCAATAGAGAAGGGAAATTATCCAAACGATTTTAGCCAAAGAACCGTACGTAAAACAGGTTTGTGCGTGGACAGACACATGACTCATCGCAGTAGTAGCCTTTACATAATCACGTTTTGTTGTGATGATGTTGGCAAGGGAAGTATAAAGGCCAAAGGTCAAAGGACAAAGGGCATTTGGGGTTAGCAGGTCACTAAGAGAATGTCTGTTTTGGAGTTAGACACTGGGTGCGCCGTTCTTTCTAACTAAAAGGACATTTTGTATAATATATGTCCATAATACATTCATAATATCGTCTCATTTGTTTAATCATTCAGGGATGTTGCAGCTACTGACTAAAAGTATGTGTGAAATAATATACCTCCCTGGTGTTCTTCATTTATTTATAATGCTGACAGCTGAGACAGGAAAATACACAAAGTAGCACTGCACAATCTATTTATGGGGGCCCTATTTGATATTGTGGTTGACTGCTACAAATAAATGGCATAGTGTTGAAGAGAAGTTGTAGAATGATGTAAACACCTGCAATAATATGTCACATGATAATAATTATGATCATATACAACAGCTTCATCTATAATTCAAGTTAAAGGGGCACTGTGGAACTTTTCTGGTTGAGGGTCCACTGCATGAGTTTGTCCCTGCTTTGACTAGAATGTTTCACAGTATGGCATTAAACCACATGTGTCAAACTCAAGGCCCGGGTGCCAAATGCGGCCCGCCATGTCATTTTATGTGGCCTGCGACAAGGTAAATTTAAATGTATGTCGTGCTAAAATGTCAATTATCAGAAGTTACGCAGTTACACAGACATATTTTTTATATATTTGCAAATTTGACATGAACCATTTTGCTGATGTGACCCTTGGTGAAATTGAGTTTGACACCCCCTGCGTTTAACGGATCTATCTCCTCGAAAAAAGCAAGTGATTCAGTTCAATTTAATTCAAGTTTATGTATATAGCACATTGAAAACAACTCAATAAATAGCAAATATATAACACGATAAATAGGAAAAGAACAGTAAAACACTGATATATCCTGTCTAGCTCGTATTAAATGCCAGGGAGAAGAGGCGGGGCGTCAGTCTAGTCTTAAACTGCGTTAAAAATAGTGACTGTGAAGTGTTACTGTTCATTTTACATGTCAGATCTGTGCAGAGGCAACCCCGCTCACAATAAACATGTTTTTCATTGTATTTTCAAGCAATAAAACACCTGTAAGTGAATAAATTTAAGACAGAAGTGTTTAAAGTCATACTGTGGATCATTCCAGGCAACGTCTCCATAGAGACAAGCAGGTGGCAGACATCAGAAAACTTACACAGTGCATCTAAATTCAGTAATTAAAAGTAGTTCTTATTAAAATGCTTCTAATGTTTTTATATGTTTATGGTTTGTAGACAAAGGCGTTTTATTCGTACTGGGCTGAACCTGATACTATCAAAAATCTAAAACGTGGAGTGGCCAGTTTAATGCAAGTGCAGCTCCACAGTGGGAAAGTTATAGAGGTAAGACAATAAGACAGTCTGCGTTGTTAGAGAGCATGTGACTGGTCTGGTATCGCTAATATTCATATGTTATTCTGCACCATCCAGAACGACGTGTCAGGGAGGTGCACCATCCAGTACAAGGCCGAGAAAAATCAAGTGACAAGAACTAAGATCCTGGACACGTGCAAAACCCCAGAGACGGGATTCACCACCCACAGCAAAGTAAGAGCGTTTATCTGGCATTTTAGCATTATTTTAAGTATTTAAACTGACATTAATATACTGTATGTATTTATGTATTTATGTTTATTTATGTATTTATTTTTATTTATATACCTTTTTTTGTACATATTTTTATTTATACAGGGAGAGCCCAATGAGAGCACTCAGACTCTCCTTTTCAAGCGTGCTCTCTTTAAAACACACAGAAATACAATCCAAAAACAAACAAAACAAATAAGTACATACGTCCATTTAAAACATTAAAAACAGGTGCAGGTGTGAGTATAAAAGTTTGTTATCAGATTTTTAAATTGCGTTTGTGACACTAAAATATCCAATTTTGCTTGTCGTTGAAATATATTAAATTGTTGTGAAGCAGGACAGCCAAAAGTCTTTTTCATCTCAGTTCTGGTGTAGCTAGTCCTCAGACATATACAAACATGTGATTATTAAATGTTCCCGTATCAATGTTCAACAAGCCAGTTAGATATTCTGTTAGTCTATGAAGTAATCCCTTATAAATAGATTTTATACAGTGTATCAATTGTATTGTAGGTGCTGGGGGTGAGCAAAAAGGCCAGTTCTGTTACAGTTTTTACCATTGAAGACGGTTTCCTTCGTTCAGCTGTGGCAGAAGAGACACACGGCCTGACTGTTAACGCCCACAAATCTACTGGTGCTAAAGTTGTATCCAGGTAACACAATGAACACGATATGACACAAATTAGTAGTACTGTGAATTCAAATACTTTTCCTGCTTTCAGACAAACACTTACTTTGGTGGGAACAGAGGGAGGTCCACTTGAAGCCGCTGGCAAAGATGTGACGAGTGTTGTTAAAACCATTGATGCCAAACTCGCAGCTGTTGGTATCATAGCTGAGAAGGTCAAATCCCAGTGCAAGGGCTGTCCAACGGTAAGTGGCCAATTCTATTTAGGCTCCATCTTTTTTCTGGGAGGTGTATGGCAGGGCTCTGGTCAACGGATCATTATGGGCTTGTATACTTTTTAGGAGCAACTGCCCTTGTCCTTAGCATCAGTGCTGCATCTTTTATATCCTAAAATAATGTATAGTTTTAAATGTAAAGGGAACATCCTTTTGGGGGGTGTTGGTATCACAGAATTCATGGACTAGATTCCCATTTAAATTGGACTAAAAGAAAAGATTATTTGACTACGTCTTTACTAAAAGTAACTGTCACTGAAGTATTAAGACTTAAACTTGTGTTTTGCCTGTAGCTGTTTCAACACTGGCAGTCCCTGCAGAAGTTGTTGGAGCCAAACAGCCTGTCTAAAGTCTCGGCTCCTCGCAGCTTTTTGGCCCTGATCCAGAGCATTCGAAAGGCATCCAAGGACGAGATCCTCAAAGTGCTCAAGAGTGCCAGCAAGACGTCTCTGTGAGTGCCTCTATATTAGACCTACCTTTTCATGAGTAGTATTGTTTAACATGTGTGTAACATGTGTGTAACATGCATGTGATATGTGTGTAACATGTGTGTAACATGTGTGTGATATGTGTCTAACATGTGTGTGATATGTGTGTAACATGTGTCTAACATGTGTGTGATATGTGTGTAACATGTGTCTAACATGTGTGTGATATGTGTGTAACATGTGTCTAACATGTGTGTGATATGTGTCTAACATGTGTCTAACATGTGTGTGATATGTGTCTAACATATGCGTAACGTGTGTGTAACATGTGTCTAACATTTGTGTAACATGTGTGTAACATGTGTGTAACATGTGTGTAACATGTGTGTAACATGTGTGTAACATGTGTGTAACATGTGTGTAACGTGTGTGTAACGTGCTCGTACCTCTGCTGCTCAGACCTCAGGTGGTGGATGCTGTGACGTCCTCTCAGACTCATGCCTCGCTGGACGCGATGCTGGAGTTCCTGAACTTCACAGACGCCAAAGCTTTTGTTTTGCAGGAAAGGTTCCTGTACGCGTGTGGCTTTGCCTCACATCCCAATGAAAGAATGCTCAAGGCTTTGCTGGTTAGTTTTTATAATCTGTTAATATGTGCGTATTTAATATTAGTTATGATAAACGGAAATAATGAATTTTATACTTATATAAATCTATTTATAACACTATTTTAAAAAGCTAGTTTAGTTTGTTAACTTTGTTTTCCTTTATTGGATCTCTCCATTTCTTCCTCTCTTTTTCAGGACATCTCCAAAGGAAAAATTGCCAACAATGACATCAAAGAGTCTGTGGTAATCATCATGGGAGCTCTGGTCCACAAACTGTGTCAAAAAGGTGGCTGTAATTTACCTGTAAGTGTGACCCTGCAGTGACCCATCAAACTGTTATGTGTTTTTGCTACACTCTATTGACTCACGTGCTCTTGTCTGTTTGCAGACAGTGGTGGAGGTTAAAAACATGATTTTAAAGGGGCCGAAGAGCACACAGGAGGAGTCCCTGGTGCAGATGTATCTTCTGGCTCTGAAGAACTCTATGCTCCCAGAAGCCATTCCCATTTTTCTTAAATACGCTGAGGCCGATCTCGGGTCTTACAACACAATCGCACTAACAGCACTGCAGAGATATGACAACAGTCTGATGACAGAAGAGGTATGTCTCCATCTTTCTCCCTAATGTGTTACTGTGTTTTTATTATAAGTATTCTGTTCTGTCTAAACACAGGTCAAACACACGGTGAACAGGGTCTTTCACCAGAACAGGCGCATCTATGAGAAAAATGTCCGGGCTGCAGCCGCTGATGTGATCCTCAGTGGTAATCCCTCAATCATGGAGGTCAAGAATTTGCTGCTGTCTATCGGCCACCTACCTCATGAAATGAATAAATACATGCTCTCGAAAATCCAGGACATCCTCCGCTTCCAGATGCCTGCCAGGTATGGTCAGGTGTTACCAACTTAGCAATATATAAAAGACAAGGTGTAATTAAAGAAATCTTACCCAGTGTATGTTTCTGTTTATTTAGCAAAACTATACATCAGGCAATGAAGGATATGATTGTCAACAACTATGATCGGTTTTCAAAAGTTGGCTCGTCCTCTTCTTTCTCAGGATTTATGGCACGTGAGTACATTTGATCTCAAACTTGATTAATAACTAAATTATCAGGCTATTGATTCCAAATATATACTTTTCAATATCAATATCAGGTTAAAAATAGCTTTAAAAATATATTTTAAAAAAAACAATAAAATACACCCAAATGTTCTCATAATCTCATAATGATTTATATAGTTTCAGAAACAGATTTTTAATAATTCATGATAAAATGTTTTGTGCTCATTAATGACTACAGTTTGGATAAAAAAATAATAACGGAGCAGGCTTTGAAGTGGCCAGTCACTGAACTATTACATTATATTTTGCATATTGGTGAATTGTGGAGAAGCCCAACCAGGGACGGGAGTTGAGAATTAGCTTTTGCTATAAACTCTATATGCATCACATCAGCTGCAATGTTCATGTTGTAACTATGTCAGATTGCATTGTCCCTGTCAAATAAATATATAAATAAATAAATAAATTATTTATACAGTTTAATAATAATTTACATTACACTTAATTAAATAGTTTCATTTATTTTGTGTAGGATCGGCTGATGTCACTTCCACGTATAGTTTGGACATCCTGTATTCTGGCTCTGGTATTCTGAGAAGAAGCAACATGAACATGTTTGGTGCAAGTGGAGAAGCCGTTCTGCACGGTTTACAGGTGTGTGCTGACAAACAGTGGATTATAACGCAGTACAGGATGTCAGAGATTATGTTCATAACCTTAATCCTAACCTTAACCATAATCCTTAATTTAACTTTAATCCAAATCCTAACTTTAACCCTAACTTTAACCCTAACTTTAACCCTAACCTTAATCCTAAACTTAACTCTTAATTTAATTTTAATCCTAATCCTAACCTTAACCCTAATCCTAACCTCAACCTCAACCCTTACCTTAACCTTAACCACTAACACTAACCGTTACATTAGAATGCACCATAAGATTCATTTCAAAGTAATAATAATAATAATTCATGTGGACTTTTCAGGTGGCTATTGAGGCCCAGGGGCTGGAGACCCTGATCGCTGCCACCCCGGACGAGGGTGAGGAGAACCTGGAGTCGTTTGCGGGGATGTCTGCTCTGCTGTTTGACGTGCAGCTCAGACCAGTCAACTTCTTCAAAGGATACAGCGACCTCATGTCCAAAATGTTCTCCATGTCCGGGGATCCTCTGAGTGTGGTCAAGGGCCTCCTGCTCCTCACTGACCATTCAGAGGTTAGTGAATTTAATATATTGATATCAGCAGCCATTTTGGTCAAGATTTAGTCACATTTTTTTGTTTTAGTTGACAAAAAATACATTCAAATTTAATAAATAAAAATATAACAGTGATGAAAGCTATGAGAACATATTTTAGTAGACAAAATTAACACTAACACGAACAAAAATAATGGACAGGATGTACCGTAAATTTCGGACTATAGAGCGCACCTGAATATAAGCCGCACCAGCTAAATTTGAAAAGAAAATCAATTTTGTACATATATAAGCCGCCCCTGAATATAAGCCGCAGGTTTTTGTTTTGTAACATGTGATATTTACACAGGAAGATGGTACACAGAAGGTTTTTTAGTTTTAATTTAGGAAACGCTTTTATTTTTTTTATTTTTTTTAACTGTGTCTGAAAAGCATCAGTTCATAATCTTTCCCCATGTCTCACTTTTGCATTTACTGTCAGAGCGCCCCCCAGTGGCCGTTAGGCAGCAAAAATCTTTAAATTAGCCGCACTGTTGTATAAGCCGCAGGGTTCAAAGTGTGGGGAAAAAAGTAACGGCTTATAGTCCGAAATTTACGGTAATTTATTTGTGATATAATTTGGTGTCTTGCTTCTCAAGACGATAATCTAATCAGAAAGTAGAATGAGCCTCACAGGAGTCTCTTATTTGGTTTGCCAGTTTCAATGCAAATCCAATTGGGTTAAACCTAAAATTACTCTCTCTGACCTGAATCCTCACTGCCTAAACCCCAGAACATGCAGCCAATCATGAGTCAGTGCTAGTGCAGCCTCTGGAGCTCAGTGAGTGAATTCTGGAAGTTCTCAGCTTTCACCTTTAGGAATGGTCTGTCCATATATTGAGAAAAACTCCATATATATACGCCAAGACAAAACTTCTGCAGCGTTAGGCACGGGCAACTCAGGTTCAGTTTATGTTTTCTTTGTCAAAACAGTAACTGCGCAGGCTAGATACAGTACTTTTAAACTTTAAGCAGTATGCATAAACACTGTAGAAATAAATGTGAAAGTTTTAAGAATCACACAGTATTAATTCATGATGTATTGTGTGATTGTTCAAGGTGATCCAGCTGCAGTCTGGTCTAAAGGCCAGTGCAGAGTTCCAGGGGGGACTCTCCATTGATATTTCTGGAGGAATGGAAGTCAGTCTTTGGTACAGAGAGTCCAAGACCAGTGTCAACAACAGGTACAGAGCCCAAAGTCACTACACAAATGTCGAGCAGCAGTCAGGCTTGTCTTGGTTTGGTCCTGGTTTTGGACCAGTTTGAGTTGAGTAGATTTGGTTGTTTTCTGTTCTATTCCTAGTTTAGTCCAAGTTTAGTCCTGGTTTAGTCCTAGTCTAGTCCTGGTTTAGTCCTAGTCTAGTCCCAGTCTAGTCCTGGTTTAGCCCTAGTCTAGTCCTGGTTTAGTCCTAGTCTAGTCCTGGTTTAGTGCTGGTTTAGTCCTAGTCTAGTCCTGGTTTAGTCCTTCTCTAGTCCTGGTTTTGTTCTAGTCTAGTCCTGGTTTAGTCCCAGTCTAGTCCTGGTCTAGTCTTAGTCTAGTTCTGGTTTAGTCCTAGTCTAGTTCTGGTCTAGTCCTAGTCTAGTCCTGGTTTATTCCGAGTCTAGTCCTGATCTAGTCCTAGTCTAGTCCTGATTTAGTCCTAGTCTAGTCCTGGTTTATTCCTAGTCTAGTCCTGATCTAGTCCTAGTCCAGTCTTGGTTTAGTCCTAGTCCAGTCTTGGTTTAGTCCTAGTCTAGTCCTAGTTTAGTCTTAGTCCAGTCCTGGTTTTGTCCTAGTCTAGTCCTGGTTTATTCCTAGTCTAGTCCTGGTTTAGTCCTGGTCTAGTCCTGGTTTAGTTCCATGTTAAGGTCCAGTTCAGGCCCAGTTTTGATTTGATGTTTGTGCAAATATGAATCCAACTTTACACTACGTTTGCAGATCACACCCTGTCAATTATTGTGTACAAAGATGGAGGAATACTTTAAATGTATGTAAATGAATACTTTAAAATACTGAATATCTGAATTAAGACGTATTTTGCAAGATAGTCTGGTCCATGGTCCAATCAGAGTGCTGTATTCTAATTACTTTTACACAGATTTGCACATAAATTATAGTGTAAATATGCAACATAGTATCAAAAACAGCTTTATATTTATTTCAATTCTGTGCACACTGAAACTTAAATTATTTGATCAAGTACCACCACGTGTTCCTTTGATTTTAGTAAAGTAACTGTATCCTGAACACCACCAAATGAAACTGAACCGTGTACCGGGATGCAAAATTAGTACTCTGACGTATAAGTATTCTTGGTACGTGCATTCAGTTCCTTCTCAACACTGCGTATATTATTGTGTCTGCCTTTTGTGTAGCGTCAAGGTGAAACTGCTTTAGGAGCGTTTTGATAGACAAGTGGTTTGTAGAAAACAAGAGCAGTTCCAGGTCTGTCACTCAACCACAAATAGACATGTGTTGATGCTGGGTTTATGTGAACTTCAGAGAGCCTATAAGTATTCTGTCTGATTCATTTGTTCCAGTGGCATGTTGGACACGTTCCAGGGCTGTGCTTAAGGCCCCTCTCAATGCTAGCTTTGAGGGAATGTGACGTCAGTTCTGTCTGCTTTTCTATTTTAAACCTTTACAGTGAATACACAACAGTAGCCGCTGAAAATGGAGCACGTCATCATCCGGGTGTCGGGTATCTCAGAGGTGATGAAATGGGTTTAAACAGCAATGCGGGACATTTTCTGCTTTTGTACTGCCCTATGGCTCGAGTTTAGACTGACAGTACAATACGTATTCATTTAACCTATACGTTTATCTGACAAACGAGTGTAGAGGAAAGACGGTGTTAAATTTACAGTTAAGGTTGTTTTGTTCGCAATTGGTTTAAGCCGTTCGTTGTGAATCTGCGTAGTGGCTCTTTAGACGTTATCAGCTCTATTTAGTATCAAAATGGTGTCCTTTTTAAAAATGTGCTTTCTGAATATTACAGGTGAAATGTGTAACTTTAAACTTTAATTTAAACTTTAATGACAAATCTGACCCTCATGAGCTTTAAGCCAAGTTTTGATGTCGTTATCTCCTCAAAAACAAACCTGGAGTTGTGTTTTATTTGAATAATCCTGCATTATTAATCTGTCTGCATCTAAAAAAACAAAAAAACAAAAAACCCTCAAAATACAGTCTGTGTAATCCCCCAGTCGTCCAAGTATGATCCAAATCAAATTCAGAAATACAATTCAATCAACTGTACAAACGTTTTAGAGTAAAGACATTTCACAGCTTCTTCAGTTCTACTCTTTTGCGTTTTTGTTTTGCTATTCCCTCTTCTTATTTAACATATACCTGTGTTTTCAGGGGAGCACTGGTCGTATCGGGGAATGTTACTGTGGACATGGACTTCCTAAAGACTGGAGTTGAGGTCAGCTTTGACACAGAGGCGTCTTTGGACTTCATCACCACCGTGCAGTTCTCTGAGTATCCCTTCCTGGTCTGCATACAGATGGACAAAGCCACATTTCCAATCAGGTAGAGAAAATAACACGTTACAGCTTTTTGCGCTTTTTTAGTTTTAGTATTTCTGTTTTATTATGTAGTTTAAAGGCGCTATGTTGCACAAATTGACTCTTGGGAGCTTTTAGACGTATTATAATGTTATTACTTCTGCAAAACCATCCCCAGAGTTGTGTTTTGTTTCATTCACATGTGCTGAAATTATCCGAATGATTCTAGCGTAGGTGTGTGGAGTTTAAAAACACAGATGAGCACTTCCTGTATTACCACATGATGACATCACGAGGTGGAACAGAGTGTTTTCCCTTTGAGACAAGAACTTGACTTAACCTAAATATGCAGGATTTGTGTGTTAAACATGTGCGAATGAAACAAAACACATCTCCAGGTTTGTTTGTGATGAGGAAATAACATTATAACATAGAAACAGAACAGAAAATCGCCTTTTAACATCTAATTTACGTGTTTTGTTTTTTTCAGTGAACATCTGACCAAATATGACAGCTTACCATCAGGGAAAAACGCTTTGTCAGAGAGGAGCAAGAAGCTGATTGTCCCTGGTTCGGAGTTTCCTTTACATCAGGAGAACTCCAACATGTGCAAGAAGGTGTTTGATTCCAGCTGGTAGAGGACGATTGACTCATTATCACGACACGGACTCATATTCATTGTTCAGGGGCCGCTCTCACACCTCAACACCAAACAATGAAATGGTGAATGTTTTTTTTAACACAAGCAAAGTTTACATTCCTGGGAGGATCAGGAATTCTTTTATGTTTTTTTTTTTTTAAGTGTATTTATGAAAGACACAAGCAGTACTTCTGTATGTGCTGAAAATATCACTGTAATTCCCCTTTTCCATCCCTATAAGAAGATATTCCATTGATGAGAAATATTTTGTCTCCACTCTTAAGGAAACACAGGGTTATGTTTTTACTATTAATAAAAAAAAAAAACATTTTGTCCATTTTACATGAAATTCAAGTTTGTTTTGTCATCCACACTTGAAAATATCTTTTTGTATTCTGCTCCAACTGCACAGATCGGTGTAAACTGAGTACTGCTTACTACTGTTAGGCTTATTCAAGTCTGACTTTATTAGTGAAGATTTTAAACTGGTTGACAATAAATGTTCACTGGAGCCTGTTTGCTTTTTTCAGTTGTAAGTCTGACTAAACACATTGGCACAGCTCTGTCCAGCTCAGAGGCGTCCAAAGGTTTTTCCTCAGTGGGACAGAATTAATGCGCATTAGCAGGTCCAGGGCCAAAGCTAATAACAGTTTAGACATCAAAATATACTTCTGCAAAGAAATGTATGATATAATTCTCCTTAAATGTTAGGACTTTTTGTGTAAAGCACTTTGAATTACTTTGTGTACGAACTGTGCTATACAAATAAACTTGAAACAGACAGGACTGGCCTCCCTCTCATCTCCTGACAGTCTTTTCAATACAAAATTTAATCAAAACAGATTCGTCTTAAAATCTCAGAACCCTCTCATCTAGCTGTTAGCTGTGGTGCTTCGTTTGTATTTTATCTCACATGTACGGGATGTTTGCATTAGTATCGCAGTAGTACTAAGCTCACCACACTTGGGTAAGTCCTTAAGTCCGGCCTGGTCTTGTGTCGTGGCTGTGACATCAGAGCCTCCTGCCATCCAAACACAACAACTGGCTCTTAATGCAGATTCTTCAGAAACCACAGAGAGCAGCTGGGGGCAAACCAGTGTCTGCCAGTCTCACGCTGCCTCGGCAACCCAGTAAACAGCGCCACAAACTGTCAGGTTAAACTTAAGCCCTGGGCCCGGGTGGTGTTTCAGTGTCACCAGAAAGCTAACCTCACACACTAGCACATGCCAAATGTGCACTTCTGTTGGCATAAATCTGTTTGATTTCCATTCGCCCTGCGCATCTGAACATATGAACACAGGGTTAGAGCGTTAAAGTGAAGGGGGGAAAGCGTGTTATGTGAGATCCAAGGTATGAATGTGTAGTTTTCAGCTTTTCTCATGCCCTTTTTACAATTAATACAGTTATTTACAAGGGATGAATAAATCCTTGGGTTGGATATTTCATTTCAAGTTAACAGCAATTAATAAAAAGTCTATATATATATTGTTTTTATATCTCCAGCTGTGTCAGAAGCTCGTCTTGTGTGAATCTTGACAAGACTAGAATCAAGAAGAGGGGCTTACACTAGTACTATTTCATTTTGAGCCAATCCTGCAGGGTATGGCTCTAAAAGTTTGACAAAAAAAAAACATAAAAACGACATTAAAAAGTGGAGTAGCTTGCACCATAAATTTATTGCAGACTTATATAGGCATGTCAGTCTACATTACACCCATTCATCATTTCTCTTGCTTCAAAGCGTGTGAGTAAATGCACACACTGCTCTACCTTGTCTTTCATCCTGACCTCTGTCTTTTCTGGGGCAGCCCGACACTTTGAGCTCACACCAAACAGTTCATGTGCCATCAAAGCTCAGGGACTGCCCCAAATCGCTTCACATGCACTTAACTCGAACTCGATCTCACTTTCACTAACCATCTTCAAGTACTGGCAAGCTTGAATTTCTAACCCACGTATTCCCAGTTTGAACCCTGATGTCAAAGTTTTTTTTTATTTTTTATTCATCAGATCAATTTATATAATGTTAAGACGAAAATGGGGAAGACTTTGATCAAGGTTAAACTGTTGGGGAGAACTGGCGCGTTTTCAAGACGTCAGAAAACGGGGCTGTTTCACTGTTAAAAATAAACAGTGGAATCAAAGTTTTGTAAAAGTAACATGTGTAATGAAATAATGTAAACTTATTTTTAAAGAGCCCATATTACGCTACTTTCTGATCGATGTTGTGATGTTGTTTCCTCATCACAAACAGAGCTGGAGTTGTGTTTTTGTTTCATTCACACATGTTTAACGCACAAACCCTGCATATGTATTAAACAGTGCTCTTCTCTCAAATAGAAAACACTCTGTTCCACCTTGTGATGTCACGTGGTGATACAGGAAGTGCTCAACTGTGTTTTTAAACTTCGTACATCTTCACTAGAATCATCTGGATAATTTCAGCCCTGGAATTGCCAATCTCTATAAAGCAAATTGTAAAATGTGGCTGTTAACTTGAAAATGATCGCTTCATGACATCACAAGGTGGAACAGAGCATTTTAATTTGAGTTTTGGAGATGTAAACAGACTAATAATGCAGGATTACTCAAACATGTCTGAATGAAACTAAACAGAACTCCATGTGTGTTTTTGAGGAGGTAACAATATTATAACATGGCTTAAAGTTCACAAGAGTCACTTTTGCGTAATATAGGACCTTTAAAAAGATCTGATGCATTTGAATAAGTACGATTGCTGTGGTAAATTTGGTAAATGTTTAAGTGCATACATTATACAATTGTATCAGTATTAATTTAAGATGCATTAAATGTTGCAATTTCAAGTTTCAAGAGTAAACTATGTCCAATCTATCTCCCAGCAGGTTATGTATCCACACGATACATAACGGTGTGTTTCCTCTGTAATGACAGAGCAATAACATGTGCATAATAAATAAAGTATCTGGACTGGCCTGCAGCTCCAAATAGCTTTCAGTGTTTAGTCTGACACATGCTAACACAGCAGCAGCACACAGGGGTCCTGTGATGGATGCTGACATTATTAAGTCAAAACACAATGACCCAGAGTTTTAGTGCAGCTTCAAAAGGAAACAAGAGACAGGTATCACCCCATGATAACAATAAGAATGAGTTAGTTATGTTAATGTGTACTTCTAGTAATCCACATACCAAGCAAAGGCATAGGGTTTATTCTTTGGACAGAAAAAGTGACGCTGCTATGGTGTTAAATGTATAGCCACACGCAACACATGTAGGCCGCGTATGCACAGTGAAGTAACACGACTCCTCGTTGTACGCTCACAGAATGTTGAAATGCCTGGCATAACTCGATGTCACAAACACAGATACATTCAGACACACACACACACACCCACTCCTAGGCCATTACACTAAAAGTGTAAAATAAACCAACACTAATAGAGGAAGTTATCCCCTAAATGTCTCAGCTGGCTCCCGCTCATTAGCCACATTACTACTTAGATATACTGATCTAAGTACATAGCTGAAGAGGAGTCCAGCTCTACTCTATCTCCTAACTCTCTGCAACATACCAGGAGTGTGCGCTAACATGTACTATCTCACTCACCGAGATACGCACTCATTATCAGCACTTTGTGGGGATAAAACAGGGCAAACGTGGCAACTTTAACTGAAATACACTGATCCTTAATGTAGTGCAGTGTGTCACTATACCTTTAACATCACACCTGTGCAAATAAATGGTCCCAGTGATAAAAACAAACCACATTACTCATCCCACTGTTCTTAACGATGACATTATTTTTGTTTGTGCGATTACTGCACCAAGCCTTTGTCTCTGACTGTGTGTGAAGTACACATGTGCACGTATTACTTGGGGCTGGGTGATTTATGGTGGACGTGATGTCCCTGAACTACTAAAAAAATAACACAACTGATCAACATAGGTGAGGGCTGAAACTTAGATCAAGCAGAGGCTAAGAATAGCTCTTGTGTTCATACCAAACCAAGAAAGGTTGCACCACCAAAGATCTGTGCACTAATTTAGACAAAATATTTTTATTGATTCTAAAGTCACATTTCTAAAACAATCCATCTCTATCAAACTGGTTTCTGATATATATTACATGTATATTACGCACATAAGTGTCTTGTTTCCTTTTGAATTGCACAAAACAACATTTCCACTACTATCAAATGAAGCAGCAGATGAATGGAAAGTATCATAAGGCAGAAAATAAAGCAGTGTGTCCGGCATCAGCTCAGGCCCCTGGCTGACTTTATAACCTGCAAAGTGCTACGATGAAAACACATATTGTCTTAAATGAAACAAATGAACACACCAGTCTGTGTCTGTCAACGGTGCTACCAAATGTGCAGTGCAAGAAGTCCAGGGTCGAAACAGCTTCTACTGCCAAGCAAGTTGAAGAAATCATCACTAAAGACATCTGCAAAAGATAAAGAACAGAAAGAACATGGTTTTAAAAGGCGGTAGTGTAATAGTAGTTCAACATAAACTCTTCATTGTCCCTCTAGGATCATGATATTTGATTTGTTTGTGTAGCGAGCGTGCGCAGTGCTCAGGATGGCAGTGCCCGTTTAGGAAAAAGCCGAGGGGGAGGGGGCTATAAAAAGTTGACCCCATCTCAGCCTTAGACGCGCTTGGAGCTGGAGCTGCATCTGATCTGTCTGAGCAGCTGTCCTCTCCCTGCATCAGCACAACAAATACTTTACATTGCCTGACCTTTTCCTCCTGCATCACTATCCCAGCCATGCCCCCGCGCCCCCAACCGCAAACACCCTGGCCTCCCCCCTGTCCCACTTCACACCACTACGGCCCATGTGAGGCCTCTGTCTGCCATGCTCCTCTCAACATGTCCCGCTCACCATCGCCTTTGGATTACACCACTCTCACGTTGGCTGACAATGGAACTGCGTGTAAATTCTGCTCCGTTTGACTATTTCAAATATTTCACTCCTTTATCTGGTGTCTAGACGCTTTAAAGTCCTGAGACACAAAAACATGCAACTTTCTGTGGTGTTTTCTACACAAAAAATATCCAATTTATCCATTCAACTGCACTTTGTTAAAATGTTCATCCAAGGTTCACATGTAGACATTACTAAAAAGGAACATATGTCAGAAATATATAATATGAAGACGGGTAACTCCTTTAAACAGAGTAAACAGGTACTTTCAAAATTAATATTAGCATTTCACTTTAAATTTCCAATTGTTTTAAAAATGCTAAATTCAAAGTGCGTAGTCGATGGTTCAGTCCTTTTATACAAATATTGTCAATGATACAAGTGGAGTTCAGACTTGGAAGAAAACATATAAATAAATAAATAAATAAATAAATAAATACAAACATACATCATAAATACATAAATATGAAGACATTTGATAGTTTTGTGTGAGATGGCACTGAATAAACTTCCATCTGGTTTATGTTCATGAAATTAATACTGAAAGCTGTTTTCATGTGTATTTTGTTAGAAAGTGTAAATGATCCACATGAGGAAACAAAACATCGTTTTTTGCCATATCGCCCCGTTGTGTCAACCCAAACTGTAATGTCCGCTCTGTAAACGATGTACGTCACTACACAAGAGTTTGAAATGTTGAAGACCTCTCACAGACTGTGGCTATTTCAGTGACACAGCTTCAATCAAATGCTATTTTAAAGAGCAAATATTTAATGAGAGTTTTGTTTGATTTGAACATGTAGTTAATTTGTAAATGTGTCATTTGGTATTTTCTCACCTTGTCTCATGAGCTCATGTCTCCACAACACTATGACAGTGAACGTCCAGTGTAAATCAGCCAGTGTACGGTCAGAACAACTCATTATAATACCTGAGTATATGACAGTATGCATGAGGACAAGCATCACAACATTAGGCCAATATCACATCAGGAAAACACATACAGCTGGAAATATGAAATACAAACTTTCCATTTCACTTTCAAATTGTCAATTTGTATATTTCCCTCAGTAGTTTAGAGACATGCAAAATGTATGGCACCTTAATCTCATTTTTAATCTAAAGAGATTTGATCAAATGTGATTGTTTAAAGAGTTTAAAGTGTTAACTTCTGATTGAGGACAATGAACTGTTAAATGAACTGTAACAGATCGTCTGCACTGATGTGTGTGCCCTTTAAACCTGGACATTCCTGTGGTGAAGCGCCCTGCCCTGTGTTTACTGTTGATGGTGTCATTCTTTGTTATGCTAATGGTGTTACGTTACTGTTGTGTGTGATCTTGTTTCATTTGTTTACTCCATCAACACAAAAAAGTTTGGGTCTGTAAATCATTTGTTGAAAAATCAAGAAAAAGAAGACATTATATGTACATAATTATTATATGTTTGAATGTGCATTCAGTCAAATCAAATATTTAAGTTTGTGAAATAACACACTTTAGAACACATTTCATTTTATAATATTCACATTTGTTTTACAAAAAAAATTATAAAATTGGACATTTAGAAATTTAAACCAATATTATATTTTAAATACTAACATGCGAGGCGTCACTGACATGAATAGTCTTAACCCTGAGAATAAACCATGTAAACAAACTCGTCTGGCACTATTAAAATAGCCCGACTGTGTGTAATGCATAGAAAAGGGAACTGTGGGACTGGTCATGGCTGAAAGTCCAGTCTCCTGGGGAGCACAGCAGAGGACTGGAGTCATGTTTCCTGTCATGAACCTCCTGCATGTCTATTAACACTGACATACCACCACAGCCAGTGGCTCACAGTGCACCACAGTGTGAAGGCTGCACATCTGTCTCCTATACATCACAACTGTTTTCTGTTAACATTTCTTTAGTATAAAATGTTTTTTCAGCTAAATTACATTTACATTAACTTTAAAAAAAATATATAGTCCACTATTATTGTGTTATAATAATAATAATAATAATAATAATAATAATAATAATAATAATAATAATAATAATAATAATGCACTGTGAGCCCAAGTGAATATAAGCAGAGTAGAATGTTTTTCTTTTTTACAAGGAAAGTATTAAAATAAAGTGACAGCAGTGCAGAGTGTGCACTCTACTCACCTGAAGTCTGTGTTGGGAAAGTGTTGGTCACCGATGCTCCACGATAAAGCTCATGGTTGTTCCATCAAAGGAAGGAGGGGCAATGATTCTTGGGCCTTGTGGTGTTGAGATGCTGATAAGAGGCATTCTGTCAGCTGCACGTCCTCGAGTGGTCACATGACCTACAGATCCAGGGAGCTGTTCGCTCTGCGAGGCCCCTCCTGAAGGGCTGTAGTACACTCTCTCTGCCAGGACCGGAGAGTTTGTGTCTTTGTGTTTCTTCTCCCGGGCTGCCTCCTCACAGCGAGACTGTGGGGGCACTGCCTGCATGGTGAGTGTGGGCGAAGGAATGAAGCCCGGGTAAATCATATACGTGGGTGCACATGCCAGAGGGGACACCGAGAGAGGCACAGGGGTGACCGACGCCACGGGAGTGACAGGGGACACGGGAGAATGGGACACGGGCAGATCCACAAACTGCCCCGTGTCAGGATCATACAGTCTCTTAGTGGCTTGTACAGGTGTGTCCACCAGGTAATAGTGTCCAGTTGTAGGGTCCAGAAGCATCTTCCTCTGAGTGTCCCCCACTGAGGGTGTGGGGGACACAGTGGGGACGGAGGGGGAGAAGCAGAGCACATGCTGTGGTACGACAGTAGAGTGATGATAGAGCGTCGAAGAGGGATATTCTGTAATTAATGGTGAGGTTTTTTGATTTGAGCATGTAGTTATGTATGTCTCATGTTTGTTTACACTGTCCTCCTTAGTTCCTGGCTCACCACTCAGTGCCTTGCTCTCCGGAGTGAGTCCAGGTATAGTTAGATAGTTTTCCGAGTCCGACACAGGCTGTGCCACGGCGGGATTAACGGCGACCTTTGCTTTGTCCAGCTGCCCACATTTTGGTGCATCTATTTTCACAGAGAATGGCGCCGCTGTCTTTGAACTTTTTAGAGTGGATGATTTGGGAGCAGAGCATTGTGGGATTGTATTATTGACAGGGCCTTTGCTCATGTGTGATTTATTGATGCGCTCTGGGTGCGGTGCACTTCGGCTGCCTTCTTTGTTGGGCTGTAGTTGTGCTAATGCCTCACTATTAAATGGGACATGCATGACGTTCATATATCCCTTAGTGTGTGGTTTATATGTTTGTGCCTGCTGAGCCCTCTCGCTGTGAGCTGTGCCCCCCTCCTCTCGCTGCTCCTCTTTGCTGATCAGAGACTGCACATGGCTCCCTGTAATTGAATGCAAGGCCTGGTTTTTACGTTTCCACTCATTTCTGTCAAAGACATACAGTTGCTCCATACTCTTCACAGCAGCTTTAAGCTTCTCTAATGCAGCCTGTTTAGGTATTTTTGGTTCACTTTTCCAATCTGTAAACTCACCTGAAGTTTTTTCCAGCCTTTGTTTTACTAGTTTATTGTCAGAGGTAGACGGAGTTTCTACATGCTCAGAATTCACTTCTGAAGCTGCAGGGTGAAACTGAACTTTGGGGAAAGACCTGGCTGCTCCTGTCTCTTCTCGTGGCGCCTCGGCCGTGTTCTTTTTCACATTAGTTTTGATTGAGTGACACTTAATAACCATGGGGGCCGTTAAAGGCTGTTTCACTGTCTCTTTATCCACATCAGCAGTGTCTGCTGCTGTGGAAACAGCTGCAGGGTTTTTATTTTCACTGTTGTCCAGAGATACAAAACGATATGAACTTTTAACTAGTTTACGCACATCCCTGACTTGATAAATTGGTGTTTGAAACTTGCATTTGGTGTCTCGGATATCTCTGACTGTGAACGTGGGCATCTTGTCTGATGCAGACACAATGGGACATTTCATTTCCCCTGCTGCTCTGAGAGTGTTCACGGTACTGTAGCTAATTTTAGGGGTTAACAAATTGGCAATATTGAGAGTGCACCCTTTGTTTTCTTTGACACTTCTGAGACAGATTTTAATCTCTGGTGGTTTCCCTGTGCTGTTTGTGGCTTGAGAGGGCACGTCTTTAGCGAAATCTTTGTCTTTGGTGTAGAGCTGGCATCTGGGTACAAAAAGCAGTTTAGTGAGCATACTGTTGGTATTCTTTTCTGTGTCTTTTACCGGATCAGACGTGTGATGTGTGTGGCTGACTTTTGGAGAGGGGCTGTCCATTCTTTCCTTATGTGGTTCTTGATCCTTTTTGTTTTTGCCCTCATCTACAGGCTCAGAGGAACTGGCTCTACTGCCCTCCCCATGTAGCTCCTCTGCTGAATTTACAGTGAACCCTGACCCTGACTCAGATGTTTGTCTTTGCATGCTTCTCCCCAAATCCCTAACCTTGAATACACCAGGGAAACATGGTGACAGACCTAAACATGTATCATGAATTTCACCTCTTTCCATTTTGCGTTCTTTCTCAAACTGCATCTTCTTAGAAATTACATTTTTCAGAAGGCTTGATGCAAAAATTGCTTTTTTGTGGGGGTCCCTGTCATCAGCGTATTCCATTTCACACCTTGACCTGGCCAGTACTGTGCCATGTACCTCCCTGGACCGTGCACTTACAGACTTGGGACGTCTGGTTCCTTCACGCGCTCCTGGTTCAACATTACAGTGGAAATTAAGCGTCACCTCACGCTGTTTGTCCTGGACTGGACCCCCGAGCTCTTTCTGCTTACTGCCGCTATTTGCAGTGACAGATGGCTCTTCATTATCTATGTTTGGGACAACACCATGGGGGTGCTTCGTTTGACCTACTGATTGTCCGAGCATTTTATTCTCTGCACTTTGGTTCATTTCTAAAGTGGTGTTCTTGTGCGCCATTAGGCTGTGCTCCCTGCTGTGTGAAACGTTTCTGTAATTCCAGTCCACAAAAGCCCATTTATTGAGTCCATATTCCGAAATAGACGACTCGCTGGATGTGCTCAGATTGATGGCATCAAAGTATGGACATGCCAGGCTGCGGAAAGACTTGGCGGTTAAATTACGCACCTCTTTATCAGCGTCGTCCAGCTCACTGATGGAGCTGGAAGCTCCACTGGAGTACTCATTTATATCTTTCCGTCTCAGTTTGGTCGCCAGGTGCTGACGGCCGGGAGCCGGGATAAAATATTGGGCTCTATCGCTCAAGGGCCCCGCTCTGGCGCCAGAGCTCACGAGTGACAAGCGGCCCCTGTCGCCGCCGTCGAGCAGCGGCTCGTTGACGGGCCTCGAGGCCGTCTGTATTGATAAGTGAATCTTCCCGGCGTCCCTTTGGTTTTTACAGAAGCTTTCATCTGAGCTGGCAAACTTCTCAGACTCAAACAGATCACTCTCGTCCTGCTCGGTGCTGACAACCCGTCCTCCGAGATTAGCCTGGACTTTGGTGGCGCTCTTCTCTTCTAGGATCAAAGTTCCCTCGTTAGTGTTATCAGTCTCCAACGTGGCGTAATCCACAAAAGAATAAACCAAGTTGTCGTCTTCAAACTCCCAGCGCGTCCCGGTGCCCAGGTCGTAGTCCACGTCATGGTCCAGTTCCGTGAGCTGGATCTCGTGCGTGGTGATGTAGTGGGACTCATCTTCAGCGGGGTCGTAGTGGTGGGACAGCAGAGTGCCGGACTCCTCATCCTCGTCCTCGGTGGTTCTGTTCAGATACATGTCTGTGTAGTGCAGGTCGTCGCTCTCGCTCTGAGGCGGTTCACTGCACTCACTCGTGTCCGGACCATCAGCTTCTACTAATTCATTAAACTCTGCGTCTATAAAGTCGCTGTTAACAACTGGTTTATTTGAAATCATATCTCCGGATTCTTCTGAAATGATCTTCTCGTTGGCTCCTTGTTTAGAGGTGTCACATTTACTGACAGACAGCTGGTTTCCTTCACCAGTGAAAGACACTTTGACCGTTTTTGCACTGTCCGTTTTAGTGTCCATGTAGTTGGACTCGTCGCTCCTCGCCTCGACCTTGTCTTTAATGTCTTTGGGACAGTCTTTGGGACAGTCTGTGTAGACTTTGTCCTCCGGGAGCAGCTTCTTGTGAAGTCCGGTGTCATCTCGGTAAGTGAGAGTTTCCTCGGCTGCTTCCATTAGTCCAGTGTGGCCGTGTGGAGGTGGTGTGCTCGGTGACGGTGTTACCCTGACACAGGACGGAAAACTCTGAGGGGCAAGAGCAGGGCGAGCCTCAGCCCCTCAGCCCCTCAGAGGTCCAGGGGAGGGCTGTGGGAGGGCAGCACAGACACGCTTCTGTCAATAAGAGAGAGAGCAACACAGGGGGAGTCCCGAGGAAAATCCCGTCATTATCTGATCTGAATATGTGCACTTTCAGCACCATTCAACAAAGAACAGCTCCTCCCGAGTCTGTCTTCACATTTCTCATAATGACGCATTGTGCCTTTAATATTAGGCCTACATTGTATTATCCAAAACTTTAGAAATGCATTTGACTGGTAGACCCACCGGGGTAAAGCAGTTTTATGATACTATATCCGTGTTCATTCATACATTAGAGTATACAACAGCCTATAGATCTAAATATAGGTCTATATAAACACAGGACAGGTCTAAGGCTGTTTCTGCTGTAATGGACTTTAGCATTTAACCTACAGGGCTTTAGTTGAAACACTGGACACAGGCTACAACATTTTTAAGTTCTGTAATGTCATTAGTAAGACCTAACACATGGGCTATACTCGCCTACTCAGTATATCTATAAGTCAGAATATAGTTTTGTTGTAGGTATTTCATTCAAAACAATTAGCCTGAATGTTTTTTCCTCATTACAGTTAAATAGGTTTATAATGAGCTGTGTAATGTCATTATGACAGTGGCACAAAACCACAATGAAATACTATAAGTGTGTGTGTGTGTGTGTGTGTGTGTGCGTGGGTGTGTGTATGTGTGTGTGTGTGCACAGCTGTCTGGAGAACACTCTCTCTGACTGGTGCCAATGTGCTTTGGTCTAACTGCAGATGTGATTTTACCCTCCACACGGAGCCACTGGGCACGTGACAGGGCTGAATATGGTCCAGCATGTTATGTTTTCATAATGTGGAGCAGGTTCCCTTATTATAATGACCCAGTTATAAAATACATGTGTAGGTGTTGAAGACACAAGTGTTGTTTCTGGACAGGGCCCCAGATTGGAGGAATGCAGAGGGGAGGGGCAGTGACCAGTTGCTCCATGTGGAGGGCACACTAACAGCACTATCAAGGACACAGGCTCAGCTCTTAGCTCTTTGCACCATCGCATCTGACTTTTACCCTCATTAGACTTAGACTACAGTCTCACAACGGACCAGTGCTGTCCCCAATGGGTTTATTTTGTTATGAACCACCTACGTTATTGTTTCTGGATGATTTAAAACAGAAACACATCACTTACCTATAAGTGACATCACGGTCACATTAACAATGGGAATCCTGTCTATGCTTATTCTATTTAACTGTCTGGCCCTCGTAGATGTGACAGATTTTTGAGTTCATACTTTTCACATTTCCTGTGATTGTGAAAACTCTACACATTTGCCAGTATTTATGTATACTTCCAAATGTGGACCCACAGACGGGTTAAAAAGACCTCCACAAAGATGATACATTTAGGGAGCTATTTAAAATGGAGGCAGCTCTCACGCATGCCAGCTGAGATCAGTTTCTTACAGTGGCTACATTAAAACAGCAGGTGTTAAATCATGAGCACCATTAATCAGGGCCATCAAACGTCCATGTGCAGACCTGGTCAGGCTTTTGCACATCACGCAGAGCTCAGTAATATACAACGCACAACTGCTTCTAAAATGCATTTGGTCTGTGGCTTCTCCTCTCTCACTAACCTCAAATCTTCCAGGGTAACATGTGATGATTTTACTGTGACACATTGTGGATGGAGTGGACAGAGCAGGTCTGACAGTTGTTTGTTTGAGCTGAGTTAGTGTACACGAGGGCAAGAGAGGTACTTCAGCTCAGAATAGACACTATTCATTTAAGTTCTATCAAAACTCATTCAATGTTAAGTAGCGTTGTACTTTGTTTTGTTTTACATTCTACTGGGCATTTCCTGTGAAGGCGCTGGTTATTTATTCCTCTAAAGCAGAAATGTTGCTATCACCAACAGTAAAATATCATAATTGACTGCCCTGATGTGTGCAGGTTAAAAATGACTAAATGCAGACTCCTGTATGAATCTCCTGCTCCGTGCTGACTGAATTTAAGCAGCACTGTTGTGACATGTTTATGTTCCTTGGGAGATTGTGCCATCTAGCAGCTCTTCCTTATATTGATGAGTGAGTCTTCTGCTGCTGGGAACCAGAGAGGCTTGAAACCTTGAGCACCTGCTGTGAGACAGTCACCAGGTTACCCCCTTCGCTTTTTCCACCCTCAAGTTCAGAGGTCAGAGGTCATTTGTGGATTGGAAAGTGTCACATGTGAGCTGGTTCTGGAGATGTAAAGGATTAACAGATACTCCAAACCACTGATAATGACATTTCACTTGGAAGGACAAGGAATCAGTGCTGACGGACCATATTTCACATGCACACGTCTGCATCATTGTTGAGCTACAATGTTATGATCATGTGACTAAACAAATGCATTTTATACCACAAATTAAAATTACAAATATGATATGTTTTTATTTTTCCTGTTAATAGCCATAAGTGCTGCAGAAGTCATTTTGTTTGGCCAAACACTTGTAAATGACATTCAACTATTCTCTCCCTTTAAACAATCTGTGCAGGGTGTAGACTTTATGTAACACAGAGCGGGTGAAGCTCTTCAAGCTTTTACTTCTGCAGTTGAACCTGCAGCCTTTCTGCATGTAAAACCTTCAGTTTGATTTGTGAAAGCTAAGGTCCAAACCCTTCTCTGTTTCCTTGACTGATTCCTTGACTAACATAAAGTTTTATAGACATTCAAGTCATTTGCAAAATGTTCACACATCTAGAGGTCAAAGGCCACACACGAGAGCCAGTTACTAATGAGTAAAACAAAACAATAACTGAGGTGGTTTTGCTACTGTATGTAGCCTACAGAAAAATGAAGTTAAACAAACTTGCTCTGCGCTCCCTAATGACAGTTTGATGGTTGTCTAGAAAGAAATAGCAAAGAGATGTTTACTGTGGCATCATCTGGTTTCAGCTTGCACGTGTCCTGAGTGTTTCGGAGATACTCTAGACTAAAAACAGCAATGTTAGATGCAGAGCTGTCGCAGATTATGCCAGCAATGGCAGACATGTACGGCTGATGCCTTCTGGCAACAAGGCTTCAGTTTCACTCCTGCTCATAGACCCCTGGAGCTCCAGCAAAGGTCAGCACCTTGTTAGGCCTATGCACAACCAGGGAATAATCTTATTGTCACCACCTTAATAATGACAGAAAGAATTTGCTCAAAAGCAATAAAAATATGAATGACATATTAATATATAAAAGATCTAATGCTAATTTGTATTGTATAATGTCATGATGACACTGTGTGTATATTATAATATTTAATATTGTTTTCAAAATAAACGTTTTAACAAGCTGGTGTCTTATAAAGTGTGATCCCTATCTCCCTCTAGTGGTACAAGCGTTTAACAACAATTACAACATGACAGTGGCTCTTTACTGGAGCCATGGTCTCATTATTTATGAATCAAGTTATAATCTTCAACAGAAAACAAAAAGATAATGAATGTTATTAGTTATTTAATCAGTTAGTTATTTAATTGGCTGGTGAATAATTTGGGTTTTTTTGTTTTGTTTTTTTGAATTATTGTCTTAATCTTATTATTTTAATAAAATCCTCGTAAACATCTCTGAGCTCCAGTCTAGACTAACCCTCTGTATCCTCAGATCAGATCCACAGTGGCAGAGCTCACAGTCTGGAGCCTTGTTGATGCTGAGGGCGCTGCGCCGTATCAGCCTGTGTCAGTGCCAAGGCTCAGTGCTGCGTTTGGACGCGGCCCAGGCGGACGGGACAGGACAGAGCTGTTTACACCTCGGTCTCCTCTGCAGTCATTGATGATAAGTTACAAAAATGCGGGCTTCTCAGGGATGGCTCGCGGCAGCAGGGGTGATTTTCTTCCTTCTTGTTCGCGTAGAATCCAAGAGAAACTTTAAATGTCCTTCAGGATGCTCCTGCTCCAAGGAGACGATCGTCTGCGTGGGCGCTTCAGAGATCCCACGGACTATCCCCAGTGACATCAACTCACTGTAAGCCAGCTGTGTTTTGTCCATTTCCACGAGTTATATCAGTTTTTTAGAATAGCCAATGATAAATATGCTACTGCTCGAGAGGAAAACGTACTTTTGTGTTGTGAGCATCGCTCTGCAGTCGGACATCCGATACACGCGGTGCCCTGTCCAAGTTTGACTTTGATTTGTGTGTCTGTGTCAGGAGCATAGTAAACGGGTCCATTGCTGAAATCACTGAGGCCATGTTTGCACTAATGCCTTCATTGCAGCTACTGTAAGTTCAACGTCCAACTGATGTAACAATGAAAATAAATGATGAAAATATAAAGCTTCCATAAAATAACCCTAATGACAGTGGGCTGTAGGCCTATATATTACAACAACACATCCAACTCATCTCTTTATATTTTGCAGACTTTTAAATGGAAATTCTTTGACTACGATCAGAGATGATGCTTTCTCTGGACTTCCACATCTTGAATATTTGTAAGATAATTTTTTTCTGTTGCAAAAGTTACCCTCACATCTAGTGACATATGTGCTGATCTTGTGCTGTTTTACACAGATTTATTGAAGGCAACAAAATCGAGAGTATAACTAAAAATTCCTTTCGTGGTCTGCGAGACCTCACTCATTTGTAAGTCATATTTACCACCTTCAAAATCACTCATTAGGTTAATACATGTATATGTGTATAAATGTACAGACATACACATACATATACATGTATGTGTATAAATGTATATGATTCAGTTCTTATGTAATGGTTTGAAAACACAAGCATTAAGTAGAACAAAATGGTATCGTCTCCTCTTATGGCTCTGTTTCAGATCGCTTGCCAACAACAAGATGAAGTCCTTGCCAAGAGACCTCTTTTTCGACTTGGACTCGTTACTGGAGCTGTGAGTAAGCAGTTGTGGCATCAGTAATGTGTCTCTTTTTCCTTTGTGCTTTCTAAAGTGAAGCTGACTCAGGCACAGTAATGCCCGAGCCAGCACAAATAATGGACCTTTGCTTTTTTCTTAAATCAAATCTGGTGCTTAACAACATAAATTACACAAATATTCAACGTGATTCTTCCAGGTGCTCTAGTATGTTTGTATTTTTTTATTTATTAAACAGGGACCTGAGGGGAAACTCTTTCCAGTGCATCTGTGAGAATAAGTGGTTAATGGTGTGGCTGAAGAACACTAATGCCACTGTGTCTGAAGTGATGTGTGCTGGTCCCACCGACATGAAGGGCAAACGCCTCAATGACCTCCCGCTAGCACCAGGACAGTGCATGTCTACAGGTAAAACTCAATTTCACTCCACTCATTACACAGGAAGGAAGAAGAAGAAGGACATATGGGAGGCAAGTCAGAAATCAATAAATGTCTAAATAATTAAAGTGTTCGTTAAAAGGCACCATAAATAACCTATATAAAGCATAATATACTTTCATGTGTGCTTGTTGCGTTTTTACTTTAAAAAAAATGTTTACTTCAAAATTATACAATGCTTAAAGGTGCAATATTATGCAAAATTTACTCTTTTAAACTTTAAGTCATGTTAGAATGTTGTTACTTCATCAAAAACATACCTCAAATTATGTTTTGTTTCATTCATAGCAATAGTTTTCAGGTTAACATCTACGTTTTACCTTTTATTCAGTAGAGACTGCCAATTCCAGGGCTGAAATTCCCCAAATAATTCTAGTGAAAGTGTATGCAGCTTAAAAACACAGTGGAGCACTTCCTGTATTACCACATGACATCACAAGGTGGAACCTTTTGTGTTTGAGAGAAGAACTCAAGAGTCTAAATATGCAGGGTTTGTGAGTTAAACGTGGAAAATTCTGAGTATGTTTGTGATGAGGAAACAACATTATAACATAGATCAGGAAATTGCCTAATTTCCTTTAAATACATTTGAAACTGTGGCTTGTCTGTGGTCCATCCAAGTTGCACATAGTTCATTTTTTTAAGTTCTTCCACTTTTGTGTGAAGACGTGCAATGCAGTTCACAAATCGTTATTAGTACCTATGTTGTGTCTTTGTCTATTTCTGCAAACAGATTTTGTGCGTCATCAGTCCATTAACGTCCAGGCCATGTCAGCAGATATATTTTCCTTCAAAGAGGATATATACGCCGCTATGGCTTCACCCAACACCAACAGCTGCATCATCATGGAATGGGATCACATTGAGATGAAATTCAGAAGTTTTGACAACATTGCAGGTTTTATTATCTGATTATATAGGCTCTGTGCAACGCAGCATGCTAGCTAGCTCACGGCATCTCAAAGCTAAGAGTCACTTTGTTAAAATCGGAAAATATAAAATAAACAACCAATTAAAATAAAAATTTATTCAAATAAAGTCTACCCAGTTATTTGTATTTGTAATATACTTTGGTTTGTGGTGTTGCTTTAATATTTATTAATGATGCATCAAAATTAGCCTTAGCATTAGCATTGAGACACAAACATCTTTCTTTCTAAACACAGAAGAGCCCTTCAGTGAAGTATTCATTTTATTTGTGCAGTTTTTAACATGTTATCAGTTACATACAGTCTACATTGCTTTAAATATTTATCCATTTTAGCATGAATCGGTAAAAACCTAATGGATATCAAATTGGACAGGAAGTAGTGATGCTAACAGTGAGGAGTTGTTGTGCACAGAGCCTATTATGCCACTGAAATATAAATCCTGTTTGTTTGTAACCTGCATCTTTGTTTCTTTTTCTTTCTTCCTTAAAGGGAAGTCTGTTGTGGGATGCAAGTCTGTCCTGATTGACAACCACATCCTTATCGTTATAACGCAGCTTTTCGGTGGTTCTCACATTTACAAGTTTGATGCCCAACAGAACAAGTTCACAAAGTTTCAGACTATTGAGGTCTTCAACATCTCAAAGCCAAATGACATTGAGGTTTTCCAGATAGACAAAGAGTGGTACTTTGTGATAGTGGACAGCTCCAAAGCAGGTCTGTCCACAGTATACAAATGGAATGACGAGCCTGAGCGTAACGACACTGGCTTCTACTCTTACCAATTTCTCCATGAGTGGTTCAGAGACACCGACGCCGAGTATGTTCAGGTGGATGGGAAGTCCTATCTGATCTTAGCCAGTCGCTCTCAGTCCCCCGTCATTTACCTGTGGAACAAAAGCACACTGAAGTTCATAGTTCACAGTGAGATCCCAAACGTTGATGACGCAGTGGCGGTCAAAGCCTTCAGACTGGAGGATGACTTGTATCTAGCCATGACGTGCTACATCGGTGACTCCAAAATTCTCAAATGGACCAATAAACAGTTCAGTGAATTACAGCCTCTTCCTTCCAGAGGCGCTATGGTCCTGCAGCCGTTCACCTTTACAAACAGACACTACCTGGCACTGGGCAGTGACTACTCCTTCACCCAGATATTTCTGTGGGATGCAGATGCAAAGTTGTTTAAAAAGTTTAAGGATATTTATGTGCAGTCACCTCGATCTTTTGTAGCTGTGAGCACTGATCGGAGAAACTTTATCTTTTCTCCCAGCTTCAAGGGTAAAACTATGGTGTTTGAGCATATAATAGTAGATTTAAGCTTATAATTAAATACTGTAATGAGTGAAATTGAAAATATAAGTAAAATTGTTCAATTTGTATGTAAATGCATTATAATACCAAAAAGCCATTAAATGCTTGTACTGCATATGAAGGAAAGTAGAAAAGGCATAACCTAACGATAGCTTCTGATGTTAAAAGAAAATACATGGAGAAAATGTGAAGTCTAAAAAGTCTATAAGCAATATAAAGACAGTGTGTGAGTTTGTCAGATGATAACTTACTTAAGATCTCTATGCAAACAGCCCATAGGCCTATATTATAGCTGAAATGCTTTGAAACTGTACTATGCTGCTGCTCTTGGTGAATGTAAATGTACAATTAACTTGGAAATGTCCCGGTAAAATGTGTGAAATTAGCATATTAAACCACAGCTGTCTCGGACCATAATAGCACTTACTGTTGTGTCCCTGGATCTGGTTGTGTCTCGTTTGATTGCTGAGTGAGTATTTTATTTACCATTTTTCAAGTGATCAAAACCTAAACTGTGAACACGAGTTACTTCATTTCCTTAATATGAAATTCAAATAAAACAAAAATTGCATAGTGAGCTGTGTTCGTTTTGATTTCTGTTGATTTCAGTATTTTTTTAATGTATATATATTTTTTAATTTGATTATTTTTTATTTCAGTTTGATTTAATTACAAACTGACCGGAAACACGTCATGACGCTGGTTGTGTGACGTCAGAGCAGCGGAAGTGATGCGTGTTGCTTTGGACAGTGGCTAATCCCTTTGGTTTTGATGCTACTGGATTTCTCCGTTAGGACAAATGGACCATGATTTGACTTTAGTTCACTTCGAGTTTATTTAGAGGAGAAGTATAAGGACATGGAGGGGTCTCGCCGGACTGAAAGCGACTGGCAGGGGATGCTCAACGAGGTGAGTCCAATAACAGTGACAGGAGGAGGAGGGGATGGTGAGTGCCCCCTACACGTTTACCACTTTATCCAAGCTGCAGCCAGGTGCACACAGGTTTATACTAAAGACAAGTGGCTTTATTAAGTGGCAGATTAAGATTCCTTTGTCTGGTAAAACATAATGACATTGTAATAACGTTTTGACTTGACTGTTATGCTCCTGTGGATATTCATCATACGACATGTTTTAATATAAATACCTGTAGACATTCTTTCTTTAGTACTGCAGACATTGTCTTTGAAGAAGTAATCGCATCTTACAGCAAATCTCAGTTGGCTATTATCCTAATGCCAATTACAAGGGGAAATGCCAATACCTCTTAGCTTTAACCTTTAGAGACACCCTGAAGCAACTTTTCGTCAGGCTCATTAATTGCTTTTGTATTGTTAGCATTAAGGGTCTTTTTCTTTCTTGAAAAGCTAACAGTGTGTAGTTGCCTTTTACAGTTTCTAGTCTGCAAGAGAAAGCTCGAAAGCAAAAAAGAAGCCCTTCTGATCCTGTCCAAAGAGCTGGACACATGTCAGCAGGAGAGGGACCAGTACAAACTAATGGCTAACCAGCTCAGAGAGCGCCATCAAGGACTTAAGAAGAAATACAGGGAGCTCATAGTAAGTTTTAACTGTAAATTATCCTTTTATACTCTATATCTTTTTTTTAACTTAAATTAATACAATTTTTTCCATAATACTTAGGACGGAGATACCTCTCTTCCACCTGAAAAGCGAAACCAAGTAAATATTTTATTCTATTTTATTTATTATTATATATTTTGTATTTGATTTATTATATTTTATTGTAGTACTGTCATGTCATGGTAGTGAATGTGTTGTACTTGACAATGTGAAGGTGTTCATTTTAACTTTAAAATGTTATTTTGATGAATTAGGTCACTTTGGCACAGTTACTGAGAGACTCAAGAGAAAGAAGCCAACAGCTTTCTGATGAACTGAAAGAAGTGAAACAAAGACTTACAGAAGCTCAGGGTGACAATAAGGTGGTGCATTTCTAATGTAAATGTATCCTAAAATATGTAGCATAATGTGAATAAAAGCTCTTCTCCTCACAGCTGCTGAGGATGACCATTACCAAACAAAGACTGGGGGACGATGAGGTCGGAATGCGCCATTTTCCTGCTCACGAACGAGAGGATCTAGTCAGGCAGTTGGAGGAAGCAAGAGAACAGGTGATTTAGCTTTGTTAATTTATTATAAATCCCAGTTTGAATGCAGGACTTATGAAGGTGGATTCTGTGTGTTGCAGAATGAGCTGCTGGACCACAGTGTTAAGTCCGTGACAGATGAGCTGCAGGACATACGAGCAGAGCGGGATGTGTTTCAACAAAAGGCTCATCGTCTCAATGTGGAAATGAATCACCTCCTTGGCAATGATGAAATCCGAATGCTGGATGTAGATGCGCTGTGCATGGAAAACAGGTTTGGAGGGCATTTCTTTATCTCTATTTGATGTTAAGTCGGCACTAAACTTTGCCTGAATTTTACAGATATTTACATGAGAGACTTAATCAGCTACAAGAAGAAGTTGCCATTTTAAAATCAAATCTATCCAAGTATAAGGTAACTTAGAACACACAGTAAGCTACATTACCATGAACAACTTTTATCTTGTATTTTTAAGTTTGTGTTATAAATCGACATTCATATGACAAATATTCTTTCATTTGCAGACTGCTTTGGAGTGTCGAAAAAACTCTAAAATTAGTGGTAAACCCAACAGTAGTGCGCTCACAGGTGTGCTCTCTGCCAAACAAGGTCAGGCTCACATATTAACAAGCCACATGTGACGTTATTAAAGTATCTAATTATGACCATGATTACATGTTCTGTTTCAGTGAAGGAACTGTTGTTGTCTGAGGAAAATGGCTGTAGCTTGCCGGTCACTCCCCAGTCCATCTCAGATCTCAAATCTTTGGCCACAGCTCTCTTAGAAACCATCCACGAGAAGAACATGGTGATACAACACCAGCGCCAAATCAACAAGTAGACAACATTGCATTAATACTCAAGAATAGCTGTAACTATGTTTTGTTTTAACATATTCCAGAATAATTTTCTCATTTATTTTGAACTCTTTTTACTAGGATTCTTGGGAATCGCGTGGCAGAATTGGAGAACAAATTTAAATCATTGGAGATGTCGGGATTATGGAGTCTGCCTGGTATTTACATTGATGTTACATTTGTTCTTTTACTCTAATAACAAATTGATAACAAAGTTTATTCTGCCTTTCTGCCTTTTCCTGCTTTGCTCCTTGTTTATTGGAGGCTTAACTTATGATGTTTCTCTGGGGTATAATGGAAGTAGGTTTCTCTCTTTATCTCTGAACTTTACTCTACCCTAAAAGCACTCATTATGACTATTTGTATAATGTCTGTAGATTTAATATTTTAAAATATTTTTGTGTTGTTACAGGAGGAAAAGACACCATTATTATTCATGAGCAGGCCCCTGAGTCCTCAAACTGCAGTGTTAGTGAAGGTATAAGAATACTCTTTTTATTTCAATCAATCAATCAATCAAACTTTATTTATAGAGCACTTTTCATACAAAAAAAAGGAACACAAAGTGCTTTACAAAGCATTAAAATCAGTCCCACCCACCAAACCCACCCAACCACCCGACAGCCAAACAACCCAACCCCTCATTTAATTATGAGGGAAAGAACACGAGCAAGCATACACTAAAATCCTTTTGCTGTCTTTTCTGTCAGGTGAAAATGAACCCAAACAACTCAAAGAAGAACCAAATTTTCCAGCATCTCAATCTTCAGCTTCAGTGGAAGGGTCAGAGCTGAGCCAACTGTCCCCTCCCCAGAAAGATGATCAACAAACCAGCAGCTCGGTGCCTCAAACTGTGGAACTAGGTGATACGAATACAGATGAAACTGGACTTTATGAGGATACTACTGCTATTACTACTATTACACAGGACAATTTAAATCAGACGGATAATCTGGATTGTGAGACTGACAAAGACACTGAGCAGGATGAAACGGTCCACTGTGTTCAAACCACAGAAGAGCTTTCTTCTTTCACCGCTGCTTCAAACACGGAGGAGGGTGCACCGTTACCCCAAGAGACAGACCCAAATACAAACGGAACTGACTCTTCCAATGAGGAAGGGAATACTTAAAGACAAGACGACACAGATGAATACATTTATTTTTATTTATAAGTGAACACAAGGCAACACAGATGAACACATTTAGATGTATTTACCACTGCTTCAAACATGTAGGAGGATGCCCTGTTACCCCAAGAGGCATAAGCAAATACAAATGAAACTGACTCTTCAAATGAGAATGTGTGATTAGTGAAGACAAGGCAAGGCTTATTTATATAGCACAATTCGTACACAGAGTATTTCAAAGTGCTTTACAGAATAAGAAAGACATTAAAATCACAATTCAGCAAATCAAAACATAAATAATCATCATGAAACTAACATTAAAATAGAAGAATGTAGAATAAAAACCTCATATGCACAGATAAACAGAACCGTCAAGACAAGACAACACAGATGAGCACATTTATATTTATGTATAATTAGTGAACACAAGACACATTTATTTTTATTTATTATTAGTGACCAAGAAGATTGTTTCTATAAATGACACCAATGACGTTGTTCAACCAGTAAAAACAGACAGTTGACTGTGGTCAGGTGCAATAGTTTATTGCATGTAATTTATTCTTCAGGTTTTATGAGGAAGTTGATTACACACATTGTGGTATAGAGTTTTAACATCACACTAATGTTGATCAATACATTTTGTTACCAAACCAAATGAGTTAAACCTAATTATCTCAAACTTTACTTTCACTTTCAGCACGTGAATGTTTAAAGTACTTTTTTTTATGTTTATTACAGGTTTTAGGCAGTGGTTTCAATATGACCAGTTCACCATAGTGCAGCAAAAATAAAAGTAAAAACAAACTGGACAACAATTGAACACACTGACAAATATTTAGTTAAAACATGATTGACTCATTTTATATTACAGAGATGAAGGTCTGGAGGTTTTTCTTACCAAACCTGTATTTGCCTGTAGCACAATGACACTATAATGAATAAATGTCACCCCTGTGTTGTGCAGCTACACATATAAACTGCCTCATCTTCATTTCAAAGCGCATTGGTTTAATTCATATTTCTCTTATTGGTATTTAACAAGTTGTTTCATTGTTGCAATTGTGCATTGTTCTAATTCACTGTTGGAGGATTAGTTGTGTGCTTGGTCCAGAGATCTGCAGAGGTTATCCCAATCACGCAGCAGCCGACCCTGGGGCCAGCGTTCCCATTCAGCAGACTTGACGCGTCGCCTCCCCGCCCCATGTCGTCTTGGTGCTGGTGGACGACCACAGCTCTGCCGATGACACTGTCGCCTCCAAACAGCGTGGCCTCAGATTCGAACATGGTTTTGATGCGTCCGTTCTGAGTTATGAAGTTGCCAAAGTCTCCTGGGTGCTGGGGATGGTTCACGTTGTAGGGGTTGTAGTGCCCCCCAGTGGAAGCGCAGTTAGGGATCAGGTCCCCGTACTGATGAATGTGCACAGCTTTAGTCTCTGCTGTGTCACTATCAAAGCCTCGGAGCTGCAGGAAGACGGACAGTTTGCTCTCAGGGGAGTCTTGTTTAAACAGGACCATGCCGTAAACCTTTGGGCCAGCATCTGTCGGCTCGTTGGGTTTGACCTTACATACTGCATACAGGGTGCCATTGTGCACAGAGGCCTCTGGGGGGTACACAACTGCACCATGAGCTGAGATGCAGTGTTGATCCAGCAGAGCCATAATAACCAAAGAGAAAATCTGCCTTTGAGAGAAGATGCACATTCAGAAGTCAATATTTACCCTCTGTATCTGTAATTTTTTCATCATTATTATTAAAACTGAGTGGCCTACTTCTTCCACTAATGCAAATTTACTAAAGGCATCCATTGACTGCAGGTTCTAGACTCCTTTACACATTTCTTTGTTGATTTTACATAAAAATAACAAGTTAAATAAATAGAAAAAATAGGTAACATTTTACTAAAAGAAAAACTATATTATACATTCAATACAATAATATACTGTGTGATTCGGACTGGTAGAAATCTGAGGTCTAATAAAACTTCATGTGAGATTTTGATAAAGATTTGAGCTGAATTTTGTTTTGTTGTGTATATTTTTGTTTGTTCAAATGAAGAATGTGTTAAAAATAAACCCCTCAGCCTTTTCAGCAGGTCTCAAACAGTAAAATAAAAATACTTTAACATTTCAGTCAAGTTCAAACATATAGTGCAGCAGAAAGTACAGATACCACTCTCAAATGTAGTGAAGTAAAAGTAAAAAAAAAAAAAGCTCAGTATCTGTACTTTACTTAAGTTTACATTACTACTTTTACTTCATTACATTCCACCACTGTCAAAAGGTGAACGCCTCTTACCAGAACGCAGGCATCCTCTCCCGTGAGCGTGCTACCCTTTTGTAAACGCTGCGTCCGTATCACCAGCCTCACAAAGAAAGTTTCAGAAGACACTGTTTCATAAAGGTCTGTTGTGTAAGCATCAGGGGGCGTGACGCAAGGAGGTTCTTACACCCCTTTCACAATCCTCCTGGTCCCATTTGGTTTTCAGGCATGCAGTGTTGGAAATGAGTTTATTGGTTGTGGTTTAGTGTCTTTTTTTTTCTTTTTTTTTCTTTTTACAGAGTTATGAATTCCATTACAATGAAAACTTATCTTAATCCACTTTGTGACCGGTCAAACAAATGACTTAATAGTGTCCAAACATACACACATACATATAATCCACAAAAAACAAAAGTTGAAAAGGTTTATGCACAAACCGTCTAGCCTTTCCTCTGGTTTAAACACATCTTTAGTCCATAGTTTGGTCATCTCCTCATATTTGAAATCATAATTTGTATCTTTCATGTGTGTTGTTTTTTTTTTTACCCAGTCCCCCTCAGTCAGTACCTCCTCCTCTAAAGCCCGTGCCTCATCTTCTGCTCCGTGTGCTTCTCCTGACCCTCCGGACCACCGTTGGCTCTCTGTTTAGGGCCTGCATGGTGCTGATAGACATCTTGGCCCAGTAGTCGATCTCTTTGAAAACACGGTACACCCACAACTTCAGTTCAAACAGAATAGAGGGACACTGCACCTGAGAAAATGATAGATTGATTTAGTGTTTTTTAAGTAAACGAGACACAATTATCCACACAGTATTTATGTTTAACTGGGACTGACAATTTAGTGGTGTAATACAAAACTTATATCATCTTTGCAACCAGGAATTGTCTCCGTAGAGATGTTTTTGTTTGCCTGGAATGCTCCACAGTATTGCATGAAACATATTTAAGCAATACATGATTATTTTATTTAATTATGGGTCTTTTTATGGCTCAAAAACATGCATTCTGACAGCGTGTGGGTTCTCCTCTCCACAAATCTGACCTGTAAGTTGGCCTGGTGGCGCCATCTGCTTGTGTACATGGAGATTGATAAATGTAATGCCACATTGTAGGACATTCTACATGGAGACGAGCAGGTGGTGTACTCTTCATCAGTAAAGTTACACAGTGTACGTTTAACTAAAAAGCAGTTTGTTTAAATATACTTTTGGATGATCCTCTTTTACAATTTGTTTCTTGTCGGTTAGTGAACCACCTCGGGGTCCAAGATGGTCGTCTGGAGTAGTTGTAGGATCAGGATGTAGTAAATATTTTAGCATTCAAACTTCACACATAATCACACGTGTCCCAATATCAATGCAGGTGTCAGGTACGAATCAGTCGAGAAAACATGACTGTTTCTTGTGGCCAGTCGATGAATGTTTTAAAACTATATAGCAGAAGTTAATTTTATATTTGAGCATGTTGGATTTGGTTTAGATGATGTTTAAAGTTTCAACATGAGCACTGACAAAGCTGGATCACTGCATCTCTTCACGTAAGTCTGGCATTTTCACCCAACATCACATCACAAATATGGAAATCCACCATATTTGTGACAAGTAATGCAAAACAAAAACCATTAAAAACTAAACCAAAGCCCGGTGGAACAAGCTGATAAAGTGCTGAGTCACTCCTGGTGAATACAACCGTCACTCCACAGTGTCAGAGAACTTTTGAATGGACACAAAGTTCAGTATTTAGCATCTTAAAATCTGCATTTGTTTAACATCAGGCGGAACTTTTTATGAGGTGTGACGTGACAATCTCAAGATGGATTTTACTACAGTGACACAGCATGATGATGTAACAGAGTAAAAGTACTTAAATACTATACCTAAGTACTCATTTTAGGTACTTAAGCACATTTTGGGTTAATATTTTTTACTTTTACCTCACTACATCAGGCATCTGCACTTTTGGCTCCACTACATTTTTGAACTGGATGGAAAAGTAAAAGTATTTATTATAATTTGAGACCTGTTGAAAAGCCTGAGAGGTTTATTTTTAACATGTTCATAGTTTGAGCAAATAAAAATATATAAATAAAAACAGCTAGAAAAAAAAGAGTGGTACAATTGTGTCTGTTGAACAAAATTCTGCAGAAATCTTTATCAAAGTCACTACATTTGAAGCTTTATTAGAGCTCAAAATTAGCACAGAATACCTTTATTTTTTTACTCTTTAAGTTCATTTTTAAACTGTTACTTTAATACTTTTACTTGAGTAGATAATTTCATGTGATACTTTTATTTTTACTTGAGTTTTTTGTTGTTTTTTTGCTGCAGTATCTGTACTTTTACTTAACAGACATGAGTACTTCTTCCACCTCTCTTCATCTGTGCCTTACCTCTGGTGCTACACTGAAGGGTTTCAACGTGGAGCCAAATTGTGATTTAAGCAGCTCTTCAGTTTTGCCAATCAGAAAAGAGAGTCTGTCCTGCACCATTTTTCTTTGTTTCTCGTACTCCCCCATCGCCCCACTGCTCAGCTCTTCCTCCTCTTTAGTCACGGCCTTGTCCATCAGCCCTTGACACTGGACAAGGGCAGAGTGTAGAAGCCATAGTTTCTCCTGACTGCCCAACAGCGCCGACGAAAGCTGAACGGGCACGAGTCGACCATCAGTGACTGTCATGCTCGAGGAAAAACTCTCCCTCTTCCTCTGAAAAATAAAGGCAAATTGAGCATTGAAAAGCAGGGAAAGGATTAAAGAAATGGAATGCTTTTGTTCAGTTTATGCATGTCCAGTCCTGTGCACATTAGGAACAATTCATGAGGATTTAATTAAACGTGTGACGCAATACCAGGCCATAAACAAAACTTAAGAAAACAAAACTTAAAACCTAATAGCTCTTGGTAGTTTTCAGATTCTGTGAGACGCCATAATCCCAGAGGGCGGAGGCACGAGCCAGATTTCTATTGATTACATCAGTGCCCAAGACAAGAAGCCTCATGTGGGCCCACCTCTCATATAAATTAATAGGAAGAGGGTCCAATTCTGGGCCTCTAAGACTCTGGCTCCCCCCGTTGACTCCTCTGAATTACATTATCCTTTGCAATGAAATATTCAAAGGTAAATGATCATTTCCATAAGTGACTAGAACCACAAACTCACTGAACACATTAGTTAATTAATTATCTGTATTAATCATAGACTCTTTATATAAACGGACAAAGCTAACACATTCGCCGCCGCGTTTCAAATAGGAAGTGTCATGAGTTCGCTTCCTGCTCCGTCGACTCTGGCTCCAATTCACTTTACATTGAAAAATTAGCACCCCTCACTCTGTAACTGCTGCACCGAGCCTCGTCGTTTTGGTCTTAAATGTTCATTTTAACCCGCTCTACATGATTCTGGTATTTTGATTTCACAATTTTGTCTGTAAATCAAGATATGAACATTAATAACAGACAAATCAGGCTTCACTTGACTGGAGCTGACGCCGAACTCCCTTAGTCCACTTCCTTATGGTATTAATATTATTGGCCTGCAGAATGTTATGATGTCATCTGAAACCCAGCGATATGTGCAGATGGAGGTGTGTTGTGTAACATGCAACGAAGCAGGACATACTGTGCTTCTAAAACTATAAATCAATTAACCGCTGAGAAATCTGCAAGGTTTTAAGTGAAATGCGGCTTAGCTTGGGTGTGAATTCACAAAATTTGCCAGGAATCTGTGAAAAAAATGTGTTGTAAGAGGCATTTATTTTAAAATTTACTATAGTTTTAAGTTTTTATTTGTTTTTTCAGAATCTTTTCAAGGTGAATATATATTTTAACCTGCACGTTTGAGGAAAGAACATGCTGGTTATTGATTTCTACACTTTTTATTCCCTCACTCTTTTGCATTACATCAACATGAGCTGATCTGGCATGATAAGAATGTAATTGGCTGCTGAGTTTGTGTACTCCCTGTGGAACTTAGGACCAGTGTGACAGATTGTCCAAACATGGTCCGCATTAGCACTGTCATGGGACATCCAGCAAGAAGTATATAGGAGTATAATACAGACAACTTTAAAAAAAAAAAACAACATACAGTACTTGAAATGTCTGCCCTCATCATGATAAAATGTGTTTTAATTATGGTTAGATTCTTCCCACATTGTAAATCTTTTCCCACCCAAAGAATAGTCAAGGGACATACTGATGAAATGACACATGTCTGCAGTGTTGGAACATAACAAAGGAAAAGTAATAAAGCACTGTACTTAAGTTTAAATTTTAGGTATTTGTACTTTATTTCAGTACATTTTACAGTGGGTATTTTTTTACTTTGTACTCCACTACATTTCTGAACTGGACTGAAAAGTACAAGTATTTTTTATTACTGTTTGAGACCTGCTGAAAATCCTGAGGAGCTCTTTTTTTTTTTTTTTTTATCAGTTGCATATTTTGAGGAAACAAAAATGTACAAATAAAAACTGCAGTTCTTTCTGAGCAAAATTCAGCACAAACCTTTATCAAAGTCACTACATTTGAAGCTTTATTACATCTCAAAAACTTTTACTTTTTACTCTTTAAGTTTTTACCTAAGTTATTTTTTCATGTGATACTTTTATTTGAGTATTTTTTTGCTCTAGTATCTGTACTTTTACTTAAGTAACAGAACTGAGTACTTCCTCCACCTCTTCATGTCTGTGACTGGTTAAACATGTTGGCAACTTTCCCTCTGCCTTTTGCATTTTAATTATTGCTGAATGTGATACCTTCTCAAATATTAGATAACATCAGGGCCTATGTAAAAGTGAATTGATACTTTGCAGCTGATTGCATCAACATTCCCTGGTGCTGTGACGCTAAGTGAAGGCACAACTCTGTCAGAAGCTCTGTTAGACGTGAGCGTTACGTGGCTGAAACTACAACAGGTGAGATGATTTGTGACGTTAAATAAGTCCCTCACACACAAAATTACAATCATAAAACGTTTTTCAGTTAGTCACTTTCACTTTTTTTGTTGAACTTGTATTGATCAAATGTGCTGTTTAAATCAGTTTTACAATCAGTCTTACAACTTTTTGTCAGTGTTGGTTAACATGTGCATTATGTCTCCATGGTTACTGCTGAACATAGACCATAGAGATGCACGTAGGACACCCCCCAGCATGATCTCACTGCAGAGAATGAATAGTCAAAGAACCAATACTAACACTAAGTGACATGGAAATCAAGCCTTAGGCAATGACAAGTCTGTTCCAGTATAAACGCCCACCTTTATAATTCCTGGAACACTCCCTTGGTATTCCATTGCCTTCTATGTAAAACAATTTAATTATTTCAAACACCACACACCCACCCTTATCTTCTTTTTGCACACATCCTAAACCACTCTCCCTGTCACTGTAAAGATTCTATAGGTTTTAGCAAATGAATGGCAACTACTCAAACACAAACACATGAGCTAGTTCAGAACAGGTTGAAGTAAGTGGAAAAAAAATGCCATACTCACATAAAGTTCCAACAAACTGGAGCAGTCATGCTGTAGCTGCTCAGCTATGGAAACAGCACTGGCCACAGACGTCATTCCTCTGGTCCGTCTAAGAGCCATTGGACTGCTCACTGAGAGATACAGATAAAAATAACTTCCAAATTTATAAACCAGTGGAAATGTAATTCATCTAAACCACAAAGTTCAGCTCAGTTAATCTCTCCTCCTCCTCCACTGTACTCTGACTTGACTTGCTGCTTTTATTTCCAGGTAAAGCCTCTCTGCTTGCTGCGAGTTACTTGTGTTGCATGCTTTTGGCCAGCTCTCCGCCCTTTTCCTCTGGGAACTTGATGCCTGGCCAGTGGAATTCAACAGGACCAGAGGGGTGAAAGGAGGAGTTCATCAGCGTATGCATGAGAAGCTTATCAGATTTACTGGAAGTAGAGAGCTACATTTAGACTGAAGACAGTAACTAATTGGATAATAAAAATTCAAAAGGGGGTACAGCTAATAGAATCAAAATGTATACATTACTATTGCTGTAAGTTTGTTCATCTTTAACAATGTTAGGGTGAGCAGACGTCCCTATTTAAGTGTCCCAATTTATTTACCAATTTGATACCAATATAGTGTGATTTGTTTAGCTATAATAAAGAAATCCGTGCTTAAAAATGAGCATAAGGCAAAAATAAAAAAATAAAAAAATAAAAAAAATAAATAAATAACAAAAATATATATAAATGACCACCTAACTAACTAATTAAGTAACTAACTAACTAACTAACTAACTAACTAACTAACTAACTAACTAACTAACTAACTAAATAAATAAATAAATACATAAATACATAAATTAAAAAAATAATAATAAATAACTAAAAATAAATAAATAACCATCTAATTAAATAAATAAATACATAAATAATAAAAATAAATAAATACATAAAACGTAACGTAACGTATTAACTAACGAACTAACTAACTAACTAACCAACCAACCTTCTAACTAACTAACTAACTAACTAACTAAATAAATAAATAAATACATAAATAATGAAAAATAAATAAATACATAAAAATAAGAATAAATAAATAACCATCGACCTAACTTATTAACTAACTAACTAAATAAATAAATGAATGAATAAATAAATAAATAACTAGCTAATTAACTAGCTAACTAACTAACTAACTAAATAAATAAATAAAGACTGACAGATGTTCCTCAGATTATATAGTGAACCACAAGTGAGTAAAATCTTTTTATTTATACCAACCATCCCAACCAGGGTATGTCCTAATTTTTTATTTTGAAAATCTGGTCACCCTAATTTAAATAGACAAAGTTCTTGTTCACGTTGTGTTCTAAAGTTACAAGTGAGCCAGGCCAGTGCATAATGAGGAGACTTCACATGCAGTAATTAACCTGATGGTGACTCAGTGCTGCTGGGAACATATACCCACGTCCTGATAAGGCTGAAAGAGGAGATGATAAAAGAAAACACTAAGATACTCTAAAAAATTGTGATTATTTTATTTTTGAAACTTAGTAATAATAACTACCGGGATTTAACTCCTGCAGTACCACGCCACTACTGTAGGTGTCGCTGTAGGCAAATTGAGTGTAAACAAAACAGCAGCTTCCCGTCGGGCAGAACAAGCAGGCTTTTTTATACTTTAATATCTATAAATCAGGGGCAGATGTGTCATATGTACAAATGTTTTTAATCGTTCTACTTTCACAGCAGTTTGTTGTTTTAAAAATCTCTGTTGAATAGCTGAACTTTCATTGAACCGACAACATGAACGCTCTGGTGGGCTACGGAGTGTCCTCGAGCTCGGACAGCGACGGGGAAGCGTCAGATGAGCAGAGTAACACCAGGTCAGAAGAACACACTAACACCAGGTCAGATGAACACACTAACACCAGGTCAGATGAACACAGTAACACCAGGTCAGATGAACACACTAACACCAGGTCAGATGAGCTGAGTAACACCAGGTCAGAAGAACACACTAACACCAGGTCAGATGAACACAGTAACACCAGGTCAGATGAACACACTAACACCAGGTCAGATGAGCTGAGTAACACCAGGTCAGATGAACACACTAACACCAGGTCAGATGAACACACTAACACCAGGTCAGATGAACACACTAACACCAGGTCAGATGAACACACTAACACCAGGTCAGATGAACACAGTAACACCAGGTCAGATGAACACAGTAACACCAGGTCAGATGAACACAGTAACACCAGGTCAGATAAACACAGTAACACCAGGTCAGATGAACACACTAACACCAGGTCAGATGAACTGAGTAACACCAGGTCAGATGAACACACTAACACCAGGTCAGATGAACACACTAACACCAGGTCAGATGAACACAGTAACACCAGGTCAGATAAACACAGTAACACCAGGTCAGATGAACACACTAACACCAGGTCAGATGAACACAGTAACACCAGGTCAGATGAACTGAGTAACACCAGGTCAGATGAACTGAGTAACACCAGGTCAGATGAACACACTAATACCAGGTCAGATGAACTGAGTAACACCAGGTCAGATGAACACCTTAGAGACTTAGACTTAGAGTTATCCCTGCATTTGTCTCCAGTAGGTTATACTACTGTAACGTTCTGCTGACTAGCCTCTCCAACCGAGCATTAAGACAGCTGCAGTGCACACAGAACACTGCTGCTCGGGTCCTGACTAGAACCAGGAAGTATAAGCACATAAGTCCTGTGCTCAGGTCGCTAGCTGTGCATGTGACTGAAAGGTTTTTATTCTGTGCTCTTCTGCTTTAATATACATTTTATGATGATTATTTGTGATTATTTATGTTTTGATTTGTGTGATTTTAATGTGTTGTAATGTCTTTCTTGTTCTGTAAAGCACTTTGAATTACTTTGTGTACGAATTGTACCATATAAATAAACTTGCCTTGCCTTCACTGTTGTAATGGTTACACATATATTCTCTTTGAAAAGGTCTAATCAGGAGGGGTGTCAAGATAAACCTGTAAAGAGCCGAAACTTCCTACTTGAGGCGGATTCTGGGTCAGCATCCAGCGATTCAGAAGAGCCAGAGGAAGAGCAGCCCATCGCACACCTGTATGGCACACCACGGGGAGGTCTCCCGAGCCCCACGCTGTCCTCCGGGATGAACAAACTGCCACCACCCTCCCTGCAGGCCTGCTCTGACACCAGTGTGTTCACCAACCCATTCAAGGCTCAGGCGGACCAGAAACTACATGCTCTGCAAAAGCACGTGCCCCTGACAGAACAGGCCCGACCCTCTCACATCGGAGGACGGCGGATATGTGTGTCGTACCGGAAGGATGGAAGATGCAGATTTGGCATTAAATGCAAGTATGCCCATGACAGTGATCTCCAAACCCAACCCGCTGACTGCCATCTACAAACTGGTAGAGAGGCCCACACCAGTGCGTGTGGTGCCCAGGGACCCCAGGGAAACCAGCATGACACAGAGGATAAGTCAGAAGGGCAGAAAGTAACCAAGAAGAGAGTTGGTCTAAGCAACACGTTAATTCCCCCAAAACGAGCAATGAAGCGGTATGCAATGCAAAGGGAAAAAGAGGGAGGCCATATCTGACACATTTGTCTTCTATGCCTGGATAAAAGAACAAAACAAGGGGTGTTAAGACATTTATTTACAACATACAAATCAACAGTTGTGTGTCCTTTCTACCACGCTGTTACAGAGGTGCAGTTTTACTATAGACCTATTTAAGATTTCTACGTTTATGTGACAGCAAAATGTGTAGTTTGCATCTAGGAATTTCTAACGTCCACAACAATGTAGGTAGCAATACAATGTCTGTTTGAACATGGATTAACTGTAAAGACTAACAGCAGCACATGTATTATGTTACATACATATGTTTTGCTATGTTAATCAGAGTTTATTTATTAAATTTGTTATGTGCATAAACATTTAATTTTGATGGAAACCTTGAAAGAGCCACATTCTAGACTAAACAGTTTACTTGGGACAGGATGACTATATTGTAATACCAGCATTGTAAAATATTTCTTCAACATACACACATAACTTGTGTTAACATGACTTATGTACAAATGCAACAACTTGCACATACTTTCCCTGATACAGAAAATCTAAAAAGCTACCAAAAGGTATCTAAAGTAGAATAAACTGTTACTATATTGGTGCTCCTACACATAGCTTAGGCAGTTAAATACAGTGTTTAGGCCATTATTATTATTATTGTTATTCATATAATTAACTTCCATTTTCTGTTTGTGTGCACCATCCTTGTTTCACATCAGAGCTTGTTTCTTGTTGTTCCCACACCACACTGTCCTCTCTTGCCTCTGTCTGCTGGAGGCAGCTGCTGTTGGGATTGGTGGAAGACATCACTGGATTGTCAAGAACAAAGCCTTCCCCATTAGAGGAGGCTGGGACCTGCGACTGGGGGGAAGACACAAGAGCCGGGCTGGAGGTTTGCAGGTGAAGCTGGCTCACAGGCTGGAAGGTCATCTGAAGGATGTGGGGCTGCCCTGTGCTCTGCTGCTGAGAGGAGTACGCCTGCAGAGGGGGTTGATGTGTCACCACTGCACTGGGGGAAGGGGTCAGTGGCTGAGGGCCCTGCACAAACTGCACAGGCATCTGGAGCTGGAGATGAGTCTGGTCAGCGGGTGAAGGGGGATCGATGGGTGACAGTGCAATAGTTACAGGCACCTGCATGGTATGTAGGGTCTGGTCCTGACCCAGTAACACCACCTGATGACCCACTTGTTGGGTCATATTCTCTACCTGGGTTACCGCTGGAGCCTGACTTTCAGGCACAATTTGACCCACCTCTAGACTGCCAAGGTCTGTGGGCACAGGGATTCCTTGTAGCTCCAGCAAAGAAGCTGGGGTGGTGATAAGTGCTCCAGCATTGGCTGCAAGTGCTTCTGCTATTAGAACTTCTGGATGACTTTTAGCCTTGTGGGCCACAACACAGTCCTTCTTCTCAAACTTTTTGCCACAAATAGAACAGGAAAACTGGTAAGTCGCATCAGCATCATGCTTTTTCATGTGCCAGTTTAGTGAAGCTTTTTGCCGGCAAGTAAAGCCACAGATCTCACACCTAGAAATGAAAGGGTAACATGTTTTCTGTTGTATTTAATTCAATAATAGAAATCACACCAGACCAATAAACAATATGTGTACAGAAGACGTACTGTAGAGGTTTCTCTCCTGTGTGGATCATGCGATGGACAGCGAGGTTGTGCGAGCTCTTAAAGGCACGAGCACAGTACTCACAGATATAATCTCTCTGATCTACAAAAAAAAACAACACTGCTGGGTGGTGTTTATGTTTTCTACAAATGCCTTGTGTGCGTTACTTACCAGTGTGATGCTTAGCATGACGCAGCAGCTGCTTCTGTAGCCTGAACAACCTTCCACAGGATGGGTGCGGGCATACGTACTTCTTCTTTAACAAATGCTGGTATTTAATATGGTGCTTGATGGATAAAATAACATACATAAGTATTTTATAAACCACTTGACAGATGACATTGAAACATTAATCATGACACAGTGGGACAGACCTGTAAGTAACGTGGATGTGCCAAGACTGTACCACAACCCTCCATCTCACAACGTACGTACTGAACCGGTGGCTTTTTCCTAAAGGGTTTCAACATATAAATATTCAGTGCAATCATAAACTCTAATGAGTACAGAAGTGCACGATTGTACCTTCGCTTTGGCAGGCGTGGAGTTTTGTCATCTTTTTTCCTTCTACCTCTCCTAACACAGGAATGAACGTAGTAAATGATGGACATTGTATTTGTTTTGGAAAGTGATTATGGATGTGTGCTTACTTCCTGGGTCCTCCCGTCTCTTCCACATGTTTTTCTTCAGCTTTGACTTCCTCCTCTGCACTTTCCAAACTTTCCAAATCTGTTCCCTCCTTTTTTATTTCTTTCTCTGCTTTGGGATGTTTATCGGTTTCTTTTTCTCGCTTTTCTTTTTGTCTCGGAGGAAGTCTACGTTTTGGTTTTGGGCCTTCCCTGCAAGAATTATATATTTAAACGGTTTATTAAAATGTGTATATTTTCAGTAAATTTAATAAACTGTAAGCTCCCACTTTTCTCCTTTTGGATCATAGCTCTGGTCATTTAGGTCATCTCTGAAGGGAACATCTTCTTCGCTGCTGTCTCCTTCCTCTTCCGCACTACTGAATTCAGAAAATTATATATTATAGCATCGTTATAGCCATATTTTTCAGATTTCTGCTCCTTGTCTGATTCATTACCTGATATTTGTCAAATCCTGAAACTGTGGCTCTACGTCAAGTGCATCTTCACTGAGGTCATCTCCATCCTCTTCTTTCTTCTTACTGAAAGTTTTATAGAATAAGTCACATACAGGAATAGAATAACTAACACAATTTGACACAATAACATTATATTTCATTAATAGATCATGTTAAGTGGCACAAATGTTATACAGAATAATACTTACATTTCAAACTTCTTATTAATTTCTTCATCAACTGTTGAGAGAATTTCAAAAACAAGATTGAGACAAGATTATAAACCATTATACAAAAGTTATAGACAAGAACCATGGAGATTTAAGAGTGTGATTTTGGTTTTGCTGTACGATTTAGCAACAAGACTGATGGCTTACCAACAGGACTTTCAGTTGGGGGCTCAGTCTTGCACACTGGTTTAGCAGGGCCCCTAGCTCGACCAGATGTAGGTTTGGCACGGGTCTGAGTTGAAGGTCTCTTAGAAGGAAGTGCTATGAGAAGAAAATGAAGAGTTACATTTGAGTACAGTGCATTACAGTATTTTGACTATTTTCATTACCTTCTGCATCTGTAACACTTTTCTGATCATGTGACCTGCAACAGAATTGGAGATAAGTGAGAGAATGGCACAGAAATTGCAGAGAACTGAACCAAAGCTAAAAATCACAGGTAGGCTACTAGGAACAGGTGTGTTACTCCGCCCATTTTATATATATAGAAAAGGGGGACGGAGCTTTCCTTGCCATAGCAAACATCTGCATTTGGATTTACTAAAAACTTA